>NC_134470.1:12336118-12717184 GCF_964194025.1 Convolutriloba macropyga
AAAATAATTATTTTCTGTAATTTTTTCGTATTTTTTTTGGCACCACTTTCGTGGCCAGTTGAAATTGCAGGGTTTTTTAAGCAAGGTTCATTTACGATTCTCTGATTTGCTTAAAAGTTCATCATTATTCTGATAGGACATAAACTGTTGCAGATTTTGATGTATTTGAAATAGTCCAGCCTAACTCCACGCTTTTGATAATTTTCTCCTAAGTCAACTCACTATTTGACTTTAACAATGTTTATAATAGAGCCTAGGGATTTCAATAGTCTACCTTAAGGACTTTTTTTATTGATGGGATATAAATAGCTGATCTATAAATAATATGGAGCCATACAAGCAATCTGAATGTTGCTTACAAATTAATTTATCGCTGAGAAATAAACAACCACTGTTAAATTTAAAAATCTGGACATTTTTTAATTGTTTCGATTCATAGCTTTGTTTTCTTTTCAAACAAACAAATGCATTTTTTTGCATTCGTGACCATTCATCTCTTTCGCTAACGGATGGAATCCTTAAGCTTATCATTTAGCTAATGCAGTAAAAGCGTGGCTCATTCTGAGACAAAAAAATTTTTTTTAACACTTACATAATTTAAAACTGGAAATTTTTCACCATAGAACCCTACCAATTTTTAGTTTTGATTTATAATCCCTTAATTTACCCAAACCCTACTGTTTCCTAATTTTGAATGTCAACAGTACCTTTGATCTATAGAATTAATTAAAGTGAAATAAAAAAGGGGCAAATTAGGGGCAAAAAGTTGGGATACCATTTATCCACAACTAATTGTTTCAAAGCTTTTTTTTGGATAATTTCCGAATATTTTGATTGATAATTTAGCTAGAAATGAGGCAAACTGCAAGTAAGTAACGGAGCAAACCGAGTGAATCAACCAATTGCCTCCAGTTTCCAGAGTCCCTTATATGAATCCAAAAAAAATGGTGGATGTCGATATTGATTGATTTAAATTCAGATGGTAGATGATACAGAGCATTTTATACAGAATATTAAGTTTAATCAAATTACCACCTTGGACACCATACGAGTCAAATGACTCTACAAAAGGTGCCCAGAGAAAAAACGTGCAATACCTAAAACAACAAATCGAAAACATCTTTATTATCCAAATAATATGCCCTAAGTTTAGTTCGAATCGAAAAAATCTGTTCTTTAGATACTTGTTTGGGTAATAGACTTTCTTTAGCAAGGTAGTTGAACATTTTTATTATCGAAAATCTCAAGGATTTCTTCTGAGTCTGTGTTTTAAATTTTGGTAAAGGTATGAGTGACTTAATGGATGACCGCGTGTTCGGCCTGTTACTGTCAACATCAAGAAAATTCAAAGGAGAAACTTTTGCAATCTGATCCAGGATCTCTTTTACAAGAGCGTCAAAATATAAGTCAAAAACTGACAGCACGTTGTAACGCTTGAAAAGATAGCATACATGGTCTCCTCTCTTTTTGAAAAAGATAGTCTTTAAAATGCGTTTTTGTAGACAGAAAATCGAAATGAGTTTTGTTTTTTTTTGCGGAACCGTATGCTAAAATGCCGTACGATATCATTGGTTTGGCATAACTATTATACATTTGTAATAAAAAAGTTTTCGTAAAAAAGTTTCTTGCTCGGAACAGCATTCCATTGAATTTTGCTAATTTTTTGCCAACATATTCAATGTGTAGATCAAAATTGAGATGCTTATCTATGAACACTCCTAGATATTTGAATGAATTTACTTCTTCAAGCACTTCGCCTGATAGCAGATTTTTTGATTTTTGTACATTCCGGCCAAAACCAACAATTTTACATTTCTTACTGTTAATGACAAGTTTGTTTCTTGAGGACCAATTTTCAATCTTTTTCAAGTCATCATTGAGCTTTTCCTCAATTTCCAAATTATTGCCTGATGTTAAAATTGTTGTGTCGTCTGCAAAAAGTGCTATTTTAGATTTATCTTGAACAATTTGAGGCAGATCATTGATAAACAAAAGAAACAGCAACGGGCCCAAAATTGATCCCTGTGGAACACCTACATTAATTTCCATTTTTTTCGACTCCTTTGATCCGTGGACTACAAATTGTTTTCTATCTGACAGGAATCAAGCAATGAGTGTACTAATTTTACCTCGAAAGCCTAGAGTTTGTAATTTTTTTTATCAGAAGTGAATGATCAATTGTGTCAAATGCCTTTTGAAAGTCAATGAAGCAAGCGAAACCCATTTTTTGTGAGTCAATAACATTTCGCATCAGTTCTGTAACTGATGCGATAGCGTGTGTGCATGAGCGTTTTGGCCGGAAACCGAACTGTTCGTTTGAGAGAAGTTGATGTTTTTCGAGGAATTCAACCATTCTTGTATTCAAGACTTTTTCAAACACTTTGCTTAGGGATGACAATAGACTAATTGGTCGATAGTTTAAAGGGTTTTCAAAACTTCCATTTTATGTAGAGGAATTATCTTAGCTGTTTTAAGACAAACCTGAAAAAACCCTTCTTGAATGCTCCTGTTTATCAGCTTAGCCACATGATAGCTAACTACAGAAGCTACAAGTTTTAAAAGTTCATTACTAATTCCATCATGACCCGCTGTGCTTTTGTTTTTAATGAGCTTATTATGTTGAATATTTCGATAGTGTTGACGGGAAATAAGAAAAAAGTTTTGTCGTGACATGGTAAACCTGGCTCACTGTCTACATTGTGAAAATTTGTGTTACTCACTTTCTTCCCTACGTTGATAAAGAAGTGATTAAATTCTTCCACATCAATGTCTTTTACTGATTTTTTCCTTTGCCCTAAGAATTCTTTGAATACTTTAAATTTTTGTGCTGGACTACCTGATCATACCAGTTTTTGATCATAGTGTTGTTTGCGAGCATTTCGCACTTCATTTGTTACTAAATTACGTAATTGCTTGAACCGGACTTCATTTTTACTAGTTGGGTGAGATATGAGTGTATCATGTGCCCGATCTCTCTTGCTAATGAGATTCTTTAACCTGTTTGTCATCCAACTGTTTTTGAAGATTTTCTTCTTCGTAATTGGACATTTATCATCAAAAATTTGTAGAATGATTGAACTTAGTTCACACCATGAACTTTCAAGATCATAATTATTCAACTTGTTTAATCTATGTTGGAGAATGAAGAGGAAATTCAAATAATTCTGTTCATTCTCAAAAAATTTAAAATCACGACTGTAATAAAATTCATTAGATTGAGAGCTAGAGACTGAAAAATTGAAATCATAAATTAGAGCGTAATGATCGCTGAAAGACCATTTCAGGGTTGATACTTCTTTCGATTGCTTTGACAAAATATGATCGATACATTTGCTCGTGGACTTAGTTACTCTTGTAGGTTCTGCGTTTTGCATTTCATAATTAAATGAATTGATCAAGTTTTGGTACTGTTGATGATATGCATCAGAGATATCAATATTAAAGTCAGCACAAATAATAGTTTCCTCTTTCATCGCGTTTATTTTGAACAATAAACTTTCAAAAGTCTCAAGGAAATTTTGAATTTTTTCCGAGGGAGGCCTGTATAGAACACAGAAATTTATTCGCTTTTTTCCGCTCTCTATGAATAGGAGTAGATGTTCCACATTTTCTTCAAAAAAGAAACTAGATATTATCTTACAATCTTCTCGTACAAAAAAGCCAACGCCTCCTCCTTTTTTGTTGTTTCTATTTTTTACTATCAATGGTTGATACCCTGTTATGAAATACATATCTATGGGATCGTTATCAGTGAGCCAGGTTTCGCATACAGCTATTACAGCTGGTTTGGTTTTGAGGGTTTCTAGTTGACAACACAGTTGGTCATGATGGGATCTTAGGGATTGCACGTTTATAAACAAAAGCGTTTCCGAGTGTTTATCCATTTCCAAGTAATAGATGATTGTCCAATTACTTGATATTAAAACTGTTACGAAAACACGAAGTCGAAAAGGAAGTGTACACTGCGCCTGTTTTTTAAGCCGCGTTATTTAATGTTTGGACAATCATCTATTGGGTGGAGTATTGTTGTCATTAAGTTTTTTTCCAGCTGGTGTTGCTCCCATATGATAAATATTGTCATAATTATCAATTTCAATTACATCGCCAGGTCGTTTGTTTCGTCGTTGATTTGACAATTGGTTGATATTCCAGTTGTTGGCTTGGTTGCGTTGATTAGGAGATATTTTCTTGATTGCCCGTGATTCAAGATCTTCAACTGCTTTAACACTATCAACAGGCTGTGTTACACGCCCATTCTCAGTTTTTAAAAACAGTTTTACTCTACAGTTGTAGGTCGTGGTGACCAAATCCAGCTCGTTAGCGCGCTTTTGAATAGCCAAATCATGTTGTGGGAGACGTTCTTTCATATATACGGGTTTACCATTTAGTGGGTTCCTAAAATTTGCGAGCATTGGTCGACGATTGTTTAATTCAATTTTATCGTTGTAGTAAATAAACTTGACAATTACCGCAGGGGGGGTGTTACCTTTCCAAATACCCAAGGGATGACAGGCTTTGATTGCGTCCGGAGACATCGAATAATTCAAGCATTTGTTAAAGAAAAATAGAATTTGATCCGTTATGTTGGCGTTACCAGGTTGCAGAGGGGGGTTATTTATAATAATTGTTTCTTTGGAACTATACCGCTCCAATTGAATCACTCTGGATTCCAGTTCGGTAACTTGGTTAGTCAGAGAAACTATTTGGTCGTCTTTTTCAATAAGTTTTTTATGGAAATAAGTAAGAATGTTTCGCATTTTTTCGTCAGTAATTGAACAAATTTCAGATTCGAACGCGAATTTGGCCATGATTTTTACGTAAGCAGTGCAATAGTTTCAATTCAGTTCATGAATTAGTAAGCGACTGTTTTCGAACGTTGCTCTTTTGTTTTGATATCACAGAATTTTGGTTACACAGTTACAACCGGATTAGAATCATGTTAATTCG
This sequence comes from Convolutriloba macropyga, assembly GCF_964194025.1. Classification (NCBI taxonomy): domain Eukaryota; kingdom Metazoa; phylum Xenacoelomorpha; order Acoela; family Convolutidae; genus Convolutriloba; species Convolutriloba macropyga. The sequence goes on from NC_134470.1 coordinate 12,341,066, forward strand.
TTCGTTCGAATTCTGAGAGTTCGATTTTAATCAAAAGTCAACTTTTTGTTGCGAAGTTAGAGTGGCCTGAATAGTTCAAAAGGTGAAATGATCACAGTTTTGATCGATCAGCTCTATCTAGAAGTCCTTCAGCTGTTCGGTTGATGACCGTAGTTATGTTAACCAAGTCAATTATCAATTTAATATTTTCATTGTTCTAAAAAACAATGCAAGTTGTCTACAGAATTACTCGATACTGATTATAGGCTCTAACTGGGTTTGTGATTTGCGGAAATTGTTTTGCTAACCAGAGTGACTTAGCTCCAGGTATACTGGAGCCGGGTGCTGGAACCAGAACAGCGTTCCTCTCCTCAGTTAAGGATACCCATTGGTCCAACAGGATGTTTTCACGCTCTGTTGACTCCTCCGATTTGTCTACAACAAAACAACAAAAAAACTGATAAAAAAGCCTTTTCTTGATATCAAATTCAAAATTTTTCACCCACAGGCCGCTTCAATACGTGATGTATTTTTGCAAAAAAATATAAAGTTAGGAAGCTATGAGTTATCAGTGTCAGTTAGGGAAAATATATCGAAAAACTACTTTCCACATAAGTTTTTGATTTCGATTAGGCTCACCGTTCAGTTTGCTGATGGCTTTGAGTTGTTCCTCCAAGTAACTCTTTCTCCTTGTCAGGGCATCTGCCCACCTATCTCTCAGTCTAAAACAGACACCTGTGTCGATTACAAAACTTCTTATTTTAAAATATTTTCTACATAACTTACACACAAAGAATACTTAGTTTATGTGCGCGTATTTGTGTCTGAGTTGATGCTTGCGCATGTTAGTGTTTGTGTGTTTTTCTCTCTTTGTTTCTCTCTCAGTGGGCGGGTGGGTTTGTGTGTTTGCGTGAAGGTGTGAGGGTGTATGCGTGTGTGAGTGTGAATGTGTGTGTGATTTTGTGTGTGTGTGTGTGTGAGTATGTGTGTGTGTGTGTGTGAGTATGTGTGTGAGTGTGTGTTTGTGTGTGTATGTGTTTATGTGTTTGTATGTGCGTGTGTGCAGCAAGCGTACGTGTTTGTGCATGTGTGTGGGTGTGTGTGTGCGAGAGAGAGAGAGAGAGAGAGAGAGAGAGAGACAGACAGACAGACAGACAGACAGACAGAGAGAGATAGAGAGAGAGAGAGAGAGAGAGAGAGTGAGTGAGTGAGTGAGTGAGTGAGTGAGTGAGTGAGTGAGTGAGTGAGTAAGTGAGTGACATAGCATGTCTAAGTTCATGTTCATGTGCGTATGTGCAAGTCATTGTGTAAGTGTGTGTGCATTCGGTCCGTGGCGGACTATGTGAGTTCCTATGCATGCGAGTGTGCATGTGTGTGCGCGTCTTTGTATAAGTGAGTGTTTTACTGTATGTATGTGTGTTTATCTGTGTAAATGTGTAATTGCCTGTGTGTTAATGTATGTGTATGCGTGTTTCGTGTCTGTGTGTGAGTGTATACATGCGTGTGTTTGTCTGCATGCATCAGTGTGTATGTAAATGTATGTGTGTTTGGACGTGTGTTTGTCTGTTTGTGTTTGTGTGCGTGTCTGAGTGTATGTGCCTGCCTATATATGCGTGTTTGTCTGTGTGTATGTGTGTCTGAATGTGCGTGTCTGTGTGTGTGCGTTCATGCGTTTGTTTGTGTGTGTTTTTACTTTTGCGTATTTTGGGTGCTGTCTATGTGTATGTCTGGTGTGTATGTGTGCGTGTGTTTGTGTGTGTCAGTGTGTGTGTGTGTGTGGGATTTGCGTGAGTGTGTACATGCAAGTGTTTGTCTGCATGTATAAGTCTCTATGTAGGTGTATGTGTGCTTGCGTGTGTGTGTACGTGCGTGAGTGCGTGTTTGTGCACGTGCGTGATAGAGATAGAGAGAAAGTGAGTGAATGAGTGAGCGAGCAAGTAAGTCGAGGGAGGTAACAAGTCTAAGTTCATGAATATGTGTGTTTGTTCAGGCCCTTTTGCGTGTATATGTGTGCAACTGGCATGTAGCGGAATATGTGAGTTTGTATGCACGTGTATGTCTATGTGTATGTGTATGTTGTGTGTGTGTGTTTGCGTGTATTTGTCTGTGTGCGTTTGTATATGTGTGTGCTTGTCTGTGTTTGTGCATGCATGTGTATGTCTGGTGTGTATGTGTATTTGTGTGTGTCTGTTTATTTGCTTTGCGTGTGTTGCACTTCAGTAATAGTTTTGTAAGGATATGTGCGTTGTTGAGAGTTATTGGGTTTTGAGAGAAAAATGAGGCCATTCATGAAGGTTTTTTAGTTCTTTTTATTGAACACTGGGATAATTTGTTTAAAGCCTAGAAAAGTTTTTAAAAATGCACATCCACAGAAAACAAAACTTGGTTTGTGTGTTTTTTAAACGTCATACAGTAGAGAAAATAATTTAAAAAATTATATCTTAAATTCAGATAGTATCAAACTTTCACTAAAAATATTTCCCTTGATTTTTGTTTTTTCATCATACGTTATAATATTTGTGATTCGACCAAAAATCGCAATATCATTTGACACTGGTAATGAGAAACATTGTCGACAACTTTTTCTCATATGGCTATTGAAATTCACTTTCATTTCACTACTGAACAACATCAATTACCGCAAATTTTTTTCACAAAATTACAAAATATTATTGCAGGCAAAATTTGAAGACTTTCGCCACGCTGATCATCATTGTCTCCAAATGTCAAAAAATAGTTTTTTGACCAGTTTGAATAAACATTAATACCGTGAGAGATCCTCGTCCTGGAAGGAGTCCATTGGCGACTGAGATTTGTTCCTGAGGATGACACTGCCTATCTGGACAGCTGCAATACTGTCCACCACAAACGGCAAGTCACCCTTCGAGTCACCACCACTGTTTATGTTCCCACCAATATTCCCACCACTCGCAGAGTTATCCGGTGTCGTTATGGACACCTTGATGTGTCTGGTGTGACCCTGGGCAAAATTCAGGAAAGTTTTGACAACTGCCTAAAATTTTGATGAGAAATCTACAGCTGATTTTGGTGTGATCTAGAGGGCTCATGGGGGTGAGAGTTCCAGCATTTCATCATAATATTGAGTCGAGTTGTATTGAGACCAACTTTCTGCTCCGAATTACCAGAATCCAAAATACTGAATAAAGCAATTGGTGGTTACCTGTTTTAGCTGATATACACCCCCAGTTGGTACATCATGTTTGCCCAAAACATCAACAGGTGCGAACTCTCCATGGTCATTGATCTCTTGGATCTCCACCCACACTTCCAATGATGCCTTCACCTCATTCCACCTACACAACAAAACAATGACTAAAACTGCTACAAGTTATGAAGCATAATGAAAATAGTGAAATAAATATACGCCATAGACCATAAAGCAGACGGAAGCTACCCAGGTTTAGAGTTCGACTTATGGAGGACTTAAGACTCAAAAAATTTCAGAAACGGGGCTGGGGGGTACTTTATTGTCTGGAATTACACAGTCAAAGGGAAAAGTCTTTTATGTGCACTTTGGGTTGAGCACGAGCATCGTCTTGTAATGAAAAATTTTAATCGAGGTCTAAACCTGCCTACCTGCCTACCATAGATGTTTACAAAAGTTTGTGACAACAAAAATTTGGTTAATCAACTGCCGTTGCAAGCAGAACTTATTGACGAAACAATGTGTTATCGCCCAACACAAAAACTTGAAACCGAGTCTGAACTCTGCTTCATAAATATACTTTTTTCGTCACCACACTTTTCTCTCCACTAGTATTATATGAAGAGGGATGCAGAAAGAGTGGTATTGAGATGTTGTGTAACCAGTTACACAGTGGTGTTGGCACGCAGCTCTTGAAATCAGATTGCTAGTTGATCGAAAAGATTACCCAATGGTTGCCATCGCCCTCTAGGAGTTATGCAATCACTCCCCCCCCCTCAGAGTTTGATTACCTCTTGATGCCAATATTAGCCATCGTAATACTCATGAAGTGCACTTGAACAATTGAATTAAGCATGCTCAAATTTTTGAATTAAAATTGGAATCAGATCTAATTACAATTGAAAAACAAAAAAATTGGAAAAAAATGCAAACTGCCGTAATGACCGTCTAGTGGTATTTTTGAAAACTTTATGCAGCTGGAACATCATTCAACTAATGATACATATTGACTATAAAATATATGTTCAAAAAGGCTGTCAGTTCTGGTTGACAGATAGGTCAAAACGGAGACAGCATAGATAATCGGTAAAATAAAAACATATTTGAGGTTCAATTTCAGTGGCCAGAACAGCTACACTGAGGACACTAATTTGGAAGAATAATTCGGTACAAAACAAAATTTTGAAACGACATTTTTGTCTCCATGAGACGTGAATAGGCAAAAAAAACAATTAAAGGAATGAGTCGAAAGATTAATCAAGAGCTCAAACAACGGACAACTGCATTTTTAGTTCAAATTGTTTTCGATTTAATTCAGCTCTTACTGTTTATGTCGGGAATCAAAAAATTCCAAACATAACTTCCATTAAGTCACATACTTAGATTATTTTAAGATGATTCGGTAGAATATGTTGATTGCGCATTATTACTTCATCCTTTCCTTGTAATTTGATTTTAACTTATGCCACTAAATTGGAAGATGAATGAACCTTTTTCGCTAATAAAAGTAGCGAAATGAACTAAAAAATACAACAAAATCAAACAATACTACACTGCGTTTTTACTCAAAGAATAATAATAACAGTCATCCATAATAAAACTTTTTTAAACAGACAATGTTCTAGCAAGAAAATTCGAGTCATTTTTAATTCAAACAATTTACGGCACCCATAGAGTTGATTGTAAAACCGTCCAAGAGAGTCAATGAATTTTGGCAAAACGGTCGACAAAAAGTTCACTAATTTTTGAAATTCAAACAATTCGCATATGTTTACTATTGTTACAAATCAAGTTTATGAGTGGCGTATGTACGGCATCAAGCGCATACATAGCAGACACACGGGCACATGGCATGCATGCTAAATCAGTTTTTTCTGCTGAGAAGATATTTCGTTTGCTTGAAAGCTTATTTGAAACAGGCATTTTAAACTTTTTTCAAGTTTCACCGATGAATTAACTTTTGCAGGAGTTGTTATGTGAAACCCCCTTTTCTTCGTCCTACTGAAAATATATGCAGGACAAAGAAAAGTAGGATGATCATAAGGGGGTGCAAAGCAGGGGGTCATCGGTCGCGTAGAAACATCCTGAAATAGGATTCCACAAGCATAATATTTTACCCATAAAATTAGGGCTTCAAAAACAAAATAAACCAAATGAATTACAAATGAATGCGGGCTACGAATACCCGCCTGTTCAATTTTCTTCATAGCCATTGAATCAGACAGCAACCTCTTTCCAAATCGTTTCGAAAACTCTTACAGAAAAAATTGAAGTTGCAATTTTCTTATTAAAACTTTATGAAGAAAATCTTCAAAAAAATTCCCAATAAAAGCAGAAAAACTTATAATTAAGCCTCAGAGACGTTATCATCAAGAGCCGTTTCACGCTCAGTTTGTGCTACTCAATAATTCAAATCTTGACACATTCTAGTTCAGAGACTAAACAGCTGCTACGAATGCTTAACCTATGAAGGCCTAGGCTACAAGATTACAGTACCAGAACAAGTCGAGTTAAATTTTTTTAAAAAACCAGACCGTGTTTACTTTGTTTTTTTGCATGCTGTGCTATATGTCTAATGATTCTTTGATATTGTCTTCCTGTCATATCTGAACTTCTCTCCCATTACACAGGAATTTGTGTTCATGGGCGGAACGACTTCAACATGGACAGAATGAGTAGCCAGACAACTGAAGTCAAATTCGACGAACGGTGACGTCAAAGGGGCCGTTGTTGATAAACAGGAGTTTGGCATGCGCGCCTCTCCTTTGTGAGGTCTGCCATGATCAGTTGAATGGTTGCCGCATAGAAATTTCTACACAAGATGCAGTTTGATTTAATGGAACGCAATGAGGAACGTAATTTAAGATGCCAAATTGTTCCTGTATCCCTGACGGTAACAAATGGATGCCTTGATGATGGTTTTTCAAGCGAGTATGCCAAAAAACAGTTTAACAAATGTATGACGCATATATAGCCCGATGGGATGCGTAGTTTCAAAACCAATTTCCACTAGGCGTCGGAGTCGACCAAAAGAACTAATGAGACCATGGGGTCCACAAAAATGTGTAAACTGAGCAATGCAGCTGTTGTTGTTGGCACATCTGTCGTCAAAAATGTCCTCTCTTTCAGTACAAAAGCATTCTCTTCAAGCAAAGTACCGCAGATAACGCTCGGCTTCGTCAAACTAAACAGGGTACGTTATGCTGCCGTCTACTGCACGGTAGTTTTCGTGAGATGGTAAAAGACGGAGCTCTTGCCTTCCTCAACCCAAAGAAATATTTGATAAGAACAGAACTTATCAAATGATTTTAGATGAATGCGTTGTTCCTTAACGGGCTTGGTTGCGGATGCGGCTAAAGACGTGGTGGAGTCATCACCTCGATCCTCGGTTAAAACGCTGAGCTTGATGCTATCTTCGATTTCAAATCTGGTACGAAAAGAATTTGCTTAGCTTTCAGGACACCTCAGCCAGCTACTGGTTTGCAAATTTTCAGCGGACGTACCACGCGTGCCAGCATCTGCCAGATTATCAGTAGTTGCGATGTGGTTTCATTGGTTGACTCTGATGTAATCCAGGACTTCTCTTGAACGATTTGCAAAGAAGATGGGTTGTTTACTGGTTGAGTTTAGTCACTGCAAGATGATGGCACCATCTGTCTACATAAACAATTTATCCACAGTAACGATTAATGCTCAACACAATTCACTTTTCACACGTGCAGCGAGGAGAGCGGCTTGTAATTCCATATTAGAAACACTCATTACCTTCAGAGATGCAACGCGGGTAAAGCTCAGGAAAAACGCCAACTCGTTTTTAATCTCTCCGGAAGCGCAGGTTAATTCAGCCCATAGGAAACCTACATCAATGAATACGTCTCACGAGCTATAAATAAACACGTGGACTTTGAGAAGTTGAAACGGTCCTGAAATGTAGCGGTCCTTTAAAGAAGGCAAAACGTTCTTGTTTTTTACATAATCAATGGATGCTTTGATGATGGTTTTTCAAGTGAAAATGCCACAGAAACAGTTTAACAATTGTAAGACGCGTATCTAGCACGATGGGATGCGTGGCGTCAAAATCAATTACCACTAGCCGTGGTAGTCGACCAGAAGAACGAATGAGACCGTGAGGTAAAAAAAACGGTGTAAACTGAGCAATGCGGCTGCTCTTTTGGACAAATTTGTTGTCAGGAAGGTCCTTTCCTTCAGTACTAAAGGATTCTCCTTAAACAAAGTACAGGAGATGACGCTCGGTTTTGTCAAGCTCAACAGGTTATGCTATGCTCCCGTCTACGGTACGGTAACTTTCGTGAGATGATTAGTTCTCAAGAAGTCAGCACCCCGTGCTTAGCTACTGGATTGCAAAACCTGAGCGGATATAACACGCGTGCCAGCATCAACCGGAATATTATGGTTCCGTTTATGAACTGTGGTGTACTCCAGGAGCTCACTTGCAGGATTTGCAATGAAAACGGGATGTTTATTGGTTGATTTCAACAAATGCAAGACGACTGTACTGAGCGTTCAGATGAACTTTTTAAGCACAGTAACGGTTAAGTCTCGACAAATTTATGTTTTTAAACGTGCAGCAAGGAGATTGCCTTGTAATTCCGACTTAGTAACAGCCATTACCTTCATAGGTGCCGTGCGGGTTTTGCCCGAGACGAGCACCAACAATGTTTTTTTCTCTTCGGAAGTGCAAGTCATCTGAGCCCGAAGAGAACCTACAGCGATGAATACGTCTTGCGAGCTATCAACAAACATGTGGAAATCAAGATGTTGGAACAGTCCAGAAAAATAACTTCTTGTAATGATAATCTTAGCCAACTGCAGCAGTTCGACACAATATGCAAGAAATTTGTCAATTGTGTCTTTGGGTAACTCCTTATCCCAACTTCATCCATTGACACGGCAAACGAATTTCAAGATTAAACGAGCACCTATAGTAACCGGAGCGTTAAGGCAGTTTCGGTCTTAGAACTTTGGCGCCAGACTTAAAACCATGCGCTGTGTAAAGCTTTTTGTGATGGTGCTATCAGTAACCCTGCTCACAACGAAAAGTTTGTTTTTGGCATCCCACTAAACCCCATGCACGTGCATTGATTCCTCAATGGAGGAAACGAACACTTTGGGCTCAGTAGACTGAGGAGACTCATCAATTCGGTAAGTCAGATCTCGGCCGCCTCCGGATACTGTTTAGAATTGTCACCAGCCGTACGCTGAAAGTGGACAAGTCTTTTGCCTCAAAAATGTGGCCTGTATACTGATGTACCACAACATTTGATATAGGCTCCTCTTGTCACAAGAAGCGCAATGGTGACTGATTACATCTTATTACTCCAATTTGAAGGACCATTCCCTCAATGTCAGCGGATACGGGAAAAAGATGTTGTCTGAACCGTTGTAGTACATAGGTTAGGTTTAGTAGTAGGTCGGATCCGGTAAGGATTTTTTAGGAGAAGCTCCTTTTAAAAACCCTACGAGCTTCGCTGCTCCATTTTTAATCCCACGAACCTCGCCCGGCTTTTTCGAGTTAACAACCGGATGGCTCGGTAAGTACTTTGTGCTTTTCACGTGCCGGGCAATTTTCCACCTTGTGGGCTTCTTTGACCCCTACTACTTAGCCTTTGTCTAAGTCTTCGCTGATGGGGTTCGCATACTTTTTCCCTTAATTGCTGGTCTTTCGTAAGCATTTTTTCAAAAAAAATTTAATTGAAGCGGCCCTGAAAATTAATTGTTGGGCAATTCGAAGTTATTTTGAGCCCATAGCATGCCGACTTTATAACTCTTTCCACTATGAACTGTCGTATTTTCAAGATTTTCTAGCGCACGTGCATCCGCGACGAAACGTAGCTCTACTTGATTAAGTGCGCCATACAACTCCATGTCGTAACAAAACTTTACTTGACAAGAAAGTTCAAAATCTTGATCCATATTAGCGTTCAAACAGGTCGACACCATACCTGAAAACGCCGGTAAAGGGCCGCTTAAAATCCAATCTATGGGCAAGTGAACCGCGAAGGGCTTCCACTTTCCCCGCTGGTGAAGTACTCTAACGGGCAAATGGCGTGATATAAATCCTGTCCAGGTATCATCTCGATGCTTCCATAGCAATATGTTATAGGGCATGGGAATGCCAGGTGCGGGTATGTTTCTTAAAGTGTAATAATGTTGAGTATGTCGGCACCCACATTCCAATTTTTTTTTCATGTAAGCATTCAACTTAAAAGGTTTGAATGCCTGTTTCTCGCTTGGTTTCACAATCAATTCGACCAACTTGGTATCCATAACCTCCTCGGTAATTATACCTTTGAATGTTAACTTCAAAGCTGTACTGTGCAAAGCAAGTCTATTTGCGAGAACATTGGACACCCAAGAGATACTTCAAGCGGTATCGCACCAAACTAAAGCCGTTATATCTTTACCCAAGAAGTATGTCAACTGCAATTCGGTCACCTGAAGGAGGCTTCTTATATTACTGACAGATAAAATTGTAGTGGTCTTACTAGATGATTGCTCACTTGAAAATTTACTTGGACTTGTGCCAGCATATTTTTACAGTTGTTGTTGGCTGAAGGGTAGATCGATGGACAAACCCTCTCCAGGACAAACCCTCTCCATCCTTTCTACATCTCCAAGGATTTCGGAATTGCTGGAACATATGTTTTTCCCTGAAACATGAGAAACACAGTTTTGCTTTGGCCACTACCTTTGCTCGCTAAGTGGGTGACTTTTCCTTATATACCCGACACTCCCCTATGCGGTAATTACCTTTACTGAATTGTAGCGAGTGGAGGCTCATGTTGTTGCAGTTGCAGCCGGTTTGTACGCCCCTTTTTGCTGTGTGTTGACAGCGAATGTCTTTGAGGCCACTTTGGTCTTGGTCACTGAGTTTGTGTTGTCCTCAGTTCTTGCATTTATTGACGTTTGTTTCATCAAGTCATGTGCCTCGGTTTTTAAGTTCAACCAATAATCGGAGTCAAGGAAAATCGACTTTAACCATCGTTTTTGGACTGTGAATAGTGATTCAGTTTTTTTTCACACAGGTAAGCAATTTTGGCGCTGCAGTGTTCAGAAAAGAGGCGCTCTTTAGGTCAACTTCGTATGATAGTGATTTAAAGACCCCTACGGGACTTAAATTGGTTGCAGAATAGTTTATGGCGTTGTTACTATTGTGCATCTTTAGTGCTGGAAAAGTGTTTGTCTAAATTTGCACTGAAAACTGCCTGTTGTTGGTCAAATTTACGTTCTTAAGTGTCTTAAGTGCATCCTATACAATTTTCCGCAGTATGCAAACTCTGCGATATGGTCTTTGCCTTTCCCATTACTAGAGTTCTTATGTATGTCAGCTTTACGTCTTCAGCAATAGACTGTGAGTCTATAGCGCTCTTGAATTGCGCAAACCATTGATGCCACTGCAGGGGATCGCAATTGTACTGTGACAATTTCTACTCGGGCAGTGGACTATTCTTCTTACTAGTTATTTCGTCCCTCCACTGTTTTACCGAATCCGCGGAATCCAATGAAGGAACCGAAGGCGTGGGATGACTTGGGCCATCCCAACACAAGGAGTTCGGAACGGTAGCTCCATACAATGGAGGAACGATTGGTGTGACAGAGGTTGGGTTGCATGAGTTCTGATGTTAAATGGCTTTGGGATCTTGCTGCTGCTTGCACACGATTGGAGGAGCGGAGCGATGTACGGACATGAGGGCTGTAAAACGGGGCCAGCGATACGTTGCTTAAATTTACTGATGTATCAACAACTGGGATTGTAATAGCAGGTACGGCAGACGGGAAGCGCCAGACGTTTGAATCCTGTAGAGAGAGAGAGAGAGAGAGAGAAAGAGATAGCTGCATGTGTTGAAAGGACACAACTTAGGGGCATGTACCTCTTCTCTAGGGCCGCTGGATAGTTTAGGTGTTGACTAAAACATATGCACGGTAACGGATTGGCATTGTTTGCCACGGGGTTATTGACATTTAATGAGCGTGCTGGTTGTGTTGGTGGGGGCGCAAAACGAAATGCGGGTTGAATTGACAGTAGTTGCGCGGCTATAGGGTTAAGGACCGGGGATGGAAGGGCGGTCACGTTTATGTGTACTTGTGGTTGATTAAGTGCTGGCGGAGCATAAGCGAGTGGATTCAATTTTTGTGAACAAAAAGGGCTGACCAGGTTCAACTGCCCTGGCATTATTGATCTCAGGGCCAGTTGGTGGGGCAACTGCAGACCATCAAAGTGCTGTGTTCGGGGTCTTTAATTGTTCCGACAGACCAAGGTTTATTTGTTTTGACGGAGGTGTGTTTTGAGGTTGTTGCTAATTATGAATGATGTTATTTTCAAGGGGTGCATTATCATTTACAAATTTTCTATTATCGTTTTCTTGCGGCCTAAAGATAAAGTGAATTATGTAGGCCTCCAATTTACCGTGTGTATTGAGAGCAAAAATATGCGAGCTTAGAAGTTCAGCGGAAAAAGCACGAATAGCTGTGGTTTGATTTGATTGAGCGGTCGAACCGGAAAGGTGCAAACAAAAACGCGAGACTAAGAAACGTTTAGGTAGTCAAAAATTTTAACGAGTTCCGCCTCCCCGAACTCAAGGTGGGTAGGAGGCCTTTTCCGACGACAGTTAGAAAGTTTTTATGGTCGGGAGCTTTTGATTACGGACTGGACGTTGTTCTTATGTGCTAACACTACAGTTAGTGTTTTCAGCTCAAGCACAGTTTTTTAATGTAATGCTCTGTTTTCCTAAAGTAAACTAGTGTCTTTCTAGTTAGGTTTAGACACAATTTTTTTTCACTGTATGGACGGTAACTAAAGTACTACGCTTGAGTTGATCCTAATTATCAGGAGTTCTTTCTCTGGGACAATACACTATAGATTCTTTGCGCCCCTGATACTTTTCAGGCACTGTATTAAGTTGCAAAGGTGTTAAAGGCTTATTGCTTTCGCTGCGATGACGTAAAATTGAATTGTTCACTACATCATGCTAAATAACTAGGCGCTTTTTGTCATGAAAAAATTTACTCATCTGAAATTGAGCAGATTTCCGTACTCTCATAGCGTTAGCAGTAAAACTCAGACCCAGTAAAGCATGAATAATTATTTATAATGGTCTTGCAGGGCTTGAGGCAAAGATTTTATGGCATGATACAATGAACAGGCAGCTAATATAACACCCATTTCCTTTTTTAACTAATAATTGTTATGAGCTCTGCTCAAATTCGAATCTTGTTGTCAAAAAATAATTTAGAGAAGTTCCAATGCAATCAACTTTTTTTCGCAAAACCTTGAAAGTTTGACCAATAACTGTTTTTTCTGGCACAAATCTTGGCAGCAAACATTTTGCAATCAAAGTTTCCTTTTCAAGCATGCTCGGATTTGGTCAAACTTTCAAACTTTGTTGAGATAAAAATTAGAGCAAATATAACATTAGTTTTTCTGCAATACGGTTGAAATTGGCTGTTTTGTCCTAATACTTTCAAATTGGTGTTTTTTCAACAAACAAAAAGAATATGGGATAGGTTATCGGTGAGCAGGGGAATTCCAGTTTAGCACGCTACTTTCCATGCAGTATTTTCGAGTGTTCATGCAGTAACAATAATACTGCGTCAAAATTGATATTATACAATAATATGATGCGGACAATTGATGCCGACAATTGATGCTTTTGTCGCGGCACCAGAAAAATTTGTGTAAAACACAAAATCGATCAGTCTTTATTCATCTTGAATATCGTTAATTTAAGGCAAAGGACAACTGTGTATCGTATACTTAATTCAAAAACAACACAAACTTGAATTAAGCATGCTCAAATTTTTGAATTAAAATTGGAATCAGATCTAATTACAATTGAAAAACAAAAAAATTGGAAAAAAATGCAAACTGCCGTAATGACCGTCTAGTGGTATTTTTGAAAACTTTATGCAGCTGGAACATCATTCAACTAATGATACATATTGACTATAAAATATATGTTCAAAAAGGCTGTCAGTTCTGGTTGACAGATAGGTCAAAACGGAGACAGCATAGATAATCGGTAAAATAAAAACATATTTGAGGTTCAATTTCAGTGGCCAGAACAGCTACACTGAGGACACTAATTTGGAAGAATAATTCGGTACAAAACAAAATTTTGAAACGACATTTTTGTCTCCATGAGACGTGAATAGGCAAAAAAAACAATTAAAGGAATGAGTCGAAAGATTAATCAAGAGCTCAAACAACGGACAACTGCATTTTTAGTTCAAATTGTTTTCGATTTAATTCAGCTCTTACTGTTTATGTCGGGAATCAAAAAATTCCAAACATAACTTCCATTAAGTCACATACTTAGATTATTTTAAGATGATTCGGTAGAATATGTTGATTGCGCATTATTACTTCATCCTTTCCTTGTAATTTGATTTTAACTTATGCCACTAAATTGGAAGATGAATGAACCTTTTTCGCTAATAAAAGTAGCGAAATGAACTAAAAAATACAACAAAATCAAACAATACTACACTGCGTTTTTACTCAAAGAATAATAATAACAGTCATCCATAATAAAACTTTTTTAAACAGACAATGTTCTAGCAAGAAAATTCGAGTCATTTTTAATTCAAACAATTTACGGCACCCATAGAGTTGATTGTAAAACCGTCCAAGAGAGTCAATGAATTTTGGCAAAACGGTCGACAAAAAGTTCACTAATTTTTGAAATTCAAACAATTCGCATATGTTTACTATTGTTACAAATCAAGTTTATGAGTGGCGTATGTACGGCATCAAGCGCATACATAGCAGACACACGGGCACATGGCATGCATGCTAAATCAGTTTTTTCTGCTGAGAAGATATTTCGTTTGCTTGAAAGCTTATTTGAAACAGGCATTTTAAACTTTTTTCAAGTTTCACCGATGAATTAACTTTTGCAGGAGTTGTTATGTGAAACCCCCTTTTCTTCGTCCTACTGAAAATATATGCAGGACAAAGAAAAGTAGGATGATCATAAGGGGGTGCAAAGCAGGGGGTCATCGGTCGCGTAGAAACATCCTGAAATAGGATTCCACAAGCATAATATTTTACCCATAAAATTAGGGCTTCAAAAACAAAATAAACCAAATGAATTACAAATGAATGCGGGCTACGAATACCCGCCTGTTCAATTTTCTTCATAGCCATTGAATCAGACAGCAACCTCTTTCCAAATCGTTTCGAAAACTCTTACAGAAAAAATTGAAGTTGCAATTTTCTTATTAAAACTTTATGAAGAAAATCTTCAAAAAAATTCCCAATAAAAGCAGAAAAACTTATAATTAAGCCTCAGAGACGTTATCATCAAGAGCCGTTTCACGCTCAGTTTGTGCTACTCAATAATTCAAATCTTGACACATTCTAGTTCAGAGACTAAACAGCTGCTACGAATGCTTAACCTATGAAGGCCTAGGCTACAAGATTACAGTACCAGAACAAGTCGAGTTAAATTTTTTTAAAAAACCAGACCGTGTTTACTTTGTTTTTTTGCATGCTGTGCTATATGTCTAATGATTCTTTGATATTGTCTTCCTGTCATATCTGAACTTCTCTCCCATTACACAGGAATTTGTGTTCATGGGCGGAACGACTTCAACATGGACAGAATGAGTAGCCAGACAACTGAAGTCAAATTCGACGAACGGTGACGTCAAAGGGGCCGTTGTTGATAAACAGGAGTTTGGCATGCGCGCCTCTCCTTTGTGAGGTCTGCCATGATCAGTTGAATGGTTGCCGCATAGAAATTTCTACACAAGATGCAGTTTGATTTAATGGAACGCAATGAGGAACGTAATTTAAGATGCCAAATTGTTCCTGTATCCCTGACGGTAACAAATGGATGCCTTGATGATGGTTTTTCAAGCGAGTATGCCAAAAAACAGTTTAACAAATGTATGACGCATATATAGCCCGATGGGATGCGTAGTTTCAAAACCAATTTCCACTAGGCGTCGGAGTCGACCAAAAGAACTAATGAGACCATGGGGTCCACAAAAATGTGTAAACTGAGCAATGCAGCTGTTGTTGTTGGCACATCTGTCGTCAAAAATGTCCTCTCTTTCAGTACAAAAGCATTCTCTTCAAGCAAAGTACCGCAGATAACGCTCGGCTTCGTCAAACTAAACAGGGTACGTTATGCTGCCGTCTACTGCACGGTAGTTTTCGTGAGATGGTAAAAGACGGAGCTCTTGCCTTCCTCAACCCAAAGATATATTTGATAAGAACAGAACTTATCAAATGATTTTAGATGAATGCGTTGTTCCTTAACGGGCTTGGTTGCGGATGCGGCTAAAGACGTGGTGGAGTCATCACCTCGATCCTCGGTTAAAACGCTGAGCTTGATGCTATCTTCGATTTCAAATCTGGTACGAAAAGAATTTGCTTAGCTTTCAGGACACCTCAGCCAGCTACTGGTTTGCAAATTTTCAGCGGACGTACCACGCGTGCCAGCATCTGCCAGATTATCAGTAGTTGCGATGTGGTTTCATTGGTTGACTCTGATGTAATCCAGGACTTCTCTTGAACGATTTGCAAAGAAGATGGGTTGTTTACTGGTTGAGTTTAGTCACTGCAAGATGATGGCACCATCTGTCTACATAAACAATTTATCCACAGTAACGATTAATGCTCAACACAATTCACTTTTCACACGTGCAGCGAGGAGAGCGGCTTGTAATTCCATATTAGAAACACTCATTACCTTCAGAGATGCAACGCGGGTAAAGCTCAGGAAAAACGCCAACTCGTTTTTAATCTCTCCGGAAGCGCAGGTTAATTCAGCCCATAGGAAACCTACATCAATGAATACGTCTCACGAGCTATAAATAAACACGTGGACTTTGAGAAGTTGAAACGGTCCTGAAATGTAGCGGTCCTTTAAAGAAGGCAAAACGTTCTTGTTTTTTACATAATCAATGGATGCTTTGATGATGGTTTTTCAAGTGAAAATGCCACAGAAACAGTTTAACAATTGTAAGACGCGTATCTAGCACGATGGGATGCGTGGCGTCAAAATCAATTACCACTAGCCGTGGTAGTCGACCAGAAGAACGAATGAGACCGTGAGGTAAAAAAAACGGTGTAAACTGAGCAATGCGGCTGCTCTTTTGGACAAATTTGTTGTCAGGAAGGTCCTTTCCTTCAGTACTAAAGGATTCTCCTTAAACAAAGTACAGGAGATGACGCTCGGTTTTGTCAAGCTCAACAGGTTATGCTATGCTCCCGTCTACGGTACGGTAACTTTCGTGAGATGATTAGTTCTCAAGAAGTCAGCACCCCGTGCTTAGCTACTGGATTGCAAAACCTGAGCGGATATAACACGCGTGCCAGCATCAACCGGAATATTATGGTTCCGTTTATGAACTGTGGTGTACTCCAGGAGCTCACTTGCAGGATTTGCAATGAAAACGGGATGTTTATTGGTTGATTTCAACAAATGCAAGACGACTGTACTGAGCGTTCAGATGAACTTTTTAAGCACAGTAACGGTTAAGTCTCGACAAATTTATGTTTTTAAACGTGCAGCAAGGAGATTGCCTTGTAATTCCGACTTAGTAACAGTCATTACCTTCATAGGTGCCGTGCGGGTTTTGCCCGAGACGAGCACCAACAATGTTTTTTTCTCTTCGGAAGTGCAAGTCATCTGAGCCCGAAGAGAACCTACAGCGATGAATACGTCTTGCGAGCTATCAACAAACATGTGGAAATCAAGATGTTGGAACAGTCCAGAAAAATAACTTCTTGTAATGATAATCTTAGCCAACTGCAGCAGTTCGACACAATATGCAAGAAATTTGTCAATTGTGTCTTTGGGTAACTCCTTATCCCAACTTCATCCATTGACACGGCAAACGAATTTCAAGATTAAACGAGCACCTATAGTAACCGGAGCGTTAAGGCAGTTTCGGTCTTAGAACTTTGGCGCCAGACTTAAAACCATGCGCTGTGTAAAGCTTTTTGTGATGGTGCTATCAGTAACCCTGCTCACAACGAAAAGTTTGTTTTTGGCATCCCACTAAACCCCATGCACGTGCATTGATTCCTCAATGGAGGAAACGAACACTTTGGGCTCAGTAGACTGAGGAGACTCATCAATTCGGTAAGTCAGATCTCGGCCGCCTCCGGATACTGCTTAGAATTGTCACCAGCCGTACGCTGAAAGTGGACAAGTCTTTTGCCTCAAAAATGTGGCCTGTATACTGATGTACCACAACATTTGATATAGGCTCCTCTTGTCACAAGAAGCGCAATGGTGACTGATTACATCTTATTACTCCAATTTGAAGGACCATTCCCTCAATGTCAGCGGATACGGGAAAAAGATGTTGTCTGAACCGTTGTAGTACATAGGTTAGGTTTAGTAGTAGGTCGGATCCGGTAAGGATTTTTTAGGAGAAGCTCCTTTTAAAAACCCTACGAGCTTCGCTGCTCCATTTTTAATCCCACGAACCTCGCCCGGCTTTTTCGAGTTAACAACCGGATGGCTCGGTAAGTACTTTGTGCTTTTCACGTGCCGGGCAATTTTCCACCTTGTGGGCTTCTTTGACCCCTACTACTTAGCCTTTGTCTAAGTCTTCGCTGATGGGGTTCGCATACTTTTTCCCTTAATTGCTGGTCTTTCGTAAGCATTTTTTCAAAAAAAATTTAATTGAAGCGGCCCTGAAAATTAATTGTTGGGCAATTCGAAGTTATTTTGAGCCCATAGCATGCCGACTTTATAACTCTTTCCACTATGAACTGTCGTATTTTCAAGATTTTCTAGCGCACGTGCATCCGCGACGAAACGTAGCTCTACTTGATTAAGTGCGCCATACAACTCCATGTCGTAACAAAACTTTACTTGACAAGAAAGTTCAAAATCTTGATCCATATTAGCGTTCAAACAGGTCGACACCATACCTGAAAACGCCGGTAAAGGGCCGCTTAAAATCCAATCTATGGGCAAGTGAACCGCGAAGGGCTTCCACTTTCCCCGCTGGTGAAGTACTCTAACGGGCAAATGGCGTGATATAAATCCTGTCCAGGTATCATCTCGATGCTTCCATAGCAATATGTTATAGGGCATGGGAATGCCAGGTGCGGGTATGTTTCTTAAAGTGTAATAATGTTGAGTATGTCGGCACCCACATTCCAATTTTTTTTTCATGTAAGCATTCAACTTAAAAGGTTTGAATGCCTGTTTCTCGCTTGGTTTCACAATCAATTCGACCAACTTGGTATCCATAACCTCCTCGGTAATTATACCTTTGAATGTTAACTTCAAAGCTGTACTGTGCAAAGCAAGTCTATTTGCGAGAACATTGGACACCCAAGAGATACTTCAAGCGGTATCGCACCAAACTAAAGCCGTTATATCTTTACCCAAGAAGTATGTCAACTGCAATTCGGTCACCTGAAGGAGGCTTCTTATATTACTGACAGATAAAATTGTAGTGGTCTTACTAGATGATTGCTCACTTGAAAATTTACTTGGACTTGTGCCAGCATATTTTTACAGTTGTTGTTGGCTGAAGGGTAGATCGATGGACAAACCCTCTCCAGGACAAACCCTCTCCATCCTTTCTACATCTCCAAGGATTTCGGAATTGCTGGAACATATGTTTTTCCCTGAAACATGAGAAACACAGTTTTGCTTTGGCCACTACCTTTGCTCGCTAAGTGGGTGACTTTTCCTTATATACCCGACACTCCCCTATGCGGTAATTACCTTTACTGAATTGTAGCGAGTGGAGGCTCATGTTGTTGCAGTTGCAGCCGGTTTGTACGCCCCTTTTTGCTGTGTGTTGACAGCGAATGTCTTTGAGGCCACTTTGGTCTTGGTCACTGAGTTTGTGTTGTCCTCAGTTCTTGCATTTATTGACGTTTGTTTCATCAAGTCATGTGCCTCGGTTTTTAAGTTCAACCAATAATCGGAGTCAAGGAAAATCGACTTTAACCATCGTTTTTGGACTGTGAATAGTGATTCAGTTTTTTTTCACACAGGTAAGCAATTTTGGCGCTGCAGTGTTCAGAAAAGAGGCGCTCTTTAGGTCAACTTCGTATGATAGTGATTTAAAGACCCCTACGGGACTTAAATTGGTTGCAGAATAGTTTATGGCGTTGTTACTATTGTGCATCTTTAGTGCTGGAAAAGTGTTTGTCTAAATTTGCACTGAAAACTGCCTGTTGTTGGTCAAATTTACGTTCTTAAGTGTCTTAAGTGCATCCTATACAATTTTCCGCAGTATGCAAACTCTGCGATATGGTCTTTGCCTTTCCCATTACTAGAGTTCTTATGTATGTCAGCTTTACGTCTTCAGCAATAGACTGTGAGTCTATAGCGCTCTTGAATTGCGCAAACCATTGATGCCACTGCAGGGGATCGCAATTGTACTGTGACAATTTCTACTCGGGCAGTGGACTATTCTTCTTACTAGTTATTTCGTCCCTCCACTGTTTTACCGAATCCGCGGAATCCAATGAAGGAACCGAAGGCGTGGGATGACTTGGGCCATCCCAACACAAGGAGTTCGGAACGGTAGCTCCATACAATGGAGGAACGATTGGTGTGACAGAGGTTGGGTTGCATGAGTTCTGATGTTAAATGGCTTTGGGATCTTGCTGCTGCTTGCACACGATTGGAGGAGCGGAGCGATGTACGGACATGAGGGCTGTAAAACGGGGCCAGCGATACGTTGCTTAAATTTACTGATGTATCAACAACTGGGATTGTAATAGCAGGTACGGCAGACGGGAAGCGCCAGACGTTTGAATCCTGTAGAGAGAGAGAGAGAGAGAGAGAGAAAGAGATAGCTGCATGTGTTGAAAGGACACAACTTAGGGGCATGTACCTCTTCTCTAGGGCCGCTGGATAGTTTAGGTGTTGACTAAAACATATGCACGGTAACGGATTGGCATTGTTTGCCACGGGGTTATTGACATTTAATGAGCGTGCTGGTTGTGTTGGTGGGGGCGCAAAACGAAATGCGGGTTGAATTGACAGTAGTTGCGCGGCTATAGGGTTAAGGACCGGGGATGGAAGGGCGGTCACGTTTATGTGTACTTGTGGTTGATTAAGTGCTGGCGGAGCATAAGCGAGTGGATTCAATTTTTGTGAACAAAAAGGGCTGACCAGGTTCAACTGCCCTGGCATTATTGATCTCAGGGCCAGTTGGTGGGGCAACTGCAGACCATCAAAGTGCTGTGTTCGGGGTCTTTAATTGTTCCGACAGACCAAGGTTTATTTGTTTTGACGGAGGTGTGTTTTGAGGTTGTTGCTAATTATGAATGATGTTATTTTCAAGGGGTGCATTATCATTTACAAATTTTCTATTATCGTTTTCTTGCGGCCTAAAGATAAAGTGAATTATGTAGGCCTCCAATTTACCGTGTGTATTGAGAGCAAAAATATGCGAGCTTAGAAGTTCAGCGGAAAAAGCACGAATAGCTGTGGTTTGATTTGATTGAGCGGTCGAACCGGAAAGGTGCAAACAAAAACGCGAGACTAAGAAACGTTTAGGTAGTCAAAAATTTTAACGAGTTCCGCCTCCCCGAACTCAAGGTGGGTAGGAGGCCTTTTCCGACGACAGTTAGAAAGTTTTTATGGTCGGGAGCTTTTGATTACGGACTGGACGTTGTTCTTATGTGCTAACACTACAGTTAGTGTTTTCAGCTCAAGCACAGTTTTTTAATGTAATGCTCTGTTTTCCTAAAGTAAACTAGTGTCTTTCTAGTTAGGTTTAGACACAATTTTTTTTCACTGTATGGACGGTAACTAAAGTACTACGCTTGAGTTGATCCTAATTATCAGGAGTTCTTTCTCTGGGACAATACACTATAGATTCTTTGCGCCCCTGATACTTTTCAGGCACTGTATTAAGTTGCAAAGGTGTTAAAGGCTTATTGCTTTCGCTGCGATGACGTAAAATTGAATTGTTCACTACATCATGCTAAATAACTAGGCGCTTTTTGTCATGAAAAAATTTACTCATCTGAAATTGAGCAGATTTCCGTACTCTCATAGCGTTAGCAGTAAAACTCAGACCCAGTAAAGCATGAATAATTATTTATAATGGTCTTGCAGGGCTTGAGGCAAAGATTTTATGGCATGATACAATGAACAGGCAGCTAATATAACACCCATTTCCTTTTTTAACTAATAATTGTTATGAGCTCTGCTCAAATTCGAATCTTGTTGTCAAAAAATAATTTAGAGAAGTTCCAATGCAATCAACTTTTTTTCGCAAAACCTTGAAAGTTTGACCAATAACTGTTTTTTCTGGCACAAATCTTGGCAGCAAACATTTTGCAATCAAAGTTTCCTTTTCAAACATGCTCGGATTTGGTCAAACTTTCAAACTTTGTTGAAATAAAAACTAGAGCAAATATAACATTAGTTTTTGTGCAATACGGTTGAAATTGGCTTTTTTGTCCAAATACTTCCAAATTGGTGTTTTTTCAACAAACAAAAAGAATATGGGATAGGTTATCGGGTGAGCAGGGGAATTCCAGTTTAGCACGCTAATTTTCATGCAGTATTTTTGAGTGTTCATGCAGTAATTTTCATGCAGTGTTTTCGACAAAACGAGACAATTACATACAACAATAACGGACTTTAAACAATAACACTGCGTCAAAATTGATATTATACAATAATATGCTGCGGACAATTGATGCCGACAATTGATGTTTTTGTCGCGGCACCAGAAAAATTTGTGTAAAACACAAAATCGATCAGTCTTTATTCATCTTGAATATCGTTAAGTTAAGGCAAAGGACAACTATGTATCGTATACTTAATTCAAAAGCAACACAAACTTGAATCAGCAATTTGAGCTTTCTGTTTTGGCAGGTTCTACGTCTGCGAGCGGTCACTGATTCAAATAGTTAAACAAAAAACGAAAATTATTAGGCTAAGCAAACAATTTTGAGCTGCACTCGAAATTATATTTAGTGGGGAAATTGGTCTGCGTATTTCTCAAAAACGACAAGTAAAGCGAATTTAGAACTGAAAATCTTCGCGATAGCTTTGATATAATACGCGCAAAAGTTCTCAGTCTGATGATATAATTTATTCCCTTCATTTTACTCAGTAACAAATGCATTGAAAAATCTCATTCTAAAACGCAATTGCCTCTCTTGCTGGCATCCATCAAGGTCTGTTTGATGTTTAAGATCAAGTAATTAGACTTATTTACACAAAAGTGTCTCGGATCCACTTCAAGATAATAGCGGATACAGAATAAACCTAACATTTTTAAACTTACGTTTTGGGGAAATTTAGCGAATAGCAATTAAAACGATTAAAACGGGTACTGCAATATCCACATGATGTTATAAAGTTGTCAAGTGTTCCCAAAAGACACCTCTACATGCAAAAGAGTTGTTTAAAGTGCATTCAAATTGTATCGTTTTTTCTATGTTTTGCATCTCTTTTATTCAACTCAATGGCATCACAAACTCTGATTTGGTTTTTAAAAAAGCAACAAGGACAAAATTGTGATAATTCAAAATACTTGTCAATAGCTTTAATGTGAATAATTTAAAGCTACCGGTTGAAAAAAAAAATGGAATTGAGGTTGAACTACATCGTTGAAATTAAAAAACTCATATTTTAATTGCTTTTTGATTGCTTTTTAGATTTAATATTTTTGATTTCTGATTGCTGGTCAATTTTTGCTACGAATTCAATTGTTATAGTCACTCAACTACCTTATATAATCAATCGGATGTTGCATTTCCTCTTTTAGGTGTTTTAATTGGTATTCGCCTAATTTCCACCAAACCTTAATTCAGTTTTTTTGCCTAATGGCTACAAAAATTTCTTTCCGAGTTTTCGCCTTATGCCCTTATACTTTGGTCTTGGTCACTGAGTTTCTGTTGTCCTCAGTTCTTGCATTTATTGACGTTTGTTTCATCAAGTCATGTGCCTTGGCTTTTAAATTCAACCAATAATCGGAGTCAAGGAGTATCGACTTTAACCAACGTTTTTGGACTGTGAATAATGATTCAGTTTTTTTTCACACAGGTAAGCAATTTTGGCGCTGCAGTGTTAAGAAAAGAGGCGCTCTTTAGGTCAACTTTGTATGATAGTGATTTAAAGACCCCTACGGGACTTAAATTGGTTGCAGAATAGTTTATGGCGTTGTTACTATTGTGCATCTTTAGTGCTGGAAAAGTGTTTGTCTAAATTTGCACTGAACACTGCCTGTTGTTGGTCAAATTTACGTTCAAGTGTCTTAAGTGCATCCTATACAATTTTCCGCAGTATGCAAACTCTGCGATATGGTCTTTGCCTTTCCCATTACTAGAGTTCTTATGTATGTCAGCTTTACGTCTTCAGCAATAGACTGTGAGTCTATGGCGCTCTTGAATTGCCCAAACCATTGATGCCACTGCAGGGGATCGCAATTGTACTGTGACAATTTCTACTCGGGCAGTGGACTATTCTTCTTACTAGTTATTTCGTCCGCCCACTGTTTTACCGAATCCGCGGAATCCAATGAAGGAAACGAAGGTGTGGGATGCATTGGGCCATCCCAACACAAGGAGTTCGGAACGGTAGTTCCATACGTTGGAGGAACGATTGGTGTGACAGAGGTTGGGTTGCATGAGTTCTGATGTTAACTTGCTTTGGGATCTTGCTGCTGCTTGCACACGTTTGGAGTAGCGGAGCGATGTACGGACATGAGGGCTGTAAAACGGGGCCAGCGATAGGTTGCTTAAGTTTACTGATGTATCAACAACTGGGATTGTATTAGCAGGGACGGCAGACGGGAAGCGCCAGACGTTTGAATCCTGTAGAGAGAGAGAGAGAAAGAGATAGCTGCATGTGTTGAGAAGACACAACTTAGGGGCGTGTACCTCTTCTCTAGGGCCGCTGGATAGTTTAGGTGTTGACTAAAACATATGCACGGTAACGGATTTGCCACGGGGTTATTGACATTT
The DNA here is from genome assembly GCF_964194025.1 of Convolutriloba macropyga. Classification (NCBI taxonomy): domain Eukaryota; kingdom Metazoa; phylum Xenacoelomorpha; order Acoela; family Convolutidae; genus Convolutriloba; species Convolutriloba macropyga. The sequence continues at coordinate 12,365,155 of NC_134470.1, forward strand.
AATGAGCGTGCTGGTTGTGTTGGTGGGGGCGCAAAACGAAATGCGGGTTGAATTGACAGTAGTTGCGCGGCTATAGGGTTAAGGACCGGGGAGGGAAGGGCGGTCACGTTTATGTGTACTTGTGGTTCATTAAGTGCTGGCGGAGCATAAGCGAGTGGATTCAATTTTGAGCTGCATTCGAAGCAAACAATTTTGAGCTGCATTCGAAATTATATTTAGTGGGGAAATTGGTCTGCGTGTTTCTCAAAAACGACAAGTATAGTGAATTTAGAACGGAAAATCTTAGCGATAGCTTTGATATAATACGCGCAAAAGTTCTCAGTCTGATGATATAATTTATTCCCTTCATTTTACTCAGTAACAAATGCATTGAAAAATCTCATTCTAAAACGCAATTGCCTCTCTTGCTGGCATCCATCAAGGTCTGTTTGATGTTTAAGATCAAGTAATTAGACTTATTCACACAAAAGTGTCTCGGATCCACTTCTTACTAGTTATTTCGTCCGCCCACTGTTTTACCGAATCCGCGGAATCCAATGAAGGAAACGAAGGTGTGGGATGCATTGGGCCATCCCAACACAAGGAGTTCGGAACGGTAGTTCCATACGTTGGAGGAACGATTGGTGTGACAGAGGTTGGGTTGCATGAGTTCTGATGTTAAATTGCTTTGGGATCTTGCTGCTGCTTGCACACGTTTGGAGGAGCGGAGCGATGTACGGACATGAGGGCTGTAAAACGGGGCCAGCGATAGGTTGCTTAAGTTTACTGATGTATCAACAACTGGGATTGTATTAGCAGGGACGGCAGACGGGAAGCGCCAGACGTTTGAATCCTGTAGAGAGAGAGAGAGAAAGAGATAGCTGCATGTGTTGAGAGGACACAACTTAGGGGCATGTACCTCTTCTCTAGGGCCGCTGGATAGTTTAGGTGTTGACTAAAACATATGCACGGTAACGGATTTTCCACGGGGTTATTGACATTTAATGAGCGTGCTGGTTGTGTTGGTGGGGGCGCAAAACGAAATGCGGGTTGAATTGACAGTAGTTCCGCGGCTATAGGGTTAAGGACCGGGGAGGGAAGGGCGGTCACTTTATGTGTACTTGTGGTTCATTAAGTGCTGGCGGAGCATAAGCGAGTGGATTCAATTTTTGTGAACAAAAAGGGCTGACCAGGTTCAACTGCCCTGGCATTATTGATCTCAGGGCCAGTTGGTGGGGCAACTGCAGACCATCAAAGTGCTGTGTTCGGGGCCTTTAATTGTTCTGACAGACCAAGGTTTATTTGTTTTGAGGGAGGTGTGTATTGAGGTTGTTGCTAATTAGGAATGATGTTATTTTCAAGGGGTGCATTATCATTTACAAATTTTCTATTATCGTTTTCTTGCGGCCTAATGATAAAGTGGTTTATGTAGGTCTCCAATTTACCGTGTGTATTGAGATCAAAAAGATGCGAGCTTAGAGGTTCAGCGGAAAAAACACGAATAGCTGTGGTTTGATTTGATTGAGCGGTCGAACCGGAAAGGTGCAAACAAAAACGCAAGACTAAGAAACGTTTAGGTAGTCAAAAATGTTAACGAGTTCCGCCTCCTCGAACTCAAGGCGGGTAGGAGGCCTTTTCCGACGACAGTTAGAAAGTTTTTATGGTCGGGAGCGTTTGATTACGGACTGGACGTTGTTCTTATGTGCTAACACTATAGTTAGTGTTTTCAACTCAAGCACAGTTTTTTGATGTAATGCTCTGTTTTCCTAAAGTAAACTAGTGTCTTTCTAAATAGGTTTAGACGCATTTTATTTTTTCACTGTTTGGACGGTAACTAAAGTAATACGCTTGAGCTGATCCTAATTATCAGGAGTTCTTTCTCTGGGACAATATACTATAGCTTCTTTGCGCCCCTGATACTTTTCAAGCACTGTATTAAGTTGCAAAGGTGTTAAAGGCTTATTGCTTTCGCTGCGATGACGTAAAATCGAATTGTTCCCTACATCATGCTGAATAACTAGGCGCTTTTTGTCATGAAAAAATTTACTCACCTGAAATTGAGCAGATTTCCGTACTCTCATAGCGTTAGCAGTAAAACTCAGACCCAGTAAAGCATAAAAAATTTTTTATAATGGTCTTGCAGGGCTTGAGGCAAAGATTTTATGGCATGATACAATGAACAGGCAGCTAATATAACACCCATTTCCTTTTTTAACTAATAATTGTTATGAGCTCTGCTCAAATTCGAATCTTGTTGTCAAAAAATAATTTAAAGAAGTTCCAATGCAATCAACTTTTTTTCGCAAAACCTTGAAAGTTTGACCAATAACTGTTTTTTCTGGCACAAATCTTGGCAGCAAACATTTTGCAATCAAAGTTTCCTTTTCAAGCATGCTCGGATTTGGTCAAACTTTCAAACTTTGTTGAGATAAAAATTAGAGCAAATATAACATTAGTTTTTCTGCAATACGGTTGAAATTGGCTGTTTTGTCCTAATACTTTCAAATTGGTGTTTTTTCAACAAACAAAAAGAATATGGGATAGGTTATCGGTGAGCAGGGGAATTCCAGTTTAGCACGCTACTTTCCATGCAGTATTTTCGAGTGTTCATGCAGTAACAATAATACTGCGTCAAAATTGATATTATACAATAATATGATGCGGACAATTGATGCCGACAATTGATGCTTTTGTCGCGGCACCAGAAAAATTTGTGTAAAACACAAAATCGATCAGTCTTTATTCATCTTGAATATCGTTAATTTAAGGCAAAGGACAACTGTGTATCGTATACTTAATTCAAAAACAACACAAACTTGAATCAACAATTCTAGCTCTCTTTTTTGGCAGGTTCTACGTCTGCGAGCGGTCACTGATTCAAATAGTTAAACAAAAAACGAAAATTATTAGGCTAAGCAATTAATTTTGAGCTGCATTCGAAATTATATTTAGTGGGGAAATTGGTCTGCGTATTTCTCAAGAACGACAAGTATAGTGAATTTGGAACGGAAAATCTTAGCGATAGCTTTGATATAATACGCGCAAAAGTTCTCAGTCTGATGATATAATTTATTCCCCTCATTTTACTCAGTAACAAATGCATTGAAAAATCTCATTCCAAAACGCAATTGCCTCTCTTGCTGGCATCCATCAAGGTCTGTTTGATGTTTAAGATCAAGTAATTAGACTTATTCACACAAATGTGTCTCGGATCCACTTCAAGATAATAGCGGATACAGAATAAACCTAACATTTTTAAACTTACGTTTCGGGGAAATTTAGCGAATAGCAATTAAAACGCTTAAAACGGGTACTGCAATATCCACATGATGTTATAAAGTTGTCAAGTGTTCCCAAAAGACACCTCTACATGCAAAAGAGTTGTTTAAAGTACATGCAAATTGTATCGTTTTTTCTATGTTTTGCATCTCTTTTATTCAACTCAATGGCATCACAAACTCTGATTTGGTTTTTAAAAAAGCAACAGGGACAAAATTGTGATAATTCAAAATACTTATCAATAGCTTTAATGTGAATAATTTAAAGCTACCGGTTGAAAAAAAAATTTTGGAATTGAGGTTGAACTACATCGTTGAAATTTAAAAACTCATATTTTATTTGCTTTTTCTTTTTGATTGCTTTTTAGATTTAATATTTTTGATTTCTGATTGCTGGTCAATTTTTGCTACGAATTCAATTGTTATAGTCACTCAACTACCTTATATAATCAATCGGATATTGCAGTTCCTCTTTTAAGTGTTTTAATTGGTATTCGCCTAATTTCCACCAAACCTTAATTCAGATTTTTTGCCTAATGGCTACAAAAATTTCTTTCCGAGTTTTCGCCTTATACCCTAAGCTCCCTGACAGGCAACTTTCGCTTGACAGGTAATGAGCCTTTAAATTGAGTTCAATCAGCTGATAGGATGCGACTGAATTTGTTCAGATTATGATCTTTTAAGTGTCCAATTTGTTAAAAACTTGCAAAGTTCTTTGACAAAACGTTTAAAGCCATAATACGCAGCCTATCCATCCATTCAATAATATGGTGTATTACACTACACCCTTCTGATAAGTTGACTTTTTGCCCTTTTTATAGTAATGTTGACGTTCAATGGGGGGGGGGGGGGTTGTTATGCTTTCACTAAGGTGGGGTTCTGCGGAACACCAATGGAAGATGCTAAGTTTAACCTGTCAATGAGGTGTTTGTTCTTCTGAGTGATAGAGTCATGCAAATTGGCCACTGCATCTTCACTCTCATCACTTTCACCCTCTGGCAATGCACCTGTGGACTTTTTGCACTTCCTTCTGTGTCCGTATATCTCAATTGGCAAACTGCCCTCTGAACAGAACTCGAAGAACTCCTCCGTCACTGTCAGTTTGAATTCCTGAGACAAAAGAGGACGCTCCCATTGATATCGTTAGCAATATTCATTATTTACATTATTTTTTTCCATTAACTCTTCAGGGCGAGAGGAGCTATATACTTAGACGGCTTTTGTACGTTTTTGTCCAGTCATTTGAAGGTCATTTATGCATACATTTAATGGGAAAAGAAGACTCTCGTGATTCATGCGCTGAATCATGTGAGCACTGGAATTTGAAAGCATAAAACTTGAAAGCATTTAATGCATCATATTACCAAATCTGAAACGATACAATAAAAACATCAGCCCTGCCACTATACATTTTTTATTTGAGTAAGCCGCTGAAAAACGGCAAAACCGCAAAGAAAAAAGGCATTATTTGATTTTTCAGAAGAAAAATTACCTGAGAAACCTTCAATTTCAAAGGTATTAGATATAAGGCAAATTTCAAAGGTATCAAATAAAAGGCGTCTAATTGTTTTAAAATCATTGCCAAAATTGTGTTGCTATGATACCAACACAAAAAAAGATTAAATTTCCATTGTTTTTGGTCCATATTAGACTCAATTATTTCGATGTTCACCAATTTTCTGCTGAGCAAGGTCTACTTAAAGGCAGATTAACCGAAGCAAAGATACTAGCTTTGTTGAAATGAGGGAGAACAACTTGCGTGTAGAAATTGAAGAAATTTCACGCAAGACTTTGAAAACAGCAAAAATTATTAAAACGATACAATGATCTTATGAAGAAAAAATACAAAATATTATATGTCTCTTTCATTTAAGCAACAACAGAGATTTCCATCTGGCTGACTTGATCAAAGGAAGAATTCCCAACTGTCAAAAACAAAACAGCCGCATTTAAACAATTTAGGAAAACTTAACAGATATCTTCCGAAAACTTCTTAGTTCAGAGAGTTTCTATAGTCAAAGTCGTTAGAAAATACACGTTAGAAAATCAGCAAATTAAATTTTTCCAGAAAACCCACACTACAAGCCTCCAAAACAAATAACAACATATATGCTTTTAAGTAAAACTCTCTTTTTAACTCGATAAACCATTCATGAGTATAAAGCTGTAAAATGTAGCGAAAAAATTAAAACAGCTACGTTTTTCAGAAAGCATTGGAGATTTATTAACAATTTGGTATTATGAAAAGAAAAGTAAAGTTACACTTGACACTGACTTCAGAACATTTCTTAAACATTTAAAAGTGAAGGATCCAATCAAATCCAAGTAATTTTCAATTTCAATCATTACAAGCGAAAAAAAGCTGTTTACAATACGACAAAGACAAAAACAAAAAAGAGATCAGCAGGCAAAAAATGGAGCTTAAGCAGAACTGTGAAGAATTAAAAATTCATAAGTGCATTGACCTCGAATCCAAACCACTAAAAATTTGGCGCATATTATAGCAGCTAAGACTTGCCAGTCCAAATTGATACTCTGAGAAATTGCAAAAAAAATCAGAAAAAAAATGCGAAGAATTACAAAATCCTCTATGTTTTTGCAAATGACTAGCGTCAAACTCCAAAAATTGCTTAATTTACGGAATTGAAACTACGAAGCAATGCAAACATTTAATCTTTTGAGGTAATAGTCGTCAAAACTCAAATGGAGGAGAGGATGAAGAGCACAAATTCTCCCAAACATCTGTAAGCGCAATCACTTTGAAGGAAGAACGAAACGACATCACGACAAAAACTGCTCCTCTTTTCTCTTTTCACAGTTAGAGTGAGAATAATCACGCACCAGAATTAACATATAACTGATGTTAGAACGGATCAAAATGTTCGATTAAAAAACTGCGCCTAAATATAATCTAAGCTTGTCGATTTGTAAGTATTAACTGGTGCTACTCAGTAAATTAGGTCGACGTTAACAAATCATAACATTTGTTGTTTTTCGAATTCATTTGAAGAAAAATGATCTGATTGAGAACAGTTTTCTGGAGATAGTTTTTGTAACTGAATTTCTTTTTCAATTTTCAGGGTGCCACAAAGATTTATGTAATTGAGATCAATTTTTGACAGCTTTCGTTTTGGACAATTCTTTTTGTGGCTGAATAGATGGTTTATATTTTTTCTCAGATGGTTTATATATTTTTTCACTTCTCAGCATAAAAAGAAGTAATAATGGCTAACGATTGTAAAACATTCATCAAAAGAGTTTAAATGGTCAAATGGGCTGACTATTTTGAGAAAACTATTTGAGGTCTGTACACAGAAAGCATAAAACATATATAGCAATATTTAAAAAATGTTTTCTTATATAATTACTTAAGAAATTTAGGAACAGTAACTTATTAAGTACCTAAAAAAATGAGAGCGATAACATTGGAAAAAACGTTGATATCCTGAAAAATTACACTACTGCAAAATTTTTTAAAAAACTTCTCTGAAAACTGAGAAAACTTCTGAAAATGATTTTGTTCAATTGTGAAATCTTGGGTTGCGAATTCAAGAAAAAGTCTGTTCTCTGCTTTCATTATATCGGAAATTTTGATCGAATAATTTTTCTTGTCCTAAATCGTATCTTCCCTTGAAATTTCTTCACGCATTTGTACGCATTTTTGCTTTTGTCTGATAAAAAGATAGTTTTAAAGTAAAAGTAGCCATCAAGTTGATCGATAAGCTCGCCAAAAAACAGCTTAAATATAAACTGAACAGAAACACCAACCGTGTAGTACTTGAATTATCAACGAACACAATAGTTTTCTTATTTATTGTAAACTTTCGAAAAATAGAAATCTGAGCTGGACGAGATCTGAAATTTTGCCAAACAGTGTTCAATAATAAGCGCTATTAATTGAGAGTTTTGTATCATTACCCAGGTTAAGGTGCTCGTTAACGATATCAGACATTTCGGACAAAAATCAGCGACGATCAGACCTATCCAGACAATAATTGACCATAGTTAGATTATAGCTCGTTTTTGAAACTTTGCTCGTTTTTAACTCGTTTTTAGAAAGACCCGTAGAGACAATAATTGGCCATGACCATACTCATCGAGACAAAAACTAAGATTTTACTTCATTTTAAGATTTTCATCGTCTTCAGCTTGCTTTCAGGTAGACTAATATTCTTTATTGAACTCTATACTGACAGCCAATATTGCCTAGGAACAATAAATCGAGGCGTTTATCATGCATCCAGGTTTCACTCACGTGCTCGTATTGGAAGTTAACATTTCCCACAGTATCACTGGAGGCCTTTCCGGAATCTTTGAGCTGTTGGTCCGGATCTATCTTCTGGAAAACTGAAACGGGGGTGTCCCAGCTCTGCCCCAGGAACTCAAAATTGCAGAAGACAAAGTTGGCCTTGGCCGAGGGGAGGCCTATCGCATCTTTGATTTTGAGCTGAAACAGGAAATGGTTGAACTCTTTTTTGATTTTTGATAGGCGTGAAGAGACGGCAGAAACTCAAATGTCGATAGGTGAAGTGTTTGTGAACCAATTGGAAATTTGTTCAATGCGAAACTTCAATTTAAAAGGGTAGGTTGCTTTTTTAAATGGTGCAAAAAGGTGAATTGGGTGAAGTTCCTACCTTTTCTTAATGACTTATTGTAAGCAGTCCGAGAACAGTTTTGGAAGAATGACCGAAATCAGCTTATATAAATTTGGTTAGTCAGATTACCACCCATATTTTCTCTCATATGTCATATCAATATGCCCAGGAAACAGCAGACAAAACTTAAGGAAACTCAACGAAACATGACTACAACTTGCATTGCATGTGATGGTGTTTGTGACGTTTCCATTCAGTGACGAGGCATCTGTATCATCAACAGTGATCCCTGGATTGCCCTGGACTGACGGGGACTCTGCAACTCCCTCTGAACTGGTTCTTCGAAGTAAACTTTTCTTATTCCTGCCGGCAAATGGGTCTTCCTGAAAAATGTCGCGTTCTCGATTACACCGCCAATAGTACGTATTTCAAATAATTGTAGAACTACTCCTTTACAGTAAAACTGCCTCAATTAGCCCAAAACTAGACTTCTTTAATCCTTTTATTATTTACTTAAGATTAAAACTATTTAAACTACTACTAGAGCTACTTAGAAGACTACTTAGAACTATTTTTTTCCAATATTAAGTTAATGTACTGTATTACTGCACTGAAAAGTTTTATAATTTAAGGGAACGCGATAATCTGACAGTTTTTAATATATGCTAAGATCTAATTTTTAAAAGCCGACAGTGAATTAAGAATAGAAGGTTTTTGTTTGATTTTGACCTTTGAAATGAATTTTGCTAAGCTAGCACGTTCCATTTTCTATGTTTTAGCTTTAATGCTTTTTGCATGTTTGCTGAAAATTGCAGCCCAGTGTACCGTTTCTTTTAAATTTAAATATCTCCAACTTTGAGCCTGGGCTCAATTAGGAAAACTAATTCGTTCGCCTGTCTCGTGTACTTGTTTATTGGAAGTTGAGCCCCAATCACAATTTTCATTTAAAACGCAAAATTTGAGATAAGAGTTTAGTGGTCAATTTTTTATTGCTGGGAACTAAAAAAACAGGAAAACGGCGAATAAGAGAAATAATATTAAAACAATTATCTTACTCAAAATACTTACTGTTATTGTAGACAAATTAGCCATAATGAAATGAAGTCAAGTACCAGCTGTCAGACGTTAGTGCGAAAAAGCGTATTTACATCTGTTTTTGAAGATGATGATGATGTGGTGGAGCACTGGTCTCCCTCCCCCTCTCCAAATTGAGATTGACCCTCTTCGCTGTCCCCTCCCTGGGTACTTCCCCTTTCTCCCGCATCCGCCATCCGATACCCCATCAAGCTGCCTGACGTGCGGGTCATCTCTATGCGGAGTTTGCCACACACCTGAAAAGTAGTTCCTGGGAATTTTGAATTCTGATTTTAGTTGGCGGTTCCAAGAAGTTTGAGAAATTTTGTCACTTGTGTGGTACACCAGGCGCGTGGTTTAAACTTTTTCTCGAAGAAATGCGAGAGTGCTAGAAAATTTGCAATACGATATTCACCTTCGTATTGTTTTCATGGACCCCAGTTACAAATTATGTGTTGTAATATAGCACGTTTATATGTTGAAAATTAGCACCTGTGAACTAGAGGACATAAAATCTTAGTGCTCACTAAACTGGGGGGGGGATTCGTTAGTCGAGGTTAGATATTTTAAAATTTTTCAGGTATGCCAATATCTCGCAGTTCTTGATAAACTGATAAATTAGCTTTGCTATTTCGTAAGTTTATCACAAGACTGTCTTTCATTTATTTGTGAATGTTCCGATAAATGGGCTTGCTCGGGGTAAGTTTTTTATTGAGAGCTCTACAGAAGTCACCAGGCTGCACTGGGGAAATCAAGCCTTCGCAAGGAAATCACTGAGCTTCAATCATAACTCCCGAGTCAAACTCAAAAATGTCCAACTTCTGGCATGAAGTGATCAGTAACTCAATCACACCTCAGCACTTAAATAACGACACCGCTTTGAGTAAAGAAGAATTGTTTCATGATCTGAAAAGATTTGATTGTAATGTAGTCGGGGTTGTAAATTTGCAAAGAAATGGAAATCCAGGCATTTTGACGAAATGTGTAATTTAAAAATTGGGCGAGTAATTAACGGAAGGAGAAATTTGCTACCGAAATTCAAACAGAAACAGATATGGTAGGAGAACAAGCTAGCTGAAGTCCATGCTCACATTTCGATTGAAATTATTCTTATAAATATCATACTACGAGAAGAAGAAAGTTTATACAAGTTGAGCTTGAAAACTAGATCGAACACTCGAAAACGCAAGAGCAGATCAAGAAAAAACAAAGCCAAAAAGAACAAGAAAAAGAAGCCGAAAAAACTTGCCAAGATTGATCGTGGGATTTTTAAAATAATGTCTATTTTTTAAATTTTTTTGTTATTCTTAACTAGCTCTTGGTCAAAGGTCAGTTGTATACAAGTAAGTGTACAGTTTACTTGCTTTCATTCAGCTTGGTAGGATTTCGAGCCGTCTCTGAGTCCAGTCGGCTTGAGGCAGTCCGGTGAGCCACCTGAGTTGAAAGACTTTTTCCTCAGTACTAAGCTTGATTAAAATCCAGTAGTCTCATTTTACCTTATTGTTGAAACCAATCGTCAGCCTTGTTAAATTATGTAATTTGGTAGTAACTTTGCAGCAGAATTCCAACAATCCAACCAAATCATTGTCTCTTCAAATTAAAACCGTTTATTCCTCCTTTATCATGTCCGATTCCAATCCAGACAGCAGTCCACTGAACGGTGTCAGTGGTAATGCTTCTGAAGAGCTACAGAAAAAGGTTCCGCAATTGAATTTTTTGGGACTCACAACATTGGCAAGCATTCAACAAGAAAATGAACCATCTCGAAGTCACAAGAGGCCACTCTTAGCACTAAGTCCAGCGGGAGAAGAGGAAGAGAAGGAGAAGCTACAAAATAAAATTCCATAATGGATCAAAGAAGCAATCAGTGATAGTTTTCCTACTCTCAGAGACAAATAAAAAGCTTTTCTCAAGACAACATTTAACAAAATAGTTGAAAAAAAGCTTCAAAAATTCGTTGAAAAAAGTAAAACAGCGTGCCTAACAGTAAAAGATGGAAGGGTTGCAGAACTAGAAACAATGCTGACACAAACCAGCGCGAAAAAGAGATTCTCCATAATTGCAGAGATGACCACTGATATCCAGCGAAAACTGACGATAATATTGCGAAGTTTATCACTGAAATTGGAACAACCACCAACTCGAAAGACATCGTGGCACATCTTAAGATGCTCTCTCAAACAGAGTTTCTAGAATCGTACAATCGTCGTAATAATGTTAAAAGTTTGAGGACTTTCTGAAACAATCGATGAAAATGACACACTCAGGCTAATGCTTAAACAGGGCTGGCGTTGTGGGTTGTAACAGCTGACCTAAATGTTAAAATTAATGCTAAGGATTTCTAAGTTGCTCATTGACTTCCTTCTCGATACAAGAACACACCAATCATTGTAAAATTTACTAGGCGCACCAAACAAATTGAATTGCTCAAAAAAAAACGTGCGTTAGAAAAGGTCCCTCTTTCTACAAAGTTACAATACACGAAGATGCAAATAAAGGAAAGATTTAATAGTTTTTCATCTCAATGTAAAATCAATAAAAAACACCTACTAATCTTGAATCTCTCATTTTTAGCTGAGGTATGCTGCCTCATATTGTGTGCTTAACTGAAACCAGGTTGTGTGACAACGATAAAATAAAACAAAATCCATTACGGGGCTTTGGATCCCTTATCCAGAAAAGTAGAACATCCAGGGGAGGTGGGGTAATGATTCAAACCGCAAGTGCACGCAAAATTCTGTAAGAAAAAGGGGTAAACGTTGAAGATTCTGTCTTGCGATGATTTATAACAGACCTAGGGAAACCAAAATGATATTTGTTGATAATCTTTACACTTTTCTGGAAGTCAACCAATCCTTTTCTTTTCCTTTTTTCATCTGGGGTGATTTTAACATTGACACATTACCAATGAATGCGCTGTCAAAAATTATCTGAAAAAAATATCATCTAACTGTTATGAAGTTTTTGCAAAATCAGCAACCAGGGAAACTGATACCTGTTCCACTTGTCTGGATTGTTTCGTGAATCATATTAATAATCTGTTAAACTTTGAAATTCTGAAAAATCAAATTTTTTCGCAACACAATCCAATTATTCTAAAATGCGGACAATTTTCGCAATCTGAACGTAAAACTACGTTTCCAAACACAGCTTTCCTGAAAAATTCTAGAACTGTAGAAAACTACATAGAAACTCTCCGGGTGGCAAGGTAGAAATGTAGTGGAGAAGTGCTGAGTGCTACAACTTGCTCAGAAGCTTTCAATGCTTTTAATGTCTTTTCGTTAATAACTTTTCTTAAAGTCACTGATAGATTTGCCCCAGTCTGCAGTTTCCACCTAAGCAAAATCTGCTGCCAAAATGACTCAATAAATTTTTGCTTAAAATCAAGTCAAATACGAACGAAGCACACAGAAAGTGGTGGAAAGATTGCCAAAACCAAGCCACGCTTCCAGAATTCAAAAAGTGGTGCTTGACTTTTTAAAAAGAAAACAAAAGTCAAAAAACAGTACTATCAAAATAAGTTCCAAGCTTGCCAAACAGACTCGAGCAGAACGTAGAAACTTTTGAATGACATCATCGGAAATTCCAAAACGTTTAAGGATCCCCGCTTTGGAACACTTGCAGACAAATTTATAAGCTGCCGACAGTTAAAAACAATGCAGATGATGTTGATATCACAATTTTTGTTCAATCCATGCTCTTTTTCCCAACAACAAAGCGTGAGGTTGAATCTATTTAACGCAGTTTACGAAATATGTCGTCTTCGGGAGATGACCTAATAAATAACAGTATTGTAAAAGCCTCAATAACAGCCACATTAAATGTAATTACAAATTTGACTAACCGGTCATTGAGCAAAGGTCTTTTTCCAGATAGCCTGAAAACACTCAAGATCATTCTTTTATTTAAAATTGGCTCAAAATTGAGGGAAAATAACTATCGCACAATTTCACTACTCACAACTTGGAGCAAAATTTTTGAGAAAGTCGTTTTTATTAGAGTATACGGCTATTTCGAAAAAAAGGAATTCTCTCAAGGTATCAGTTTGGTTTCTGAGACAAGCATAGCATCATTGATGAACTCGTGAAACTCACGGAAAAAATTCTTCAGTCCGGAAAAATGAACGATTTCAATTCGTTCTTTTTGGACTTGAAGAAAACTTTCGATACTATAAATCACAAAATACTGCTGACAAAACTTGAAAGATATGGTATCAGGGGGAAAAAGCTGAATGTGGTTTGTATCTTATTTAACAAATAGGAAACAAAGAGTTTTTTAAACAATGTGTCATCTGATAGGGAATTGTCACACTGCGGGGTACCAAAATGTTCGATTCTGGGTCCTCTACTCTTTCTTATTTATATTAAAACCTCCCTCAAAATTGTAATCTTAATGTCCTGCTGTTCGCTGATGACACTAAAATTGACTCAATAGGAAACAGCCCTGCTGAAATCAGTCTACGAGCGACATATTTACGAGCTACTTAAATTCGTTCTGAAATCTATTTCCAATTTCCATACCGAGGGTTATTGTAGCGAAATAAAAAAAAGGGGAATACGAGGCAATCCGAGCTGAGATTACTCGCTATACCTTGCTGCAGGAGAAAACTTGAGAAATTTTCTACCAAATATTGTGCTGCTAAACTGTATAATAAGATTAGGGAATTAAATCTTCAAACTGGAAACGTAGAAAAAATTACACGTGATGAATTATAAAATATGTAACATAAGTTAAAGGATTCTCATCTTATTAACAACCAAGAGCTAGTAAATTATATGTTTGAAATGTAGTAAAATTGAAAAACGTTTGAATATTTCTGAGTTAAATATTGGGCTAGCTGCAATAGAGAATCAGCAGGATTCCATGCAAGTCCACTTGTGTCATAAACATATCTAATAGTTGTATATATTCAATCATGTTCAAAAAATAAATTCTTTTTTTGGCAAGGGTATATCACAAAGTTTTGTCTCAGTGGGTGCCTACTGTATAGTTCATTACGTAACAAAATTCCATCGTCGAAAGTGGTACATGAACTATACAGCGACATAATGTTCCACAGTTTACCAACCTCTCCTTGTTGGCTGATGACTGGTACGTGGTGTTTGAGAGTGACGTCATAGAAGAGACACTCCAGGAAGATGTTTGCAACTCCTATGAGGTCATGGTTGTCCTGCACTTCGTAAAAGGGGTCATACAGAGACAGACCACTGCTGCACCTGTTGTCATCATTACACTCATCCTCCGCATTTGTAGGTGTTGTATTCTGAAAAAAATATTATATTTTTACAAAAGCTTCCAGTTGTATTAAAAATTATTTAATGGTTACGTAACAGTTACTGAGAAGTTCTGGCGTTTATTGAGAACCGCGAAGCGGTTCGAGACATTAAGTCAGAATTTCGAAGTGACTTCTGCAGAATCACGTAACCATGCTTAAAACACGAAACGCGCACGTTTTAGAATGATGAAAGTCAACGGAAGTCGACTTCTGGCTAAGTAGGAACTTCTGGCATTTTAACTTCTGGCACTGCAGACTTTCGGCATTTTATAATGTGCACGTGAGTGTTTTAGTTGAGCATTAGAAGGTTACTTATTTAACAATATGCAGAGCTAGATACAAAGTCGAGTAAGGAAATCGCTTTGAGAAAGAGTTTATAATTGTTTAGATCTTATTGGATTGTAACTTTCATACAATGAAACCTTGTCTTTTCCGTTTCTGTTGCTTTTTGATTCCTTCGAATTGTTGTTTACTTTCCACTCCGAGTACAATTCCCTCATCTCCACAATTCGATTGTCCAACTTTGCTAAGTTCCACACACAGGGAGGTCTTCCACTTCTCCTGACTACCACAGCTGGCTCACACAACAGACCACCTGTGCCAGCTGAGGGTCCACCTCCTCCGAGAAGCTGAAATAGTTCTAAAGTTTTCCAAATAATTTTTTAGTCCATAACATTTCAAAAACAACTCGCTTATTTGCTTACATATAACATTAAACACATCATTACTGTAAAAATGCCATAATGATAGTTACAGTTTTGTGGAGGAGACTATAATGAGATAGAACTAGTTTTTGTGGCTGAATTAGATTTTTTTAAATCTATTTTCAATGTTCATTATAAATATTTTACACCTGCTCAATGTTATTCAAAAATTTTACGGCAGGTAGCTACTATTAAACAACAAAATTTCTTGTGACTGCATAAATGAATGGGCTATTTATATCACATGCTTCTACGGGGGGGGGGGGGGGGGACTGAGTAATCGTGTCGTAAATAAAGTACCCCTCTGTTAGGAGTTAGATTGGCCGGTGGTATCTGAAGAGTGACTTTGTAAGTGGTTTTCTTGTCCATCTCTTTAGCCAGACTGTCTGCCTCTTTGGCCAGAGTCACTGTCTCACTCAACGAAGTCTTCAATCTCCTCAAACCAAGTTTGAACAGCTCGTCTCTGCAAAAAGACTATTTATTTCTGATTAATATTTAAATTGATCCGGATATTTCGGTAACATTTTACTAGTCATTAGCAGATGGCATTGTAATGAGAATGGCCTTGACTTGCTAGCTCCCACTATATAAACAAAGATATAAACATGTTAGAATCTTTTCCTTTCGTGCCTCCCTCCCCAGATTAGTGGTGGGTGCATACTATATTCAACCCCAATATGCTTATAACTGGGGGTGGAACATGTACTGGGGCGATAATGGAAAAGTGAACAGGTTAAAAAAGGCGTGCCAAACACACACAAACACACACACACAAACACACACACACACACACACACACCACCCACACATACACACACAAACACACACACACACACACACACACACACACACACACACATACACACACACACACACACACACTCACACACACACACACACACACACCACCCACACATACACACACAAACACACACACACACCACCCACACACACAGACACACAAACACACACACACACACACACACACACACACACACGTACTCACGAACGCACATACACTCATACACATACTAAAGCACACGCACGCGCTCACATACAAACAGATATAAACACACACACACATACACACAAACGCACATACACACAAAAATTGCACGTACACAACACAGACGCACATATACACACAACAAACACGAACACACTCGGGCACATCACACACACAAGATCACAAAATCACAGAAATTAGGTGTGCAAATAAGTAACACGGAAAATACTTTTCAATTTTTGTGAAGCAGTGTTCACAAGGTAGCTTTTTTTCAACAAGATTTTGATTGTTATGGCTGATATTTTTGGCAATCAAATTCCAGGATGTTTGAGATTAGAATCTTTGGTTAGAGTAGTTGCAATTTTCAATGATTATCCCATTAAATTTTCAAATTCTCTCATCAACTTAGAAATACCACTCATTAGTGTTTCCCTGTCTTTCTAATTATTTTTTATCCATAAATATCGTGAAAATCCTTTTTATAAGTCATTTGGTTATTTATTGCTAATTTCCTTCTGTTTTCCAACAATAGAACGCCAATTTTAAAAAGTTTTTAAAAATAGCTCACCAAATGTTTTGTACTGAATGAATAGTTGCTTTGAAGGTTGTGTAAGTACTGCGATGTGTGTAAGTAAGGATGACAGTTGTTTCAAAGAGGGCAGAGGGAAAGTGACAAAATCTTAGACAGTTCGCTACTAAACGAAAAATGTGTGACAAATTTAAAAGAGTGGTTAAAAGTGATTCAATCATCCATCAGTTTTGCATATATTTAGTTAGCGCAAAATACAAGTAAAACTCGAATGAAATGACTCAACTGTTTCCCAATCCACTCGCTGTAGCTCTGATTAGGCGGCCCTATCAATGAGTTAAAATTCTCCCAGTTCACATGGGCCAGCTGTTGGGGTGACAGCTGTGTCTGCAACAGTGAAATGTGTCTCTCGTAAAGAGCCCTCTGTCTCGTGCCATCCGACGACGATTCCTCGTCTGTCCCCTCCCCCGCTTCCCTATCAACCGCAGGGGAGGCTCTGTTAGTTTGTGTACCAGTGCCACTGAATGCACTTTCCAGCTTAGATAACATCTCAGTCACTGAGTCTGTAACACATGAACAGAAAATGAGGCTTCTAAAAATGTGTAAAAACGATGCTCTGGTTGAAGGAATAGAATCTTGAAAATTCTATGAGCGACCAAAATTATATGCAACGGTTAGCTAAATATTTTGTCGAAAATTACACATCGCTAAGCTTATGTACGTTTTTTGGGCAGATATTTGATATTTTTTGTAAACATACAATTATATAAAGTTTTCTACTTATCAAATTAGTGAAAAAAATACAGGGAGGTACTGTTGTTGATAAAAATTATGATAAATTAGGAAAAATTTATAGCAAATTTATCATACAAAAGTGTTGTCCTTTTCAGCAAAGAATCTTCTCAAATTGGTAATAGAAAAATGGCTCGTTATAAGCACACAAAAGAATCACCCGATTAAAATGTTGAACTGTTTTCTGTTTTTCGAAGACTAAAATGGTTCACTATGCAACTCCGCGTACGGTTTTTTTTTGTTTAAATAAGCATTACCATTGGATGCACTGTTTTCAAGCACTTCGTTCTTGGCGAAGTCGTAGTCGAATTTGGACACGTCTGTATTGGTGTTGAGTCCAGTGTTTTTGCTCTCTGTTGTAAGGGGACAGTTGATTCGGAACAGGTGATTGTTACCCCACAGAATACGGTCACAGTGCTTCACAACTGTACGATCTCGGATCTCAACTCCGTTGATACACGTTCTGAAATTAACCCACCGGTGTTTTGAGCCCGGACCGAACTCCAAGTCTATATCAGTACTGTTCAAGTCTAAATCCAAGTCTTATTTCGTTTCCCAGTACTGGAAAAGTCTAAATACAAGTCTTACACGTCTGGCAAGTCTTAGCCAAGACCATCTGAAGAAGATTATACAACTCCTTTTGTCAAAAAAGTAAACACCGAAGCCCCACCCAAAAATTACAGACAAGCATCTGTCAGTTCAGCCTCATCAAATTTTTTGGGAAGTTTTTTGAAGGTGAGCAACGCTTGGAGAGCTGATTAAATTGATGGGAGGAATAAAATTTTGACCATTTATGCTATTCTGAAATCTTTGTAGAATATCAAAAAACCCAGGCTGAGGTCCCTGACGGAAAGTCAATATGTTCAAACCGTCCCAGACGGAAAGTGCCTATGTCCAGAACGTCCCAGACGAAAAGTGCCTATGTCCAGACTTTCGTGCGTTCACAAGACTTTCGTGCGATCACCAGTCTTTCGTGCGTTCGTATCCAGACTTTCGTGCGTCCATCAGATTTTTGTGCGTTCAAGTTCAGACTTTCGTGCGTTCAAAAGACTATTGGTGCGTTCATGTCCAGAATTTCGAGTGTTCATCAGATTTTTCGTGCGTTCATGCCCAGACTGTCGTGTGTTCATCAGACTTTCGTGCGTTCATCAGACTATTGGTACGTTCATGATCAGACTTTCGTGCGTTCATCAGACTATTCGTGCAGTCAAGCCCAGATTTTTGTGCGTTTATGTCCAGACATTCGAGCGTTCATCAGACTATTCGTGCGTTCATGACCAGACAAGACCTTCGTGCGTTCATCAAACTTTTCGTGTGGTCATGTCCAGACTTTGGTGCGTTTTTCCGTGTTTCCAGACTATGTAAATTTAAACGCACGACAACCCCGTCGTGCATTCATCTGGGTCTGGAGATATTGATTTTCTGTCTGGGACCTCAACCTGGGATCTTTGCAACAAGAAAATCTCAATGGGTGCAATTCGGGACATTTCAAAGGCTTTCAATTCTACAAATCACCGAATTTTATTTTTTTAAAAATAAAATTCGGGATGTTGGCCACAACAGTAAATATTGGTAAAATTACCCAAACATTACTATACGAGTATAACTCTAAGATTACATAATTCAGAAAAGATGAATTCCGCATGATACAACACTTGACCCTCTTATGTTAAACATTTAAGCGAATGATTTGGTTTACAATCGTAAAGAAACTATCGTTAAATGCTCTAGTACGCCAACATTCCACTTTTTTACACTTTTCAGCCGAATCGACAATTTCGACAAAACAAAGGTCTCGATTTCATTGCCGGGTCAGTGTTGTAAGTGGTTGTAAAACAGATCGTTTTAAGTACAAAAAAGTTGTCGGAAACCACTATAAATTTAGGCAACAGAAAATCTTACCTCGAAATCTTATTTCAAGCAATTAAGCGTTATAATAATCAACAAAGGCAACTAGGGGCAATTGTTTGAAGTCATTTAACAGTTTAGAACATGTTTCTGAGGGATTACAAAAACTTTTTGCTGGATTTCAACATTAATTTTTTTAATTGTATCATTCAATGCTTTTAGGCAATCAATATAATACTTTTCATCTTGAGAACTATGAAGAAATCATTAACTATGCAGTGCCTCAGTGTGTCACATGTTTTTTTTTTCTGAAAATGCAATAGACGAAACTAGCAATATATTTCATGCTGGTGGAATGGATCATAAAAAAACTAATCATGCACATACCTTGCACCCTGGGATGGTATGATGAATATATCGTTATTTATGATCTCAAATGAGCAGTGGTGTTGTTGGATGCCCAGACCAGTCAGCTGGATGTCCGGTGGACTTCTCTCGACCTCGTCAAAGTCATCGTCATCAATACTCACCGCCTCTTGTTGTTCATCGTCTTCGTAATTATCGGGAACTTCGGAACCCACAGTGGTCCAGGGCTGCGAGAACACGTGAGTATTGTCATTTTTTGTGGGGGGAAAAAGCCATGAAAAAATTAGTGCGCGACCCAGATTGTTTATGAAAATATCGTAAGTCGAGCCACGAAAAGCGAACCACGTTTGTCAGCTGAATTGGTATTATTATTTAACGTTCACATTATTTTTTTGTCGTTCATCGAAAAATCGAAAAGAGAAAGCATGTACGTTATGAACAGTAGTTACTTTTTCGATAGTGCTTTTTGCTTTCATGAAATGTTCTTACGAATGCCAAAAAGTTTTAACATGCGTATATCAACCATATTAAGCATTTGTTTACTAAGGAATATAGCTTAAAAGGTAGGGGACAAATGGAAACATTTCAATGGTTATGACAGTTTGCGTTTACTTTCAGAGGATAAATGAGCATTTCATTGAGAAAGGGATCCGAGTTGAGATTGACGATGAAGTTTCGGTCACTCAGTGCAACTCCTCGACTGCTCCGTCGCATCATGGAAGCATCAACTCCACCTTGTACTGGGTAGGACACTTGATGACCTCTAAGACCTGCACCTTCGTTCCCAAATGGACTCCGTCGCTCTGAGAAGGTGCCAGCATCTCTCGAAGAGACCATCTTTAGTGTCATGCTCAATCCCATGTTCTCCAGGGCAGCCTGACGATTCTGTAACAACTAACAAGCTGTAAAATTGATTTAGCATAGTTTGTCAATATTATGTCACTTGTTGTCAATATTAAGTTTGTCCATATCAAGTCACAATATTAAACTTTAAAAAATATTCTGTAAATTGTATTATTGTTTCATATAGTATCCGCGTGATTTTCCTAGTTAGTTATATATATATATATATATATATATATATATATATATAAAAGATAAATTCCTTAGTTTAATGTCTCTCTGAATAACCTTGGTTAATAGCGGTAAACTCTTCAGTTCCAATGATAAAGAACTCAAATTAGATCTCATACCCATGTCACAAACACCCACGCAACAAAAGACAGGAGTCATATACAGCACCAGTAGGAAACAGAATATACCCACAAGTTTTTACTATCAAAAATTCAACTATTTTAACGTATTTTCGTCAAAGTAAAACTTGTGATATGAGATCAACAACTAATCAAATTTATCAAATCAACAACAATCAAAATTTATTATTGAAAAGTAAAGATGGAAAAAGTCATTTATTTTGCATTGTTTATGCTGTCAGAGAAGATCGTTCAAACTAATCTCCTCTAGTATAATGCAAAAAAGAAGAGATAAGAAGTTAGAGAGTTCATGGTTCACCACGCTCAGAAACGTAATACAAAAGTCCATATATTCTTTTTGAAATCTAGAAGAAATTATATTTGACTTCCCCGTGTTTCGAAATTGCTTCTGAAACTGATTTTTTCAGGTCTCAGAGCATTTCTTCCAATTGAAAGACTAGGCAGTTAATTGATTATAAAAATCTAAAAACAAAACGAAGAGTTGTTTGAATAAAAAACAAATTAAGTTCAAATATAAACTAATAAGATTTTCTGTTTCGAAAAAATGTTACAAAGAGTGAAGGAGCCAAAACGTAGTGTTTGGCGAAACCCAATATTCGTCAACACTTCCTAACCTAAATGAACAGTGACAAGCCTGAGTAAACAACGATTGTAAAAGAAAAATTTTTCTAAAAAACAGTTTCGTGTGTCACAGTCTATTTGTGAGTGTTTGTGTGTGTGTGTGTGTACTTGTGTGTATAATGTGTTTGAGGTTTGTGTGTGTGTGTGCAAGCTGTGTCTGCGTACGTTTGTGTGCGTCTGTGTGTGTGTGTGTGTGTGTTTGTACGTGTGCTTGTAAGTTTTGTCAAAGTCTGTGCGTGTGTGTGCTGCTAAATTTATTGGATGTTTAGGAAAATTTCATGATAAGTAAGAAGAAAAAAATTAGTTGACTCAAAACAGCAGAATTCACAAAAGAATTTTACCATATAGGTACTATCATCATGTTGTACTACTTTTGAAATATTAGAAAAAAATTTGTTTGTTAATTTTCACATTTATTGACATCTTTATTTATCTATCCCGCTGTAATTTTAACCAAAGTCAGATCTTGTTTTGCCTGGACCAATAGCGTGATAGCTGTTTTGTAGTTGTCGGATCGTATCTTGTTGATCGTATTTTGTTGAAATTAAAAAAAAAACGATTTCATGTGACGACTTTATGTGTGAGTGTTTGTGTGTGTGTGTGTGTGTGTGTGTGTGTCCTTGTATGCATAATGTTTTCGTGGTGTGTGTGTGTGTGTGTGTTTTTGAGCTGTGTGTGCGAGTGTTTGTGTGTGTGTGTGTGTGTGTGTGTGTGTGTGTGTGTTCTTGTAAAGTTTGTCAAAGTCTGTATGTGTGTGTGCTGCAAGATTTCGAGAATGTTTAGGAAATCTTCATGATAAGTAAGAAAAATTAATTGAGTTAGCTCAAAAAAGAAGACTTGACAACAAAATAATCCCATATCGTTACGATCATCATGTTATAATATTTTGAAACAATGGGAAACTTTTTCTGTTTGTCAATTGTCACATTTAATGCAATTTTCGGTGTTCTATCCCGCCTTAATTTTATTCAAAGTCAGTTCTAGCTTTAACTGGACCAATAGCTTGATGGCTGTTTTATAGTTGTTGGAACGTATCGTGTTGACAAGCCTTGTTCATTAACGAAAAACGAAATGAGCTTGAAGATTTGCTCGTTTTCCTATATTTTTGTCCACGCTGAGATATTAGCCTTGTTGATCTTCAGAGTTTGTTGCTGTTGTCAAATTGTGGGCCACTTGTTACCTGATTTATAAGCATGGTTTATAAATAATAACTTTTCCAGCAAACTTTCCCGTGTCTTACTCTTTAGTTTTACAAATACAACACTAAGCTTCAAAAATCCAAATGGTAACCGTTAATGAACCAAAACTATGAGAAAAAACTCAAGAATTTGCGTTCCTTGAAAGCGGAGAAATTGAATTGAAAAATTATTTGCAATCCTCTCAAGAAGGAAAAGGCAGGGATTGGGATTTTGAACAGAGATGAAATGCTAACGACTGCCCGAAAAACTTAATCTAAATCATTCAGTAAACTAAAACAGCTAAAATGTCCGAGTTTATTGCCAAATGCAGAAAACTGATGAGTCTGCTGATGCACTCAAGAGATTAGATTATGGGAGACACGTAATCAGTATAATAGCTAAAGAGTGTAATTGCAAAATTGATTATGTGGGAGAAATTCATCTTCCCGTTGTTACGTCAATTAAGAACTTTAAAGAGAACAAACAAAGAAAAGAGCCAAAACATAGTATTTGGCGAAACCCAATTTTCCTCAACACTTCCGAACCTAAATGAACAGTTCGAAACTGAGTAAGCAACGATTGTGAAACAAATTTAAAAAAAAAACAATTTCATGTGTCGGAGTCTATATATTTGTGTGTTTGTGTGTGTGATTGTATGCATAATGTGTTTGTGGTGTTTGTGTGCTTTTGAGCTGTGTACGCTTGTGCGTGTGTGTGTGCTAGTAGGGTTTGTCAAAGGATGTACGTGTGTGCGCTGCGAGATTTCTTGAATGTTTAGGAAAGTTTCATGATAAGTAAGAAAAATTAATTTAGTTAGCTCAAAAAAGCAGACTTCACAATAAAATAATCCCAGATCGTTACCCTCATCAGATTATAATGTTTTGAAATATTGGGAAACTTAGCCGTGTTGATCTTCAGAGTTTGTTACTGTTGTCAAATTGTGGGCCACTGGTTACCTGATTTATAAACATGATCTATAAATAAAAACTTTTCCGGCAAACTTACTTTTGGATCAGTTTCCCTTGTCTTATTCTTTAGTTTTACACATGTAACACTAAGCTTCAAAAACACAAATGGTTACCATTAATGAACACAATAAACTTCTGTGATAGCCGTGAGAATGATTGTAATCCAAAAATATAAGGTAAACTCAAAAATTTGCGTTTTTTGAAAGCGGAGAATTTGAATTGAGATTTTTTTTGGAATCCTTACAAGAAGGAAAAGGCAGGGAGGGATTGGGACTTTGAACAGAGATGAAATGCTAAAAACTGCCCGAAAAACTTAATCCAAATCATTCAGTAAAATAATACCGCTTAAATATCGAGTTTACTGCCAAATGAAGAAAACTGTTGAGTCTGCTTATCCACTCAAGAAATTAGATTATACGAGACACGTAATCAGTATGATGGCTAAAGAGTGGAAGTGTAAAATTGATTATTTGGGAGACATCCATCTCCCCTTTGTTGAGTCAATTGAGAACTTTTCAAAAATAAAAACTAACAGAGATCATTAACTTCAGAGACCATACTACTGTACGTCATTCAAAACAGATCATTTTTTTGCCGTCAACAGCTCCCATCCAAAAATCAAAACACAAGAGCATAGAATTTCAGGGCTGTAACGCTCAGATACAAACAAAAAGAATAGGTTCAATTGGAAAAACAGTCTTTCGCAAGGTGAAAACAGCCATTATTATCCCAAATGTGTATCAAATCTTCCTTCAATCTTCAAAAATAGGGTAGAGCTGGTTGCTTTTTCCCTTTGATTTCCTGAATAATTTAAAACATAAATCATTGGATATAATATTTAATACACGGTTACACTATCCACCCTATTCACAAAAATTATACCCCCTCCAACCCGTTAATGAATATTAACGGTAAATGGAGGCTATACATTATACGTCCACTGAAGCGGAACTAGAATGAGAGAGACAAAAATGAAAACAGATTTTATTAATCATCTCTAAAAAAAATTGGCACGTGTTCCTCTTGACTGTTTAATACGCATTTCTACCGTTTCTACATAATTACATTGCAATTTTTTCTGGGTGCTTTATTTTCACTTACTGCTTTGAGTTAAGCATTGATCGAAATCAGAACAAAAATGTGCGAGAGAAACATTTCGATGTTACCTTGACGGTGTTTATGTTCCTCTAGCTCTCCGCAACGTTCGAGTTTTTCCCATTTTAGCCCCCACTGTAATGGGGCTATATGAAATCTTTTCCGTTTGTGCCCCCCCCCAGTACGTTATGCTTCCCCATTTACAGAGCAAGTGTCACTACTTGATAAATCATTATGAAAAATATGGCACGTGTCTCTGGGGAGTTTCAATTAATATGTACCCACTAAGCTTGGGGGAAACAAACGGAAAACATCCGCTATACGTTATTTGACCACTATTCGCGGGGGAGGCTATAATAGGAAAAATCGCTCTTCCGTTACCCTTGTGCGCTATGCTCCCCCCCCCCGTAATAGAACACATGCCGGATCATTACCGTTTGTGCCCCCCAGCTTAGTGGGCGCATATTGAAAGCGGAGAATTTGAATTGAGAAATTATTTGGAATCCTCACAAGAAGGAAAAGGCATGGAGGGATTGGGATTTTGAACAGAGATGAAATGCTAAAAACTGCCCGAAAAACTTAATCCAAATCATTCAGTAAAATAATACCGCTTAAATGTCGAGTTTACTGCCAAATGCAGAAAACTGTCGAGTCTGCTTATCCACTCAAGAAATTAGATTATACGAGACACGTAATCAGTATGATGGCTAAAGAATGTAAGTGTAAAATTGATTGTTTGGGAGACATCCATCTCCCCTTGTTCAGTCAATTGAGGTTTTTTCAAAAATAAAAACTGACAGAGATCATTAACTTCAGAGACCATACTAGTCTACGTCATTCAAAACAGTTTGGGGGGAGATCCCAAATATGTATGAAATATTCCTTCAATCTTCAAAAATAGGGTAGAACTGGGTGCCTTTTTCTTTTGATTTCCTGAATAATTTAAAAGATAAATCATTGGATAGAATATTTGAATCTATTCTGTTTCGCCCCCCCCCCCAGTGATTTTTACGCCCCCCCCCTCGTTACAAATTACATGTTGTTATATAGCACGTTACTATGTAAAAAAATAGCACGTGCCCCTGGGGGCGTAAAAAATATAAGCCCACTAAGCTGGGGGGGGGGGGGGGTGCCGAAACAGAATAGATCCGAATATTTAATACACGGTTACCCTATGCACCCAAAAGGACATCACAAAAATTATAACCCACCCTCTCCAACCCATTAATGAATATTAACGGTAACTGGAGGCTATAAGTTATAGGTCCACTGAAGCCGAGCTAGAATGGGAGAGACAGAAATGAAAACAGATTTTATTATTCATCGCTAAAAAAAGTTGGCACGTGTTCCTTTTGATTGTTTAACACGTGTTTCTACCGTTTCTACATAATTACATTGCTATTTTTTTCTGGGTGCTTTATTTTCACCAACTGCTTTGAGTTAAGCATAATGTGATCGAAATCAGAAGAATAAAAATGTGGGAGCGAAACAATTCGATATTACCTTGACGGTGTTTATGTTCCTCTAACTCGCCGCAACGTTCGGGTTTTTCCCATTATTTGTAATGGGACTATATGGGATCTTTTCCAATTGTGCCCCCCCCCCCAGTACGTTATGCTTCCCCATTTACAGAGCACGTGTCACTACATGACAAATCATTGTAAAAATATGGCACGTGCCTCTGGGGAGGTGCAATTAATATGTACCCACTAAGCTGGGGGGGGGGGGGCACAAACGGAAGAGATCTGCTATACGTTATCTGACCGGGTAGGCTATATCTATTCGCGGGGAGGCTCTAATGGGAAAACCACTCTTCCGTTACCCCTGTGCGTTATGATCCCCCTCCCCGTTACAGAACACAGGCCATTAGAGAGTAAATACTTTGCCCCCTACGCTGGGCTGGGACACAAACGAAAAATATCTTAAAAAAGTTTATGAGAGGAACATAAATTAAATTTGACAAACGAAAGAATTCAAAGTCAAGCCAGAAAAACGGGTCCTGATTCAATTGTTACCGAGATGCTTTCCCTTTAATGAAACGAAAATTTCTTGAAACGAAAAACAAATTCGAAAGACAGTGTGACTGATACGCATATCATACCAAAAGGACGCCAGATTGTTTCATCACACGTATCCATTAAACAGATTCAACAACGGGTATGAAATTGAGGACCTTTTCCGTTCGTCCCCCCCCCCCCCCGGACGTTATGCACCCTCCCGTTACAGAGCATGTGTCATTAAATAGTAATTGATTATGCAAAAGTATGCAAGCTTCGTCGGGGGTGCAAATAATATGCATCCACTAAGCTGGGGGGGGGGGGGGGCACAAAGGGAAAAGATCCGTAAATGAATTGGAGTTTGCCTGGATTGCTTGTCACTGATTTGTACACGGAACAAGACTTATTGATTTTTCCGGTCCATTTTTTTTATTTTTCGTTTAGATTACGTGCCATTAGAATACTTTAAATAATTTTCAATGCCATGCCAAAACTATCTATCTAACACTGCGTTCGCAAACCTACTGAGAGCCTAATAATATTTTAAAAGCACGGTATTTTAAAGAACATTTTGACATCTACAGAGAGAGACTTTAGGAAAGTTCAAACATTGGGCTCTCCACAGATTAAGGGTTCGTCTAACTCCTACTCTGCAACAAGTGATCGCCAGAAGACCCGAACATTAAAAAAAATAAATCCAAATTTGAAAAGAGTCATAAAAACAAACTGTTTTGTATAGTTATTAAAACTCAGTAGCACGAAGAGGTTTCTACATAGCAAGACGTAGTAACAACTCTAATGGGCGTAAGACACTCATTCCAATTTCACTTAACAAACAATTCCTGATTTCAGAGCATGCTACAATTAGATTAAGCATGTAACGGAAAATCAAGGATATAATGGACCTATTATCTTTCAACCCCCCCCCCGCCCCCCGCCCCGTGGGCATATATCTTTTATGCTCATAGGCGCATTTGCTATTTTTACAAAAAAAACGTGCTATATAAAACATAAATTGTAACTGAGGGTATAAAAAGAAAACCAGTATTGGATATATTGGATTTAAAACAGGGTATTTCCCATTATAGCCCCCCATGAAGTTATAGCACCCCATTATGGTATATTGTGGGGGTGAGCTGTAGGTTATCTGACCACTACGCTGGGAGGCTACAATGGGAAAGACCCTGAAAGCAAAAACAATATTATTAATTGAACTCTGAATAATTTGATATTTGCCCAAATTCAGCTTAATTTAGCATAGACATAGTTTAAGAAATAAATTAACAATTTCCCTACAATCACCACCAACTCCCAAAAACCAAAATTAAGGTACAATTAAGTAAGACATTGGTTTCTGTCGGATGATAATCGAACGCTTTTCACGCCTGTCATGATAAGTTCTAGTGACAGTGCAAATTTAGGGAGGACAAAGATTTACCACGTGACTGATGTCAAAATTTCAATACTGTAAGCTTCGTAACAAAAACGGCGAATATAGGAATGAAACAATGAAATGGACCATTAAACAGCCCCGCTCACATTACCAATGCGAGAATTGAGAAAACAAGGAGCGTTAATTAAAGCGATTAACTTTTACCGTCATTTTTGTAGTCTATTAATTTCTGAAGTCTTTTTATTCAAATAAGTCAATTGCTGCTCAGTAATTTTTTGAAAGTAATTGTTAACACAATTTAAGGAGTAGCTTTAGCTCTGATTTGATTTTTTTATTAGTACATTTACAGAAGCCTATTTTGACAATAAAAGTTACTAGCACGATACTATATAAAAATTATCACGGGCGCTCGGGTGGGGGCGTAAAAAATATGGGACCCACTAAGCTGGGGAACACAGAATAGATCCCAATTTTCATTACAGCTGCAGCTTTTATTGTCAAAATAGGCTTCAGTAATTGTAATAATTAAAAAAAACAAATCAAAGCTAAAACTACTTAAATTGTTTTAGCAATTACTTTCACATAATTACTGAGCAACAATTGACATATTTGTATAAAAAAGACTTCAGTAAGTAAAAGTCCACAAAAAGGACGGTAAAAGTCAATCGCTTGGATTGACACCCCTTGTTTTTCCATTTCTCGCATTGGTAATGTGACCGGGGCTGTTTAATCTTCTATTTTATGTTTTCATTCGTAAATAACCCATTTTTGTTACGAAGTTTACAGTAATGAAATTTTGAAAGCAGTCACGTGGTATATCTCTGTCCTGCCTAAATTCGCTCCGTTACTAGAACTTATCATGACAGGTATGAAAAGCGTTCGACCATCATCTGACAGAAACCAATATCTGTGGAAAGTTCACTCATTTTATAGTTTCTTTTTTGTTCAATCCAATCTGAAAAGATACATCGTTTTGATCATAAGTCCGACAAACTTTAACTTATACGATAACAAACCAGTAAACGCAAAAGTTTGTGAGGACGGGAACAAAAGTGGAGTCTCTCTTTTGGATCTTTGACCCTAATAAAGACAGCTTGAAATGTTCTAAACGTTGCGCGTTTAATTTCTATATGATGAAATGAAGAACCTATAGTGCTCTTGTACAATAAAGTGGAGCTCATCAAAGCCCTGCTTAGCCCAGTAAGAATATCTTTCACAATAAAAACTCTTGATGAACTAGGTAGGTAATGGCGATGACGTTGTGTTTCGTCAACCTCGATAGAGTATTTTATGCATTATGGTCGGCTTTAAGGAAGCAAGCTTTTGAAATTGTGCTGCCGTAGCTGCTGAATCTCCCTCCGCGTGATTCGTCTTTGAGTTCAAGCCATCGTTACAGCATACCCAATTTTGATCAATTTTAAAAAGTGGCACAAAGCAAACAGTGTTTTTTATGACCGCCAGTTACAAATTATATGTTGTTATACAGCACGTTACTCAGAAAATAGCACATGCGCCTGGGGGCATAAAAAATTTATGCTCACTAAGCTGGGAGGGGGGGGGGGGCGAAACAGAATAGATCCCTGATTTGTACACGGAAGAAGAATCTTTTGGATTTTTCGGTCCAGTTTTGACTTTAACAAATTTTCAATGCCATGCCAAACTATCTATCTAACTGCGTTCGCAAACCTACTGAGAGCCTAATAAGATTTTAAAAGCACGGTATTTTAAAGAACAATTTGACATATACAGAGAGAGACTTTAGGAAAGTTCAAACATTGGGCTCTCCACAGATTAAGGGTTCGTCTAACTCCTACTCTTCAACAAGTGATCGCCAGAAGACCAGGAAATTTAAAAAAATAAATCCAAATTTGAAAAGAGTCATAAAAACAAACTGTTTTGTATAGTTATTAAAACTCAGTAGCACGAAGAGGTTTCTACATAGCAAGACGTAGTAACAACTCTAATGGGCGTAAGACACTCAATCCAAGTTCAATTTGCAAACAATTCCTGGTTTCAGAAGCATGCTACAATCAGATTAAGCATGTAACGGAAAATCAAGGATATAATGGACCTATTATCTTTCAACCCCCCCCCCCGCCCCGTGGGCATATATCTTTTATCCTCATAGGCGCATTTGCTATTTTTACAAAAAAACGTGCTATATAAAACATAAATTGTAACTGAGGGTATAAAAAGAAAACCAGTATTGGATATTTTGGATTTAAAACAGGGTATTTCCCATTATAGCCCCCCATGAAGTTATAGCACCCCATTATGGTATATTGTGGGGGTGAGCTGTAGGTTATCTGACCACTACGCTGGTAGGCTACAATGGGAAAGACCCTGAAAGCAAAAACAATATTATTAATTGAACTCTGAATAATTTGATATTTGCCCAAATTCAGCTTAATTTAGCATAGACATAGTTTAAGAAGTAAATTAACAGTTTCCCTACAATCACCACCAACTCCCAAAAACCAAAATTAAGGTACAATTAAGTAAGACATTGGTTTCTGTCGGATGATAATCGAACGCTTTTCACGCCTGTCATGATAAGTTCTAGTGACAGTGCAAATTTAGGGAGGACAAAGATTTACCACGTGACTGATGTCAAAATTTAAATACTGTAAGCTTTGTAACAAAAACGGCTAATATAGGAATGAAACAATGAAATGGACCATTAAACAGCCCCGCTCACATTACCAATGCGAGAATTGAGAAAACACGGAGCGTTAATTAAAGCGATTAACTTTTACCGTCATTTTTGTAGTCTATTAATTTCTGAAGTCTTTTTATTCAAATAAGTCAATTGCTGCTCAGTAATTGTTTGAAAGTAATTGTTAACACAATTTAAGGAGTAGCTTTAGCTCTGATTTGTTTTTTTATTAGTACATTTACTGAAGCCTATTTTGACAATAAAAGTTACTAGCACGTTACTATATAAAAATTATCACGGGCGCTCGGGTGGGGGCGTAAAAAATATAAGACCCACTAAGCTGGGGAACACAGAATAGATCCCAATTTTCATTACAGCTGCAGCTTTTATTGTCAAAATAGGCTTCAGTAATTGTAATAATTAAAAAAAAACAAATCAAAGTTAAAACTACTTAAATTGTTTTAACAATTACTTTCACATAATTACTGAGCAACAATTGACTTATTTGTATAAAAAAGACTTCAGTAAGTAAAAGTCCACAAAAAGGACGGTAAAAGTCAATCGCTTGGATTGACGCCCCTTGTTTTTCCAATTCTCGCATTGGTAATGTGACCGGGGCTGTTTAATCTTCTATTTTATGTTTTCATTCGTAAATAACCCATTTTTGTTACGAAGTTTACAGTAATGAAATTTTGAAAGCAGTCACGTGGTATATCTCTGTCCTGCCTAAATTCGCTCCGTTACTAGAACTTATCATGACAGGTATGAAAAGCGTTCGACCATCATCTGACAGAAACCAATATCTGTGGAAAGTTCACTCATTTTATAGTTTCTTTTTTGTTCAATCGAATCTGAAAAGATACATCGTTTTGATCATAAGTCCGACAAACATTAACTTATACGATAACAAACCAGTAAACACAAACGTTTTTGAGGACGGGAACTAAAGTGGGGCCTCTCTTTTGGATCATTCACCCTAATAATGTTCTAAACGTTGCGCGTTTTGATCCTATATGTTGAAATGATGAAGAACCTAGTGCTCTTGTACAATGAAGCGGAGCTCATCAAAGCCCTGCTTCTTCGCCCACTTAACGGTATTGATAGTAAGAATATCTTTCACAATAAAAACTCTTTGTGAACTAGGTAATGGCGATGACGTTGTGTTTCGTCAACCTCGATAGAGTATGTTATGCAGTCTGGTCGGCTTTAAGGAAGCAAGCTTTTGAAATTGTGCTGCAGTAGCTGCTGAATCTCCCTCCGCGTGATTTATCTGTGAGTTCAAGCCTCCCGTTGCAGCCTCCCAATTTTGATCATTTTATTAAGAAGTGGCACAAAGCAAACAATTTCAAAAACTGGATGACGCATATTCTACTATGAGTATTTTTTCACAACAAGATAGAATATCTAAATCAAAACTCAAACGTTTCTAAGACTGGGAGCCGAATTGTAAAAAAAAACAGTGAACCATAAATGTGTGCAGCTTCAAGTCCCTTTATACCAAAGACAGCTTAGGAAGCAACATCGTACGCTTGATTGCAAAAATTAAAAGTGATTCGAATTTGAGTCTAATTGCCCTCAAAATTATTGGCAACAAAGTAACAGTTGAAGGTAAACAGTTTTCGGATCTATTCTGTTCCCCCCCCCCCCCCCCCCCCCAGAGTTTTTACGCCCCCCAGTTACAAATTATGTGTTGCTATACAGCACGTTACTATGTAAGAAAATAGCACGTGCGCCTGGGGGGCGTAAAAAATGTAAGCCCACTAAGCTATGGGGGGGGGGGCAAACAGAATAGATCCCAGTTTTCGTTGTCGAAATCTTCCTCAACCTGTAATCTGTGATACCAGTTTATTCCAGACAATTTTGAAAAAAAATCAAATT
Organism: Convolutriloba macropyga; assembly: GCF_964194025.1. NCBI lineage: Eukaryota > Metazoa > Xenacoelomorpha > Acoela > Convolutidae > Convolutriloba > Convolutriloba macropyga. Next base: position 12,397,601 of record NC_134470.1, read on the forward strand.
AGTCAAAATCTAAAGTAGCTTGCAATGGACAAAAATCAATTGAACTTCACTTGCACTCTATCGAATTCGGCGTAAAATTTGTTTCAACAAGAAACCCTCTCTCTGTTTTCTTTGTCTCCAAGTTTTGTCATTCATGGACCTCTGGTCATATTTACTCTAGTCCCCAGCCATTTCATTTTGTGTTCACATTATTAAACAAAACATATCAAAATTGAAACCAGCTTTTTAAATTCTTAAAAAGTGGTCTTCATGTCGAAAAATAGAACCTGGTAATATCTTAGGTATTCAATAATTCAAATAATGAAGAATTTTATTCAAAATTTTCTGAGCTTCAAATTTTAATAGTCTTAAACTAAAACAATGGACGGCTGAAGACTAAAAACTGGAAACCGAACATGAATTTTGTTCTTAGAAAAACCGTTTACTTTTTAGTTCTCAATATGATTAAAATTGGAATTCAAAACTCCAATGAACGCCAAGTTTTTTATTCCTTTGAGTGTTTGCCGCTGAATTGAGAATTTTAGCATTTTTCTTCAAAAATTTAATTAAAATCTTATAAGAGCTGATAAGTATCTTTTCAGATCCCACACGAGTTAAAAAATTTGAATCATTGTTCCGACCCTCTTGAGGGGGGAGGAACTATATACTCAAATGGGTTTTTTTTTTGTTCAGTGAATTTTCGCCGATCGATACATTCATCGTAGAGAGTTGAGAGTGGTATCATTAGAAAGCTCGTCCAGCGTAGAATATGGAATTAAAAAGATTTTTTTAATTTTTGTTTTCTACAGGGAGTTATCGAGGTTTAAAGTTTTGTGAAAATAGTGTGAATTCCGTTGATTTTTATTCACATTTTACGGAATTTTCGCTAATTTTTGACCAAAATTTCGCCAATTTTGCTAAAATTTGTCAACATTTTTTAAAAACTTGTTGTTGATTTTATTTTTAAATATAAAAAATCTTCTCGGCTTTTCTTATTTTGAATTTCTTCTGAGAACTTCAGAGAAGTAGAGTGAATTCCCGTTGTTTTTATTCACATTTTCCGGAATTTTTGCCTAAATTTTCGTCAATTTTGCTAAAATTTGTTATAATTTTTAAGAATAGTGTCGTTGATTTTATTTTTGAAGACGAACAAGCGTTGTTCATTGTTTTGATTTAATTTTTTTGGTCAAAAAATGTGGATAAATATTTCAAAATTTAGCCTTTTTCAACAAAAACAGCACGAAATAAGCTACTTTAGTCCGTTTTGATTAAGTTTGCCGACAGTACACCTCCAAACAACACTCATACAATCTTTGTAGACTCAGAGGGGGGCTATTTCTACTTCAGAGTACGCTGAGAGTGCTCTGTAGTTAAAACTTTGCCTTTTTTTGCTAACTTTACTCGTTGATTATCAAAAATGCAGAACTTATTTTGAGTTTTCAACTAACAAATTATCTATATCTGCAATATTCGAAAATCAAATGTTCCTAACGGACAATAAGCAATAGCAGGGCTTGTTTTGGGCCATTCTTTGACTGCTACCACCCAAAGAAATCGGGTTGTAATCAGTCGGTCTTTTTTTTTAAAAAAAAAAAGGACCCTTCCTTTAAAAATAAAAAACAGAACATATCGAATCAATGCTCAGGAGTGATAGGTCCAACCAGTTTGCTTACTAAAAAGCTCCAAGCTAATCCATTTAAATTTTAACTTGAAAGTTTATGGTCGTTTCTTTTAAAAATAATTGACTTTTCAATAAAAAATGGCTTAATTAAGTTTTCCTCTATTTTTTTCTTAATTTGTTCAACTTCCAGCTTAGTGTCTGCAAAAAAAGAATGCTTCTTCTTTCTACTGATTTAACATTTCTTCTCGGTTGCAGTTTTAAGCCTGAAGTTATTGTTTTCTGGCTTTGATACTACAAGATTTCAGATTTTTGTTTGTTTCGATATTTGCCAGTTTTTCACGTTTCCGATTTTTGTCACATTATCACATTATTGACAGTTCTCTTGTCACATTATTAGCGTTAAAAATAAAGCACAATTGAACATATTGAAATCCTGAATGATATACATAATCGTTTTAACGGCCTCGACGCCTCTTTCTTGAAGAAATCAATTGAATTTTTTAATTTTGTTTTTAACTGTCATTTATACTTTGTCGTTTCGGTCGTATGAAATTTCCTGCATAGTGATAACTTTCATTGGCTTTTCGTGGAAGAATAGAAGAACCGATATTCTGATATTAGTAAATAGCTGATGGCTTTCATGACTTTGAAAACAATCGTTTTCCAAAATTAAAAAAAAAACTTTTTAACTTCGCAATTTTGTTCTTTTTATGTTTCTTTTTGTTAGCTAATCTCGTTATTTCATTACAGGTCAAATATGACATTATGGGTATCAAGGGAATAAAAGGGATTGGTGTCCCAAAATCTTTTTTTTTAATGAATTTGTTATGACCTTAGTGGCTTCGACACCGGTTTTTCACAAAAATGTAAATTAATTTGATTTTTGTCTTATTTGACGTTCTTTTTGTAGATGCGAGAAATATTCTGGGTAACTGCAGGTCTCGAGGGCTTCCTTTTTTTGAATAAACGACCCTATTCAAATAGTTATGTTTGTAATTAATGCCTTTTATGACATTGAATGTAATTTTTATTCGAAAAAAAAATTGAAATTATTTCATACTTTAGCACTTCGCTTTTTTGTCTACTTGTTACCTAGTCTTACTAATGAATGGCCACGTACTACTTTATAGCTGTTTGATGAAGGCGCAATCGAATATATTTTGAGGGACAAAATATGGCTCGAGTGTTTTGGCAGCGTTTTCTGGCAAGTTTCAATTGAAATTTTGTTTGTTTTTTTTTGTTGTTCATTTTAGCCGCTTTAAAAAATGAATAAGGACAGGTCCTAATGCCCTTCTCTAGAAACAGTGGTAATTATAAATTTGTGGTAATGTTAATTGATTCCTAATGGTATTTATTACTTTGAAGTTAACTGTTTCAAAAAAATAAGTTATATTTTTCACTTTAATGTTTTTGTTCTTTTTTGTATAATTGTTACCAAACCTTTTTATGGACTGGTCGCATATGGTTTCTGGTGATTTATTAGTTATTTTTGTTTAGTTTTAGGTTTATCTGACGGTATGTTGACTTTGTTATTAAATTTAGTTTTTAAGAGGGAAAAAAATTTTTTGATGTAAATAATGTTTGTTGCTGTTGTTGTTGTTTGTTTTTGACGTTCATCTTGACTCGCTTTCTTAATATTGACATATTACATCAAGCTAATGCATCAATTTTTAACTCCACTGAGTTATTTGCTTTGGAGGCTATCTTATCGTTCATACAGAATTTTTTGAAAAAGACTTTTCGCAAAAAATAATTTTTGGGTTTTTCTATCTGTTCCTCATTTGCTAGACAATTATGCCAAAATTGTGGATGGGCGGGGTCGGAACTTTATGTGCCATCGCACATTACCGAGCCGCCTTGTTTGGTTTAATGATGTCCTGATATTGATGTCCTCCATTACATCTTGAATTCACAGGAATCATATTGAGTGTTTCACTCTAACAACGAAGTTTTTTCCTTATTTTTGTCTCGTCAAGTCATTCTCAGAGAATTTTGAAAACGAATTTTACATTTAACAGTGCAGGAGGCACAAGAAGGCTATCCTAATAAAGATTGAGACAAAACGCCCTCTTTATATTGAAAAAAGCTTTGCATCTCACCTGTCTAAAGTATTGATTTATGACCAAACCAATAATAGTTGCTTATTTTTGCCCACAGAGAAGGAACAAGTACCTCGTACAGGTCAAGTGCCCTCGCTGACCTTCAACAACCCCCCGACCCGAGCCTCTCAGCTGCTGGCAGATGCACAGGAGAAACTGAACAAGATGCAACAGCAACAGTGCTGTGAAAGTGCAATGTGTGGGGAGGGGGTGGGGGCCGAACTCAGATCTAAGTTGGGAGAAATAACCGCTAAGGAGGAGAGGATGAAGAATATGGAGGCTTCACTACATGTAAGATTGTAGTCTAGACGTAAAGGATATTTGTACTATGTTGAGTTATGGACAATCGCTCGAGGAATAGAAACGATTGTAAGTAAGTTTGAAAAAATGAAGTCCTCAAGAATTAGAGAATAGCAATGATTTCACAGCAGAGGTTAGAAATTAACAGGATAGATCTGATTTCTAGATTAAGATGATGGATTTGATTTGAGGGATGGAAAAGGACTCCAACTCCAAAATTAACCTTAACCTTGTGTAAACCGGTTATCAATGAGAACAATCAAGATATGAACAATTAAGTGGGGGGGGGGGGGGGGGGGGTTCTAAGGCTGACCAAATAAGCTTTTTCTAAGTTTCACCGGAATTGATTGTTTTTGCAAAAAATTTGGATTAGCTTAAGTGAAACTGGTGATTAGCTTAGTGAATTCGGCCAGTTTCACTTAAGATAATCACGTTTTTTTTTAAAAAAAAAAACTCAATTCCGGGGAACTTAGAAAACATGGTGGGCCAAGACTAGACTAATATATTAATTTTTCTCATTGATAATGGTATACATACAAAAGAGGAATTTTGGAGTTCCTTTTTCAATCCCCCAAATCCATTTGTGTGACACGTGATTTATATTAAGTCAGATATGCCATTACAGGAAGAGCAGCAGAGACTGAACACATCTCACCATGCGCACAGAATGGAGGCTCTTCTGGCACAGGAGCAGGCCAGAGCCAAGGAAGAGGCACTCAGAAGGGCAGAGAAGGACCTCTGTGAGGCTCAGAGACGCATCGACTGCGAGAGGGAGGAACTGCGCAGGAGAGAGATGCAACTATGTCAGGTACAGAAAGCGAATGAACTCTCTCGTTTAAATTTTGTCCCGGAATGACAGCTTTTGACCAGTATTTTTACAGAAAAACGCGCTGATCAAAGCATTGTTTTTTTTGTTATGGTATCATGGCTTTTTGTACCGTTTTTGACCTGAGAAATTGAACTTGGGAAATTAACGTTTTTGACCAGTACTTTTAGGCAAAATGTTCAAAACAAGGACACTTCTAAAAAACTCAACTCAAAAGCGACCGTTTCCGGTAAATTCTTGAACGTTTTTGACCGGTATTTTCAAGTCGGATCGTCTTCAGTTACCTATTTCTCTCGATTTTGCTTAAAAATATTTTCAAGTAAATTTGTTAGCATATTTTACTACTATTGAGTTGCTTTTCAATATTTATTTGATATCCGTTAACCTTTGAAAACCTTCTACTGGCAACCTTTGGCCATTTCGGTCTTGTTATATCTTTAGAAATTGGAGAGTGCAGATATGAGGCTGGAGAACAACTTCAGAAAGGCACTGGCACTCGAGAAACAGAGAATGAATGAAGACTTGGAACTACAGGTTGGCTATATAACTCATATTAATGATGATCATTAGAAAAACATAATTCAGAGAATAGTCCACGGTAGACTGCCCAACCAGAGACTTTTTATGAAGCTCCCCACAAGAAGCTCAGAAATCCACCAAATGATCTTAGATATTGTAATATGGAAGAACGAATTTTCCTAAGAATCGATAGCTGGGCTTCTTTCATTTCTATATCAACCCAACTTGGAAAAACCCCTCAGTTATCAAAGTTCACTTCTAACAATTCTTAGTTTTCAAAAGCAAGGCAGGTTTTACAAATTTTCAAATTTTCGAAATTAGATAGACATCTATTTTGCTTCAACCCCCCCCCCCCCACACCCCTAGTTTTTTAATGACATTTACAAATTATGTGTTGATATATAGCATGTTGCTATGTAAAAAGATAGCACGTGTGTGCGGGGTTTAAAAGTCGTATGCTAAGCTAACGAAGCCTGCAGAAAAGATTCTTAATTTTGAACTGTTGAAATTATACAAAATTTTTGAAAAGAAATTTTTATAGTTGGGTCAGCGCGGTCGCAAATTGGAGCACGACTTGGAAGTGCAATATAATCTTGAGTCTCAGAGAAGAATAGACGCTGAGGTCAAAAAGATCACAGACCAAATCAGACACGAGGCTGAAAACGACATCAAAATGATAGGTACAATCAAAATCATTACAAGCGTTTGCTGGTACTTAGATAAATTTATATTTAGTTTCATATAATTAATTTACTTTCAACACGGGTTGACATCCCAATGAAAATCATCAATGAATCATAGTAGCTTCATAGAAACGCCATCGATGAATCATCGATGGTTAATTACCACTTTTTCTCGGATCATAGAACATGCATTGGTGAGATATCTCTGATTTTCACTGAATCATAGAAAATCCATGAAAACTAAATCGGAGCTTTAAATTAACTTTACGCATCTCTGTCGTTTCCTGCGTTTTCCTGTACTTGCAGCATATTCAATTTTGGTATTTCTCTGCGTTTTCTGTACTCCTCCTGTCCGGATTCAATCTTGTAATCTAATTTTGAAGAGCCAGTCATTATACCTATGCGCCACGGACAGTCCTATTGCCTTGTCAAAACACCAAGCTGTATTCGATTGAAAACTTGAATGGAAATCGTACTAACCAGGGCATTTTTTAATTGTGTCTTTTTTGAGGAGTCGCGTTTCGTTTGTCACAAATCACTGGTTTGGAATTACATGAAATTGCAAACAAAATTAATAAGTTACAATAGTTGAAAAATTATAGTTGAATGAACGTTAAATTAGATAACTTCAAAAAATTATAGCATTTACTTCAAAACAGACAGCCAGAGGGAACACTGGATATAGGGGGTATATATTTACATTCTCTATTAGGTACATTAATATGTACACCATAAGAAGTTCAGAAATCCATTAAATGATCTCGTTGAATTAGATAACTTCAAAAAATTATAGCATTTACTTCAAAACAGACAGCCAAAGAGAAAGTTTCTCTTCAAGATTGCCAAAAAAAGTCAAAAACATTTAGTGTATTCGTCTTTCGGTGAACAGAAAAACTTACCACTTCTATATCCGACAGATGTTTGCATACAAGTTTTACAAACTTTTGAAACACTAAGTTTTGTATAAAATCAGTTCGGTTAAAAAATTTATTAGGATGTTAAATTCCTGAGCCAACCTGTCCAACATGTTACTTGTTATAAAAAGTTGTCCCATTTTCAAATACTTCACAAAATTTTCAAGACTCATGTATTTTAGGCTGAAACTTTACGATATCACTTCTTCAGCTCTGATTACATCAGAAAAAAAAATCAAAGCTAAATCATTTGTTTCAACTGATTGTCTAGGTAATGACAAGTAAGTTTCTATTCACTGCAAATTATCTTTTTTGCAAATATTATCAAATATGTATAATCATTATTCCTTCACAAAAACTCAGCTTCAAATGTGGATGAGTTTATTAAAAATTTTCGTAGCGGTAGACGTTTCTAACAATATTCGCATTTCCTAATCAAAATGCCAAACTGCAAACAATTCCGTATTTGAATCAAAATCTTATAGCTACACAATTCTAAGGAAAACCAGATTACAACAAATTTTTGAAACCTCAAAATTATGATCCGTATATCTCAATTTGAAGAGCTTCATTGAAATTCAATTGCATTCAAAGCAGTGGGATATGTTACAAAACAACATGATTAGAGAATTTGTGAAAATAACCAAACCATATCGCTTACTCCAAAATAGACAACCAAGGAAAAATTTCACGTCAAGTGAATGCCCAATGAAAAAACCCACATAAAAGTATTGATCGAATCTTATCCAGACGAAATTAATTATGGAAGACAAAAGCCGTTGTTTAACTCAAGAAACAGGTATCGAACAACATTTCCAATGAACAATTATTTCTAATTTTTTCCTACCCACCTTGCAGAGAGACAAACTGTATGCTCAACTGTTTTTTTTTGTTCAGTTAATATTGGTCAATTAATGTATTAAATGTAAAGAGACGTGAGAAATATCATTTGACAGTCCGTTTAGCGTAGATCTTGTTCTGAAAAAGATTTTTAAATTCTTTTTACGAGAGTTACGACGTATAAAATTTTGCGAACATTTGACTGATTTCAGTTGTTTTTGTTCAAATTTTTCGTATTTTCGCCTATTTTGCTCAAAATTATAAAACATTGTTAACATTAGTATTATTTGTAGTAACTTTGGAGTCATAGGAGTGTTGAAGGCTGATGAATAATTTGATGCAACAAATATGCTTCTTTAACCATTTTTTTCTTAGTTTTGACAAAAAAAGCACACCTAAAAACTGCTGACAAAGAGAAACGATTGTTAAATGAGATCGATAAATAAACAAATACATTATTTATTCCTGATATATTGATTTATTTTGTTTAATTGTCCAATTCGCAGTTGTTTGGAAATGTGTTAACTTTGGAGTCATAGGAGTGTTGAAGATTGCTGATGAAATATTTGATGCAAAAAATATGCCTCTTTATTTTTTCATTTTTTTCATTTTTTTTGACAAAAAGACACACCTAAAAACTGCAGACAAAGAGAAGATTGTTTAATTAAATCGATAAGTAATCGAATTCATTATTTATTCCTGATGTTTTGATTTATTTTATTTAAATGTCGATTTAGCAACTATTAGGAACAATCACGTGTCTTCAATGAGCGAGCTGCAATAGCAAAACTAGTTTTGGTTTAAAAGTGTATTTTTATGATCAACACTATGTTTGTAATAAAATTTGGGTTGAAATGGTCGCGCTGTCTTTTTTTGAAAAAAATTTGATTTTTTTTTGCTTTCGATTGCAAATGAGGCCTAAAGAACCCATAATATAATTTAAGTGAAAAGCGTTGGGTTTGTATGACTTCACCATTTTTTTGAAATTTCCAGTTCTGCCAGTATTTGTTGTTTTTTGTAGTTTTAAGAAGTAGTCTCGCTAATGACCGGTCCGTTTGTTTTCCTAAAGTTTAAAATTTTAATATATCTGTTTTAATTAGATAAAAGAATTTGGTTACTAAGAAATTTAAAAGTAAGTGTTTCCAAAAAAAACATGGTTTATTTGTATATCACATTTTAATTCTCTTGAATTCAATTTAGTCTCCATTGCGGCTTTATATTCTGAGTAACAGAAAATGTGCCGAGTTTTGGGTCCTTTTTGTTATCTTCTCACTCTATCTAATTATTGAAATGCCAAAAATTATATAAATGGTGTCAAGATAAAGCTCAGTTGAACGTACACGAATTTTTGTGAATAGATTAAGGTTTAAACTGCTACGCTTAATTCATTGCAAAATTTTACTGAAATGTTTTACATTTCCCCTTATTTCTTGTTTTTGTGATGTCATATGACATGTTATTTTTAAAGACATGTCGAATGGGCTCCAAATGGAGACATAATTGAACCTATTTCATGGTTTTTTGTTAATAGCTAATGATTTTTAAGTTTTTGAAATATATTGTTTTAAAACACTTAAAAGTATTTTTTAACTTTGTTCTTATTGTCCACCTGTTACCTAGTCTTGTTAAGAAAAGTCCCACATATTTTTTAGTATTGTACATTCTACTTTGCTAAATTTTTCAAGCTTATATGATGCTACTTCAAATTCGTTATTAAGTGCATTCTAAACAAACATAGACATTGAGTTTTGATCATAATTAACTTTTGTTATTTGAATATTATTTAATTTTGTGATTTGTTTTGTCTCGTAGTCTCGTTTATGGCAGATCTCATTGACCCTCTAATGCGCTATTATTTAATTCGTGTAGGATTTGATTTTAAAGCAATTTTTTTATACAGCAATTATTCTCGAAGAAAATTTGAAACTTTGAAAGTGTTCTATGTCTTCCTCATATGGAAGAAATATAAGTTAAAAATGTGAATGAGCGGGGTTGGAACATTATTTGCAAATGCACATTACTGAGCCTCCTTGTTTATTCTGTTGTCAAAAATAATTAAAATTCAAGTCAAAAAATATTAGAAACTTACAACGGTTAATGTTTTATTTTCAGGTTAAGGTTTTGCAAGTTAATGTAACGCTGTTTTCGCTGTACATTTAAAATATGGTATTCAATTAAATTTAACCAATTGCCCCGTTTTATTTTTTTCAAACTATTTATTAGAAAAAGTTTTGAATTTTAAAACGATAAAATTAAATTTCAGCACAATGGAAGGCTCAATCATCTGCGATTAAGAAATCAGTTTTTCCATTTGACCATAGTTAATTAATCAACATACCGAAAATGAACTATGTGTTGTCCTTGTTTTACTTTGATTATGAAATGTTAGAGGCTGCGAAAAATCGTGAAATGGAGCACGAGCTGGACAAGCAGTCGATGAAACATCAGAGTGAGTTGCAGGAACTCAGAGCTCAGATGAAGGATCTACTCGCAGTCGAGGAGCAGAAACAGACACAGCTACAAATGCTACTCGAACGAGGTACTCATACCCCATTTTATATGGCTCTATACAATGAACAAAACACAAAATTTTAACAAATTGCTTTTTTGTTATCTGGTTGCACGCTTGGCCTCGTAAACAATATAACTTTATAAATAAAGCGAATCAAAAATTAGAAAATTCTAAACTAAAAGTGAAACGCAAATTTCACTCTTTAGTTTTTTTTATTCAGAATAGTTTTTCAGAACTTAAAAACCAAGTCTTTGCGCTAGTTTTGCTTTTTCTGGCAGCCATAATTAAAGCAAAAACTTTGGTGCATACAGACAATTTCGGTACCTACAATTTGAGATTGAACCATCCTGAGATCAAATCGCCTACAGAGCTCTGAGTTATTCATTTTCTTTCCTCCAATGCCCCTCCCCCGGAATTTAACGGGTGCAGGTTATTTGAAACCCGTTGGCGCACCTGTAACATGTAAGCACAACGAATTTCTTAAAGGTAACTCTTATGCAAATTCGGGGAAATTAGGGAAAAAATCCTCGTTTTTTGCTTGGGTCAGAGCGAAGTTGTTGGGAGGAGGAGCGTATGAGACTGAGTCACGAGGCGAGGGTGCACTTCGAGGTAGAGAAGGAGAGGCTGGACAGAGAGATGGGAGCCAGGGCAGACATGGAGAGGGCCAAACTGGAACATGTCAAGAGAGATATGATGGAACTCATCGCCAGACAGAACAGGTAAGGACTCATTGCTTCACAACACTGTTTGGCCAGCAGTTAAAACTTTCAGTGGTGTATTATAGTTGGCAAAAATTTTGATAAGGGATGTTTCATTGTATTAAGAGAAGAAAAACAGGAACAAAAACTTGGCCGTTGTTGTGATTTTTGAAGTTAATTCCAAAAAACTATGTAACGAAAACAAAATGGATGTAATGAAATATAGTACGGTGCGAGCGATACATTTGGCATTAACTGCTTAACAATTCATATTCATTAAGTGGCCAATTTCCGATATATCGAGTATAAATATTCGATTTTGTCGGGCTTTTTCACGACCCATATTTTAAGATTTTAAAGCGTGTTTTTGTAAGCGATTTTTCTCGACCCAAACAAATTTGTAAGCGTGTGTGGAAACAAGTGACACTATGCGGATTAAGCAGACAATTAGTGGATTTAAAATTATCCATCGCACTGTACATAAAACAATTAAGGCTTTGGATTCGATCCAAAGGAAACAATAATAGAAGGTGTTGTCAGGACAAAATATTAAGCGCCAAAATACCCGATGTGGCAAAATACCCAACATTCCCAATATTTTATCCTGATGTTGAAACTACCAGAACGATTATGCAGCATAAGATTTAGCTAATGCATTTGGCTATGCCTTGCGAGCCATGGCCATGCCTCAGCGGCCCGTTGGACTTGATATGAGACCACCACAACCGAACATTGATTAGATTATCAGCTGAATTATGATAAACCATGCTTGTAAAACCTAGAGCTAGATTGTAATCTGATTAATGAACAAAAAGATCAAAGGGAATAAATTGGGTATAATGGCATTGGGTATTTTGTCACATTAGGTATTTTGGCATTGGGTATTTTGTCATACAACCTAATAAAATTTGGGCAATAAAGTTTTAGGCTAATTCACTGCTCAAAATGGTCCGTTTCCACAAAACACAAAATTTATTGAAATTTGCTTTTTTAGATATTTGCCAAGGAATGTTGTTTGCGACCACAAGATCCAAAAACTACAACATACGTAAACATTTAAAATTTCTGAAACAATATTTCTTTCATTTTCTCCAGCTTTAAGAACGAACTCATGAAAGTTCAGCCTCATCAAGATCTAAACCAATTTAATGAGAATTATGACTTGGTTTAATCGAGCTTTCAATTTTGTTTGTGCAGGAAATTTGTTCGTTAGAGGCCGTTTCCTGTGATGAAAATTGGATTTCTTAGAAGCGAATATAAATGCCTAGATTTTTAAAAACGAGAAATCCGTTAATCACCTCTGCATTGTGAACGTTCTAAGTACATGAAAAAGAGTTTTTATATCAGAATTCTTCAGGATTTTTCGCTTTTGACCGCCTTTCTACAATTATTAACAGATAAGATAGTTGATTAAAAATATTGCTTTTAAGTATTCTATCAAAACATCCGAGCGAGAGCAGATTAAATACAGTTATTTGATAATTAAGAAACATTTCAGTTTGATACTTTCATAATCGTATATTTGGCAATTCATACCTGGCAACGGGCAATAAAATTAGAGTGGTTATTTGAGCAACTGGAATTCAGTATGAAACTTAATCAAATTGAGAGAAGGAAGAGTAATCATCTGCCCAATCTATCAAAAGATGTTGGAAAGAAGAAACATTTTTATAAGAGCAAGATTGAGGGTTAATAAGGAGATTCAAGAAAGAAGAGCTAGAATATACTCTTGTGCGGGGTAAATGTAAGTTTTCATTTTTCGGACTCCCTTTTTGTTAAAATTGTTGGCAAATGAACTATATTGATCTTTAAAGGCCCTCTTTAAAGACCCTCCCAGCATAGTGGTCACATAACTTATGTCCACCACCCCCCGAAAAAATCATGGTAAATACACCATATTGAGGAGCTATAATTTCATGGGCGGCCCAGTATATTTCCCTGTTAATTCCGCGATAAAATAAAAAAAAAAACAAAATTCAAAATTGAGAATTCAATTGAAGCCTTGTAGCTAACAGTGAAGCACAAGCTCCCGATTATTACGACACTAACCCCCTCAGGCAATTAAGACTAACGTTTTGGCACGAAGTATTGAAGCAGATAAAAATTGCAACACAAAGCAAAAGTCAATTGAACGAAAACAGATAACTGGAGGCACTTTATCTGTACCAGTGCATTGTAGTAATAAGCGGGCAACACAGCAGACATAGCTCACATAAAAATCAAACTCTTGACTGCCAATTTTTTCAGAAAAACATCCTGGCGCTCGTTTTACTGGCCCTTTCCAGATTGGTACAGCAAGTTTTAAAAAATTAGCATTGAAGCAATATCAATGTTTACGGATAATCTTAATGACTGCAAGAGAAAACAGTTGTTTCTGTATGTTTAGGTTTGGGTTTTATTATTTTAAAGTGTTGTCTGACTAGAAACAATTCATAGAAGGAATTTGTTTTAATTTAATTAATCCCACGGTTTTGTTTTTCTTGGATATCAATAAGCCCTTCAAGATATGTCCAGAGCATTTAAAGCATATAGATAACCGAGAAAGATAGCAAAATGATTTAAATGTTATAAAATCTATACAACTATTTGAGCTTCGATTCTTAATTTGACCAGGGCAGCCAATGATCCGATTCTGATGGAGAGGAACGCGGAGCTGCAGAGGAAAGAAGGACTTATCCAGGAACTGAAGGTGGAACTTGCACATCAGAAGGAAGCATACGATGTACGCAATTTCTCTAACACCATCATTTTTAGTTGGTTTTACATTTGATTTGTTACCATAGCTCGAATATATGGTCTTTCACTGAAAAACGGTCTTTCGCTGAAAAGAAAATTCGGATCTATTCTGCTTTGCCCCCCCCCCCCCCCCCCCAACTTAGTGGGCTGATATTTTTGCGCCCCCCCCCCCCCCCAGGCGCACGTGCTATTTTGTTACATAGTAACGTGCTATATAACAGCAAAAAAATTGTAACTGGGGGGCGTATAAAAAAACACTGGGGGGGGGGGGGGGGGGACAGAATAGATCCGAAAATTCTTTACGTTCATAACGTGAGGAAAGTTGCCAGGAAACAAAAAAAAAACATTTTTTCAAGCGCTGCTATAAAATTGTCTTTGTTTATTTTGATAGGATCAAATGATTAGATGTTTCAAGTTTTGCATGAGATATCAAGATCATGCATGTCTTATCAAGAAGCATCAATTTCCGATTCTCTAAGTGCAATAAACCTGAAGTATATTCACACCTAGATCAAACTTTCTGTGGAGTTTTCCCACAATCATAAAAAAAATTGCCAATTTTTGATAGTGGTCCACAAAACCTGCTCAAAACGTTACTTTCCCTTTGAACGGGCACAACCCGCAGTTTAACTAAATAACAATTAATCAACTTTGTAACTATTTTATAAGAGCTTCAAAGGTAAAATAATCAACAAAGTCATGGTTGAACCTAGCAGTTCAGTTTTTTTTATTAAAATTTATATAATATTTCAGTTCATAATAATTTATTTCATTTTACAACTCACTTCAATCTAGGATATAAAGGAGAAATACAAGGACGAAGTGAGGAACCTTCGAGAGAAGCTGACCAGCAAAGTGGGGCTGATCAGTGCTCTGAAACAGTTTGAACTCAGTGTGAGACAGACTATGTTCAGAGAGGCTGGAGTTGTACCCTCAGCTCAAGACATGATCCACGCTCTCAAAACTATGCCACCAAAGGTAGGAACAAGTGTTCCTTTGGAAAAAAAATGCAACTGAAAATTAGAGTTGAAAGAACAAGCAACAACTATGAGGTTTTAGATTGAAGGTGAGTGACTGAAAAGATGCCATAAATTAATTCAACTCATTAAAAACTTGGAATAGATTTAATGAATTGGAAAAAAAAAATTAAATTTTTTTGGCACTAAACTGGAGATCTCTGCATAACTTGATAAATTTAGGCTCTTCAGCAAATTTGCTCGATTTTAAAATAATCATTGACGTGCCTTCTGCCCAGAGCTGCGAGTTGATTTCACTACTTTGTAGCAGAGTACAAATACGGATTGTTGCTATAAACAGAGGAAGAATTGATTATAAGAAAGAGTTCAAAATTTTAGAACTTGACATGTTAAAACTTGGCACGCTTTGGGCATTTAAGAGGAAGTTCAATTCTGGAGCCACAATGAATACGTGTTTCGATGAAGTTCCGATAAAGCACGTCGGTCGAAAAAATATGTTTCGAGAAAAAAATATAGCAATGAAGGTAAATTCCAGAAAGATCTAACTGCCTGCAACTACATTTTTGCAGAACATTGTATATTTCTGCTTTAAAGAAGTGTTAGTTGCCACAATTTAAACACCAACATATATTTCAGAAGTTTTGAGATGCATGTCTGATTGCCCATCTAGACTAAAAACTTCTTACTTAAAGTTTCCTCTAGGGAAATGAGTTAGTTGATCAAAACACAAATTTGCAGCGGGTTATTTCAAAATCCAATTCAAAAAAGTGTGCTGCATGAAAATACTCTGTTTTTGAAATTTGACTACTGCTCCTTAAAATTCTTAAAAAGTGGTGTAAAAATCAAGTGAAATAGAGAACTCACTAAAATTAAATGCTGCATTTTTGTGTAATTCGAGGAAGAACCTGAAATGGGGGAGCAGGAAAATTCATCAACCGGAATTTGCCAATCAAATTACACAGATTTTTATAAGAGCTTTTAAAAGTTTGTCAGTTCTGCTGATTTAGAAAAATTTATACTAATTAAAAAAAAAACAATAAATGAAGGATAAACAATCGCAAATTGGAGGTATAAGAAGAAAACCTATAAATGCAACATTTGAATCAAATTGCCTCAACTGCTGCAATCTCCAGTACTACGTTTCTCCAACAGCAACGATGCTGTTTAATTGCTCTTGAACGAAGTTTGAAGCAATCATCGTAAACGTGTTGGAATTTTATGCAAAATTTTCGCTCAACCGTTTTTGAGACGAGTTTTTGTGCATCAAGTGTGTTAGTAACTAAATAAATCTAAGCGAGAATATTAACCAATCAGAATCGAGTATTTAAATTACGTATAGAATTGCGTCTAATATACACAAAAAGTTCCGGAAAAGTTCGTATAACCTAATTTTAAGTAAATAATACCATGATATGTATCGAATAAGGCGGTTTTAGGCTTAATATTTTTAGGTTCTCTAGACGATTGTTGATCGATTATGAACTGATTCAGACGTCAATGACATCAGACAAAAAACAAGTAAAAGAGCATCAAAAAAAACCTTGCCGTCTAAACTCTCACTTGTTGCTATGATCGTACTGATGCTTATACGTTGTTGGATTGTACGTTGAAATGGCCGATAATACGTTTGAATAAATTGAAACTTCGAAAGTCTGATTTTGTCAGCTTTATTTTGGTGCCGCTCCTTACTGAGCCACCTTTAGAAAAACTACGTAAACCGGAATGGAATTTAATACTTCAGTCATATTGAAGTCAATAGGGGATTAATTCGATTTCAACTCCCTTTTTTCTGTTTGCCTGGGCCGTGTTATAATGGTCTACATCCAATTATTTTGTATCTGCAAAGCAAAGGATTCTATCCAAAGTTTGCAGCCAGATTTGAGCAACTGTTTGGACAAGATCTACACTGCCCTGTACGAACACGAATTTGAGAAAACAGAGCTGGGACCGATTACCGATCGCCGGAGGCAGTAACCCTGGTATCTGGACAAATTTAGAGGAAGCCTTCAAGACGTTTGACTGGGTCATCTTCACTAGAACGGGTCAACAAAAAAAGGAATAAACTCCAAAAACTGTCCCTGACGAAAGCTTTCGCAACAAGATGCATTACCAGAGTCGATAGTGAACGACAATGCAAAAACTTGAGTGGTCAGTCATCGCTGGATGGAAAACTGTAAGACAAAACCAATTTTTTAATCTTTTTGAAGTAAATTGATGTTTTGAACTTAGACGGCAAGCAACCCAACCCGTTAACTATTTTCTTTGAATATCGCATAGGGTAGTAAGTTATAACTATTCATAGAGTATAAATAGGTAAGGGGCCCCCGCAAACCTAACTTTTAAGACGAAAAAACATCGATTTTGAAAATTTTCGGCTGATTTACCAAAAATTCGAAAAAAATTGATATAAATGGTTCCTATATCAAAAAAAAATAACATCTGATATAGAGAAATCTGAGAATCCTTAAGAATTCCGTGTCGAAAATTGCGTAATTCTTAATTTGAGAATTCCATGTCGAAAATTGCGGAATTCTTGAGATTTCCGTGTCGAACAACGCGGAATTCTTATGATTTCCGTGTCGAACAACGCGGAATTCTTAAGATTTCCGTGTCGAACAACGCGGAATTCTTAAATTGAGATTTCCATGTTGAAAATCGCGAAATTTTTCAAGATTTCCGTGTCAAAAATCGCGGAATTCTTGATTTGAGATTTCCGTATTGATAATAGCGAAACTTTTCAGCTAAAATTTCCAGTTTCGAAAATTTGTGGTCAATTTTGAGGCAATTCAAAAAAAATTTAGAAAATTATTTTCGAATATTGATAAACCGTACCTTCATGCATAAAACCGTCGTTTACTATATTACCGTTCCGTAAACAAGAATTTGCTTAAAAAAATTGACCAAAATTTGAAAAAATTGAACAAAAGCATAAAAATCTTTTTGACAAAGTTGTCAAAAATTAATTTTTCCAACAAGAAGGTTCGTTAATTGAGTGAAACTTATTACACAGAAAAAGTTGTGAAAATTTTCACAACCTCCGGCCTACAAAAAATTATCGAATTCCCATAATTTTTCTCGTCAATCGTTAATATACCGTTTTTCGTCCGCGTTCTTTTCGTTCTTTAACTTTCCAATTCTCCGTGTTCCGTTTTTTTCCAATAACGTCGCTCTCCCAAAACTTCGATTTTCGTTTTCTTCGCTACTTTTCCGATTTTCGATGTAGTATGTCATATGTGATGAAGTATGTTGTTGCTTTTGCTGTAGTATGTTGAGTATGCTAGTATGCTGGTTTGTTGTTTAGGTCTTATAGCTTTCTAGGGTGTGACTTAAGTTTATTCTCGAGTTACGGCTGGATTGTCCTGGACTTTTTCAACTTTACTAATTTACTAGCCCCCTGTTGTAGTATATTAGTTTTTGCTGCTGTATGTTTGCGTGTAACTGTATGATTGTTAGTTGGTTTGGTTTGTTGCCTTCTAGGGTGTGACTTAAGTTTATTCTGGAGTTACGGCTAGATTGTTTCTTCACTTTTCCAGCTTTCATAGACTACAAAAGCGCTGCATATTAATTAATATTTGCTGTAGTTTGTTTAATATTGTTGGTATGCTGATCGGTTGTTTAGGTTTGATTATTGCTAGGGTGTGACTTAAGTTTGTTCTGGAGTTACGGCTAGTAATTTTCTTGCTCTTTTCATCCTTTTAGTATACTACTATTTGCCGTAATTTAGTTTGTTATTTTCATATGTTAAGCCTCATAATGACTTGTGCTAGTTTGTCTCTTGCAGTAGCATCTCTCCTTCTCCCTAGGGTGTGACTTAAATTTGTTCTGGAGTTACGGCTAGTTTGTTTGGTTGAGTTTGTTGCTAAGGTCTGCTAGCATAGTGGTTCTCGACCTCCCCGCTCGCTGCGTAATCGTCTCCCGCCCGTTCCGACCCGCCTTTCCGTTTCGTTGCGCGCTACTCGCTCAAAGCCTCCGTTCTGCCCGTCTAGTTTCTTCTTGCGTCGCTCGTTCAGCGTTTCCGTCCCGTCCGTTGCGTCGCCCGTTTACTACCCGAGTTTTCGCCAGTTCCGTTCCGTTCCCTGTTGCGTTGCGCGCCGTTCGCCCGTCCTTCCCGCCCCGTCCGCTTCGTTTCTCGTTTCGTCGTGCTTCGTCCACCCAGTCCTCTTTCCCCGGTTGCCTGTGTTCCTGTTTAGTCTCACGTTGCTTTCAAGCACGTTAGACGCACTCTATAATTTCTTACTCACTTTCGCCGAGTAATTCATTACTCGGTAACTTCTTTTCCGCTCTTCGACGTCTTGATTATCATGTCGTCGTCATTTGGGTTCGGTATAACCCTCATTCCACGTGTTTGGTTGAAAGTTACTCTACGTTGATAAATTAACCATTTCAAAATCATGGCCGAACAGCAAGAAAAATTGAAAAAGCTCTTTAATGCAAGATCTAATCTAGAATCTGACTTATGTAACATCCATAAGGACATCACAGATGCCATAGATTGTCAAGACAGGAGGGTTAAAGTTGAACGCTTGGTTTCTAAGTTGAAAGATGTTTTCAGTGAACTAGTGCAGAAGAATGAAGAACTATTTGATTTAGCCAGTAAAGCGGAGAACCCAGATTCAATCTACCCTGTCCTTGAGCAATGGTTGGATGATGTAACCAAGAACAATGATAAATTCTTGCTTGCGGTTAGAAGCTATATTGACTCAGTTGCTGACCGAGACACCGTATGTGAGGGCGTTAATCCCCAAGGCCAATCTAAGAGAAGTTCACGCCGAACAACATCATCAATGTCTAGCCAGCGTAAACATGAATTTCTCAAGGCAAAACTAAAACGCGAAGAGCCGAGAAACAACAACAAGCTGCCATGCGCCTCGCTAAACAAAAACACGAAATTGCCATGAGAAAAAAGGAGCTTGAAATACAAATGGAACAGATGGCACTTCAAGAATTGGAGGAAAACCACCTCCAGCGTGTTGCAGCAGCTAAATTAGATGAGGCTGATTTAATGGATAATCATTCATTGTTTAGTCACCACTCAAGTGAACTGAATTTGTTTAAGGAAAGGGGATCAGATAGAAGTCAGGGACTTGTTCAGGATTGGGTAAATTCGTTTCCAGCAGGTAATTCAAGTGAGTTAAACTTTTCTCGCCCTGGTTCAACAACCGCCGACCCTCCTGTTAAAGATACTTCCCCTAGTAATCCTCCAGAAAACCCAAGTAATGTTGCGAATAACTTACATCATCTTGAAATGCTTTCTCAGTACACACGGCCAGGAGTTGCAATTTCTGTTGCCCAGCAGGAAGCTTTGTATCGGGAATATCTCCAGGCTCAACTGCAGCAATCACTCATTGATCAAAGGGCACATAGTCCCTCAGGCAGTGAAGAAGTGAACCAAGTACCAGTCGACTTACAAAATGTCGCACTCCCACCACCTCAACCACCTATGCAACCTCCCCGGCCAAATAGCAACCACGCAGCAAACTGTAGCATCCCTGTTAACCCCTTTAGTACAACTACTAACATCGCGCCACCTTTCGTCACGCCGGTTATACATCCAACATACGGGCATACTGCTCCGATACCATTGAGCTGGGGTGGCCCACCGCATCCCACGCCTCCAGCGCCAGCATCTGAATATGCAAGCTTGATTAAGGCATTCACTGACGCCTTATCTAGCAAGAGGAATGACCCACTACCCGAATGGAAGTTGTCACAATACAGTGGGGATCCTCTACAGTGGCACGAATGGAATGGTCAATTTAAAAGCGCAATTGACTCTCAGTCCTTAACTGATGATGTAAAATTGACATACCTCGTAACAGGTAAAGCTAAAACAGCTATAGCTGAGTTCGCCTACTGCGGCGCAATGTACAAAGACGAACTGAGGACCTTAGAACGTAAATTTGGCCAACCACAGGCGGTTGTAAGTGCACATTTGGACAAACTCAACAGCTTTCCACCACTGAAGATGCACAATAGCGATAACATCATTAACTACTCGGGGTGTATTTCAAGTCTTGGCGGGGTATTTAAATCGCTGTCATACGATTCGGATTTAAAGAGTGCTGCGCTTCTCAACACTGCCGTACAGAAGCTACCACCCAACATGAAGGAGTCATGGTCACTCTTCACGGTCAAAAAGCATTGGGTGAAACCTACTCTTCTTGATTTCAGCGATTGGTTAAAAGAGAAGGCCGAAGCGCACGATTTAATGAAGAATACCGCAACTAAAGCAAGAACTGAGGATACCAACAAATCAGTAACAAGATCAAAAGTTGCTTCAAAGGCATTTGCTGCAAATACGCAACAGAAGAGTAACCCTAAGCCGCAACAGAGATCTCCGTCAACATCAATCTCTAGTTGCATTGTATGCAAAGGCAGCCACCGGTTGTGGGAATGCCGTGTCTTTAAGGAAAAGACCCCCACGCAGAGAGCCAAGGTCGTGGCTGAGGCAAAGCTCTGTTTCTCTTGTTTGCGTGATAAAAACATAATTAGGCAATGCCCAAGTCCCCGTAAATGTAGGAAAGATGGTTGCAACAGCTCCCATAACACCTTACTTCAAGGAGCTGAAAGGGTTTTTCCAGCTAAACCCTCAACAAACAACAACATCGATACATCGAAGTCGAACGCAGGTACACGTAGGCCATCTACTGGTCAACAGCAACCAAGCAAAACAACCACTTTGTCTTCCGTGACGGATGTCAAAGGCCTCCTTCAGGTCACGGAACTGAAAGTTACTAATTCTTCTGGTACTAGTACTACGGCGTTGGTTTTATGCGATACCGCTTGCAGTAACTCTTGGGTGTCCGATAGTCTCGCAGCTAGACTCGGTTTGCAGGGTACCGCATTAAAACTTACCGTCAAGGGTATAAACACAGAAGAACTCATAGACACAAAGGTGGTTCAATTGACTGTGACACCTCATAAAGACCAAGACTTCGAAGCATTCACTGTGCGTCCCTACGTGAGGGAAACATTAAACGTAGGTTCTGACATCATTGACGTCAAGTCCATGCAAGAAACTTACCCACATTTGGCAGTTCTAGATCCAGTAAGATATAGCTATGGAGAAATTGAGATGATACTTGGACAGGATGTCTACCATGCCATCCGCCCGTTAGAGTATTTTTCAGCCGACGAAAAGTGCTCACCGTTCGCTGTCCGCTTGCCCATAGGTTGGGTTTTAAGTGGCCCACTCCTGTCAAGTTCACTTTTAGTCTCGACGTGTTTCAAAGCCAATATTGAACAGGATTTTGAACTAGCTTGTCAGGTTAAATCTTGGTATGATATGGAATCGTACGGCGCGTTCAAGCAAGTTGACCCACGATCCGCAGCGGATGCTCGCGCGCAGGAAATACTTGAAACAACAACTTTCCATAACGGCCAAAGATACGATGTCGGTATGTTATGGGCTGATGACAACGTCCAGCTCCCGAATAACTACTTTTCATCACTGGTACAGCTCAAGTCTCTCGAAAAGCGGCTCTCGAGGGATACATCATTGACAGAAAATTATGCTAATACCATCCGTGAAGACTTGGAAAAAGGTTACTTGATTACAGTCCCTGATGCTCACAAGGTCGAGCAGCGGTCGGATAAAAAGTGGTACCTACTACATCATCCCGTAATCAACCCGAACAAACCGGGGAAAGTGCGTAGGGTATTAAACGGTGCAGCAAAATTTCACGGTACTTCTTTGAATAAATCTTTGCTCACTGGCCCCGACCTGCTCCAAAACCTAATCCATGTACTACTTAGGTTCCGTCATCATCAATTTGCCGTGTCCGCAGATATCGAGGGTATGTTCCTCCAAGTGGGTGTCCCTGATTGGGACCAGCCATCACTGCGTTTTTTTGTGGCGGGAGGACCCCACAACAAATGTTGTAGTGTATCAATACACGCGCCATATATTCGGGGCTAAAGACTCGCCCACATGCGCTAACTATGCACTGCAACACACGGCCCGAGACAATGTTAATCAGTACCCGGAAGCAACGAAAGCCGTCCTAGAAAACTTCTACATGGACGATTACTTGGATTCGGTGGAGTCACCTGAGAGGGCTCTCAAAAGATCGAAGGTGTTGGTACATCTTCTCCATCTAGGTGGGTTCAAGCTTACTAAGTTTGTAAGCAACGTACCAAATCTGGCTGATCGAATTGATGGGTCAACTCAGTCTACCGAACCAAAATTAATTGCCTCATCTAAGGAGGATTCTTCGCACGTGCTTGGGTTGAAATGGGATCACAACAATGATACTCTAGTTGTGAGTCGGGGTACCTCCAGTACAGTAACTAAGTCTTTAACACAACGCTTGGTATTGAGCCTAGTGTCTAAGGTGTTTGATCCCATCGGCCTAGTGGCACCATTTACTGTTGGTGCCCGATTGTTACTAAAGGACATCTGGCGTGTCAGCGGGCAGCACTGGGATGAAGAATTACCAAAAGACACTGTTGAAAGGTTCCTCGAATGGAGTGTAGAACTACCCAAGCTTGCCGCAATCACTACACCAAGGAGCTACTTTTCTGGAAACTTTGAAGACCTGGAACTCCACATGTTTGGCGATAGTTCACAACAAGTTTTCAGTGCCGTTGCATTTCTCCGAGCTCGAGTAACTACTTCGAGTGGGCCCCAAACGGAGCTTGCGTTTGTCCTGGGTAAAGCTCGCGTAGCACCTATGAAGGTCATGACTGTTCCAAAGCTGGAATTACAGGCCGCGCTACCGGCCGCTCGATTGAAACAAGATATCTGTCGAGCTCTCACAGTAAAAGTCAACAGGGTTTTCATGTGGACCGACAGCACCACTGTCTTGCAATGGCTTAACTCTGCAACCAAGCACCCAATATTTATTGCAAACCGTGTTTGCGAAATCTTAGAACACACTAGCGTTGACGAATGGAACCACGTTGCCTCAAGCGATAATCCGGCAGACGCCGGCACTCGTGGTATGTCCGTTGAGGTTTTGCAATCAAGTAGCTGGGTGAGAGGTCCAGATTTCTTAAGAACCAAGCAATTCCCGTTCGAACCAAGCACTGAAGTAGTTAATAACATCAAACTTGGTATAGTAACTAAGGAAACTGACGAAACCAATACATCATTGGCCGCATCCGTAACCAAGTCAACTAAGAAACCGCCCCCCACAACTAATTCCTTTCGATAAGTAAAGTTCTTATCAGAAGTTGCTACGGATAACAGCGTACGCGCTCCGCTTGTTACCTTCTCACGAACGTTACCGTAATGCCGATGGTAGCGCCACAGACCCCACGGAGCTTGACGAAGCCGAGCGTCATCTCCAGTACCTTGTCCAAGGGGAGTCATTCAATGCAGAGAGAAAAATTCTCCTCGAAAACAAACCCGTTAAACGGAGTAGCCGCATTGCTCCGTTATCTCCCTTTATTGGGCCAAATCGTCTAATCCAATCGGCCGGCCGCATCAAACGACTGGTCGAAGTTGACTTTGATATAAAACATCCTATCGTTCTTGACGCACGCCATGCATTTGTAAAGTTGTTCCTCAGGCACACCCACGTTAAACATCACCATCAAGGTATTGACTACCTGAGGGCTAAAATGCAAGAACGTTATACCATCCTTAAGTTACGATCCTCACTGCGTTCAATTAAATCCAACTGCGTCACGTGCAGAATGTTCCGCGCTGCCACTATTCAACCCATTATGGCTGACCTCCCAGTAGAAAGACTCGCATACCAGTCTCCTCCCTTCACGAACAACGGGGTCGACTACTTCGGCCCGTTTTATGTTACTGTGCGTAGGACTACCGAGAAGAGGTGGGGTTTCCTCATCACATGCTTAACTACTCGTGCCGTTCATGTCGAAATTGTTCCTTCCATGGACGCCAGTTCGTGTGTAATGGGAGCGGAGCGTTTTGTCTCCCGTCGAGGTACACCTGCCATTATTTGGTCAGACAATGGCACTAACTTTGTTGGCGCGGAAACTGAACTACGCGAGAATATCGAGAAGTGGAATACCATCAACATCGCCGTCGAACTTGCCTACAAAGGCATTAAGTGGAGGTTTAATCCGCCCAGTGCGCCACACCAAGGTGGCATCTGGGAGAGGCTAGTACGTAGTTTCAAGCGCGTACTTTACACAATCCTTGGAACGCGTCGCCTCACAGATGAGATTTTAAGTACCACTTTTTGTCTGGTCGAACATGCACTTAATTCACGTCCGCTAACGCCCGTAAGTGCCGACCCGTCCGACCTAGGCGCATTAACACCTAATCACTTTCTCCTCGGTAACCAAGCACGTAGTCTTCCTTCCATCATTGGTGTAGATGAGTTTGATCATCGTAAGCGTTACGCCCGCGCGCAGTCTTACGCTAACGCTATATGGTCTCGTTGGATCAGAGAGTACGTACCAGCGCTGAACCGACGTTCCAAGTGGCAGACGCCTGCCGAGCTTAACCTAAAGACCGGTGATTTGGTATGGGTAGTTGAAGAGACCAACCCAAGGGGTTACTACCCCACTGCTCGGATCACTGAACTTCGTTACGGTTCCGACAGCGTCGCACGTTCCGCCGTATTGCGCACGTCCTCCGGATCGCTCGTTCGCCCGCTTGTAAAATTAGTACCAATTCTCCCAGCATCTTCTTCTGGGCCGGAGGATGTTAGTAACTAAATAAATCGAAGCGAGAATATTAACCAATCAGAATCGAGTATTTAAATTACGTATAGAATTGCGTCTAATATACACAAAAAGTTCCGGAAAAATTCGTATAACCTAATTTTAAGTAAATAATACCATGATATGTATCGAATAAGGCGGTTTTAGGCTTAATATTTTTAGGTTCTCTAGACGATTGTTGATCGATTATGAACTGATTCTGACGTCAATGACATCAGACAAAAAACCAGTAAGAGAGCATCAAAAAAACCTTGCCGTCTAAACTCTCATTTGTTGCTATGATCGTACTGATGCTTATACGTTGTTGGATTGTACGTTGAATTGGCCGATAATACGTTTGAATAAATTGAAACTTCGAAAGTCTGATTTTGTCAGCTTTAAAGTGAAAAAATAAAAATGACTGCTAATAAATAGAATTCTTATATAAAATCTCTGCTAAATTCACCACTTACAATCGTCTACAAAAATAATTTAAGAAATGCGGTGAAAAAAAATATTTCACCACTTTTCACGGCTAATTTCCGCGAAACCGCGACCCGGGTTCCTGAGAATAAACTTCTGCATAATGACTTAATCTTTTTGTGTGTTTGAGACAGGAGACACAGTTCATAGTGACCAGTGCGGCTGTCAAACTTTGCCCACCCGAGGAGGAGGTCTTCGAATTCATGAGATGTGCGTACATATTCTCTCAACATTACTCACTTCTGACTTGAAAACCCAGCTCACCAACCAGTTCTAAGAAATTAAAAACCAAATGCAAAGAAGAGTAGAAATCTGAGCTGAAGTCGTGAAAATTATTTTTTAATTGAAAAGTTTTCAAAAATTAAAATGCATATCTTTCTTCTACGAGTTTGAAGGAACCTAAATTAACTGTAAAATTAGTTTAAAAAACTGTGGACAAGCAAATCTGCAAGCTTAAAAAAGCGACAAAGGTACATTCTGGTTTGCGTACGTAAATGTATTCCCTTCAGACAATCGGAAATTGTTTGCAGGTCTGAAGATGCCGCAGATCAAAAGGATAATCAAAAGACTGAAACTAATTTTTGAGCCGACAGAGCTGGCTCCCTTCTACCGGAACATGAACATCAGACAACAGGAAAAGTTCATGGAATGTAAGAACCTTCAATACAATCACAACAGATCTCATACAAACCAATCACTGATCTGAAATTGAGCTTACATTCCATTGAGCTTAAACGTTCTTAATTGTGCAAATACCCTTCATTAGATATTCGAAATCCCCTAAGGGTCAAGCACACTGAAATTTGTACAATTTCAGAGCGCAAGTATTCGGAAATTTAAAATGGCAAATTCTTACGTATATTGCGCTGAAAGGCGGTGAAGAGCACTAAAATCGTAAACAACTCGCTGAAGATCAGTAAAACTCTAAAGATCAGCGTTTTGCCCATTTTTCTGTCAGATTAACTTCGTCTCATTAACACTTGATTGTTGTGCTGCAGTTATATTGGACAAGATGTCGTTCAATTCAATCAGCTGTTTCCTGCGCAAGTTGGACTGCGTGGACATAGACTACGTTGTCTTCTGTGCCACAAATCGATATCTACTCAAGAGCAAAAAGGCCATCATTGGATTCATTCACAGTTTGTCACCAGAGTGTCAGAACGAGTACCTCGCAGAATTATGTACGGATAATTGATCTCAAACGAAGTCTGTAGCAATTATATTAGACCCGTAGTCTTTTTTCTGCAATATTTCGCTTGACCGATTTTTTGTCGCACTCATTTGACTTTTGGTCCTCAAAAACGGGATAAACATGTGACGCCCGGGGGGGGGGACAAATTCATTGTGTGGTCAGAGTGGTTGTTAGAGTGTTTTTGAGGCGTCACTAAGTTCCAGGGCATAGGTCACTAGTTCCCAAATGTCACCTTTTGAAGTTAACCGTTGAAGTATCTAATAACTAAGATATTGTCAATTAGACTAAAAATAAAGAAAGCCAAGAAAACCTAATTGGTGATTAATTTCCTCCCATAACTAAATGGATTAACAAGACAATTAGCAGTTTCAAAATTAGCCATAGCATTGTTCACAAGAACAATTAAGACTTCAATTTGGGCTCCAGTAATTACTAATAAAATTCAGGCAAAAAATTTTAGGCTAATTACATGCTCAAAATGGTGGAATTGTTATCCGTAAATACCCAAAATGAAGTTTTTTTTAAAAATCTGGCACTCTTAATTCCACGTTTTGAGTAACTATAATCCATCGTGTAAAATGCTTACACAAAATGTAAAATACGGGCAAAATAACTCACACATTGCCATCGAACGCAGAATGTTTTCAAACTTTCTCTTTCGGGCACTGGCCACGTTATGTAATTTCTGGCCATTGGGTATGGAACAAAGAACAAAATTATACTGAGAATGGCTATTCAAAAAATCAATCAATACAACTGCCTGCGTGAACTGAGAAGTGATCATATCTCTTGCTGACCAAATTTTTTTTACAGTGTTGTGGAAAATTCTCTAAGAAAAACGAATTTCAAAAACCAAATAAGGATCTTTTCCGCTAGCCCCCCCCCATTCCTATATAGTCGAAACTTAGGCACCCCCCAAATATTAATGTTTTGCTACTTTCTGGAAAGGTTACTTGTGTTCATGATCACGTACCTAGTATAATACATCAACAGACACATTTGCAACATTTTTCGGGAAAATGAAAGTAGTAGACCCTTTTATAAAGCACGCAATTCCTAATAATGCAATATAAGTACAAGTTTTTGTTTGATGTTTACATTATATGCAGCTCATTATTATTATGAACGTATTAATTTCAAACAACCGCTCTGTTAATATTTTCTAAATGCCCGTTCACGCGTATTCACATGTAATAATTCGGTGTCAGGACAATTTACCCAATTCCATTTTACCCAATGCCATTATACCCAATGCCATTTTACCCAACCTGCCATTTTACCCAATGCCATTTTACCCAATGCCAACTTACCCAATTTACCTCATTGCTAAATTAACCAGAACGACTAATTAGCCGACTATAATATAAATGGCCCGTGGGACTTGATATGAAACTATCACAACCGAACATGGGATTAGCCAATTATATAATTAAATGGCCCGTGGGACTTGATATGAAACTATCACAACCGAACATGAGATTATATTGTCCACAAATATTTTAAATCATCCTTCTAATAGCGACTGCTAATTTGTTATCGGATAATTGAACGAAAAGATCAAAGAGCATTGGGTAAGTTGGTATTGGGTAAAATGGCATTGGGTAAAATGGCAGGTTGGGTAAAATGGCGTCGGGTAAAATGGCATTGGGTAAAATGGAATTGGGTAAATTGTCACGTAACCAATAATTCATATGCATACATAATGTTAAAACATACACAAATGGGGGGTGCCTAATTTACTGGTGGGAGGGGGGGCGCCAGCGGAAATGATCCGCAAATAATAGCTAGAAAAGGTTTTATGAGAGCGTACGTCATGTAACATTAAAGCAAAAGATAAAATAGATATGGCGGAAATGGCTAAAATTGAGCAATCGTTATTCATTTTTCGTGAACTCGGAAAGCCAAAGCAAATTTTCTAAAAAAAATTGTGCTTTTTGAGCTAAATTAAATGGCATGTATTCTATCGCAAATTTTCAAACAAATTATTTCTGAAGAAGTTAACAAAAATGAGTAAGCGTATTCTGAACCAGGTGGAATAGCTCAAAAATGGTCTTGTTAGATTATCATTAAGGGTTGCAGAGTCCGTATTTCATAACTGAACAATGAACAGTCATCCTAATGATAGCTGCTGAGTTTTCAGCGGGAAATACTCGGTCAAAACACAGAAGAAAACCATCTCACAAGCTTTTGGCCGAAATTGTTTTTTGAACTAGAAGACATCCTTAGCAAAATTTTATGTCTTTCAGGTAAGAAAAACTGCGAGGAGCCAAAACTACCTGAGCCTGTAATTGAAGAGGGTGCGTACGACTTCTATTTAGTTCTTAATTTTTTTAAAAACAATTTATAGATTAAGATTCTACTGCAGGTGATCAGCCAATAGTACAGAACACAGACAACCAGAACCCTGCGGATGCTATAAGACCCCTAGTCAAATCTAAAAAGACCTTCGGAAAAGAAGAGCTGGTCAAAATGCTGAGAGGTATGTTATTCACACATTGTATATTGCAAACTGTCCCGATTTTACAAATTATCCGCTTTAGTATTAGTTCTTAATAGGCAGGGAGCCGTGCTCTCTGAAAAAAGAGTGACTGTTATAGTGTTTTGAACAAACAGTTGAAATTATTTAAATTGAAACGAGTTCCTCGGTCCGGTTGGGCATTTAAATTTTACGCACCCCAGGCACACGTGCTATTTTTTTACAAAGTTAAGTGCTATATGAGATCCCATAAAATGTAATTGGGGACATAGAAAAAAAGCCCCAAACAGAATAAAATCCGATAAAAAACAACCTCTTTTAAAGAACTTACTGTTTCAAAATAAAATAAAGCAATAGCACCAATGCATAAAATAGTTGAAATTATTTAATAGTTGAAAATAGTTAAAATAGTCCAGACATATTATGCAACAACCAGTGGATGAAGCAAAATCAAGAGCAACAGACGACACATCAAAAATTCGAAACTCAACCATTATTCTGGAAAATAAGTAATAAGTAGAAGTCGCTAAACTGCGTAAGTACACATTGAGTCAAATAGCAAGTAAAACAGTCCATTAATATAAAAGCATGTCTTATTTTATTAAAATCATTAAAGGTCCAAGTAACATAAAATAGGACGAGCTGGCAAAACTTCAGGAAAAATAGTGTTAGAGATATTAAAATAGTTGAGTGCTTACAAAATCTTTTACAAATTGAAATCAGGTGTCATCAGAAAGCAACTGTTTATAATGCAAAAATAGGCAATAAAAATAGCAGAGCTCAAAATATCACCTACATTTTCCCAAAAAAATTGTATCGAAGTCTTTTAAATTTTTTCATAAAGACAAAATGTTTAAACACGAGAAAAAAATGCATTGTTAGAAACTAAAAATTTAAAAGTTGAAGAGAGTTTTTTTTAAAAAAAAATTGGATATAAACCAAAACTAACAATCAACAAAGAGTTTTCAAAAAACTTTATGTTAAATTAGAAAACAACTGACACTGGTAATTTGCAATACTGCGTAAAAATGCAACACACAAAACTCGGGGGAAATCTCAAAAACTTTACAATGTTTTGGAAACCGAAAATAACCTAAACCATTAGCTGCTTTTACCCGACTCAAGCAGTTAAAACTTTGCATCAATTGGAACACAATCAAAATCAGTAAAAACATTATCTGTAAATATATAAACGCTGAAACCGAAAGCCGGAAAGTACGAAATGTCGGAAATTACCTCGCCGGAAATTATCATTCAAAAACACAAATAGACCATAATTTGTTTCATGGTTATATCTTAAATAATTTTTCTTGAATTCTGATTTATTGGCAGGAGTAAAAAATGAGATCATAGAAAATAAGAATTCTGCAAGGAATAATTGTTCCAGCATGAATTTTTGTGGATGCTCACTGATGATATCATGAACTAAATTTAAAACTCGCATTCTGTGATGCCGTGTACCAATGCGCACTTAATCGCTATTTATTAGTAAGTGGTATATAGTCACTTTACGTATTCGACTACGACCCTTCTAGACATTTTAACTTATTAGAAATCTAAATATTATCGAATGCTTCGCTGAAAAACGACGTTTATGGCCCATTGATCGAGAACTCTCTCATAAACAAACAATTTCAGTACTTTCTCCAAGAATGTAAAATTTCTGAAACAGAAATAAATGTTTTACTCTCTAAAAACAATGTTTAATAGCCGCACAGCGATAGCTGGGGCTATTATTGGCCTTCTCTTGGTTTTTTTACAATTCAAAGAATTTGAATTGTATTGGGGCGCTGTCTTTTTTTACGACTCGAAGAGGAGTATTGGAGAAGTCCTTTTTTTTTAATCGATTTTATTGGAGTGATTTTTAAAGCGGGAAATGCAACGCGTGAAAAAATTTGGAGTGGTTTTTGTGCTGAACAAAATTGAAGAGTGGAACGAAAAGAGAGTGGTTTTTTTTCATACCGCTGTTTTTGAGAGAGCGATAAATTGATGTGTGAAAAAATTTTCTCTAAGCGAGCGAAATTTTTTTGTTCACATGCGGCTTTTTAAAACCTTTTTTTGTTATTTTTTTGGTTTAGAGGTCTGATTATGATATTGTGTGATGCTTAGGGTTGTTTTAATAGTGGTTCGCAAGTTTTTGGTCATTAATAAGATTTTTATACCATTTTGCTGGTGTTTCAGCTATTTTCCTGAATTTTCGGCGAATTTTAGCAATTTTTTGCGTTTTGTTTTGTTATAATGCTTTGTAATGGCTTTGAATAGACGCATGTTAGTAACTGAGTTTTTAGATACCAAGTGATTACATTCTCTTAGGTTGGAAACAATTTTTTTGTTTAGAAAAATGACAATAAACTGAAAAATTTTGAATTAATTTTCTTAATTTTTTGCTGTTTTTCGTTTTTTTTTCTAAATTTGGAAAAACTTTTCAGCCTATTCGACTTTCCTATTGTTTTAGAAGTCTTCCAGTACTAAATCGCTTTTGTTAAAGATTTTGTAATCGCTTTTGTTAAAGATTTTGTTAAAGATAATTGAGTAACTTTTATGAAGAGTTCCGCAAATTTTCGTGTTTTTTTTTGGAATTTTTGCTGAGTTCTTCTGATTGTCTGCTTTTTGCTAATTTTTAGTGGTCTAGCTTTTGATATGAGCTTTTCTAGAGGTTTTGTTGAAATATTTTTAGTGCAATTTTCAATGACAAATATCACTAACTTTTCTTAAACACTAACTTTTTTTCTTTTTTTTCGTTCTTCGTTTTTACTCATATAAATAAACAATGATTTGGATTGGTGGACACTTGACCAGATGTAGTATTAAAAGTTTTTTGAAATAATGATTTGATTTCAGCATAATGGTATTTGATTCATTATTTGTGGCCAATTTTTTTTTTGTTTTTTTACAGAAAATATTTTTGGTTTTTTTTTCATTTCCTTTCTTTTACCTTCGTTTATTCTACTTGAAATCTGTGTTTGGTTTTTGTTTCAAATAGCAGTGATTCATCAAAATTAAACTAAACCAATTTCACGGGTTTTCGCCAAAAGTTGTTTTTAAACTTGCAACTCAATGTAAAATTTTTATCACGTGCTTTATCGTCTTTTCTGGTCAGTTATTTTTTCATTGTTCTTCTTTTTTTGTTTTAAAGTGACAAGTGTTATTCAGTAGGATAAACATTATGTTAGTTATTGTGGTCAATCAGTAGACTAGGTTTTATGTTTTTTGGGTCTATGTGCTCCCGTGAAATTAAAAAAAAGCTCAATTTTTTCTATGATATTTTTTTTCAATTTTTTTAAATGCCCTTTGTGTTCTTCAATTTTTTATAGCAATTGGGGATGCCTATAGTACAAATTAGTTGTCCTTGATGCGTGTTGATGATTTTGATTTCAGTTTGGAATCATTTTGTTAAAGATAATTGAGTAACTTTTATGAAGAGTTCCGCAAATTTTCGTGTTTTTTTTTGGAATTTTTGCTGAGTTCTTCTGATTGTCTGCTTTTTGCTAATTTTTAGTGGTCTAGCTTTTGATATGAGCTTTTCTAGAGGTTTTGTTGAAATATTTTTAGTGCACTTTTCAATGACAAATATCACTAACTTTTCTTAAACACTAACTTTTTTCTATTTTTTTCGTTCTTCGTTTTTACTCATATAAATAAACAATGATTTGGATTGGTGGACACTTGACCAGATGTAGTATTAAAAGTTTTTTGAAATAATGATTTGATTTCAGCATAATGGTATTTGATTCATTATTTGTGGCCAATTTTTTTTTGTTTTTTTACAGAAAATATTTTTGGTTTTTTTTCATTTCCTTTCTTTTACCTTCGTTTATTCTACTTGAAATCTGTGTTTGGTTTTTGTTTCAAATAGCAGTGATTCATCAAAATTAAACTAAACCAATTTCACGGGTTTTCGCCAAAAGTTGTTTTTAAACTTGCAACTCAATGTAAAATTTTTATCACGTGCTTTATCGTCTTTTCTGGTCAGTTATTTTTTCATTGTTCTTCTTTTTTTGTTTTAAAGTGACAAGTGTTATTCAGTAGGATAAGCATTATGTTAGTTATTGTGGTCAATCAGTAGACTAGGTTTTATGTTTGTTATGGGCGTTCGTTTTTTCCTTCGAGTCGTTTCCGGAATTCTTCCGGCTATGTTTTTTTTTTAAGATCTGTTCACACATTTTCATGATTTTTGAAGTCAAATTGGAGTAGTGATTTTGGTCACGCCGAAACAGGAAGTGGAGCGAAAAAGCGAGTGGTTTTGCGGCGTGAAATTTTTTCGCTCTAATTTTAAAATCGAGTGAGAAAACGGTGATTGAACAAAAATTCGCTTTATCGCTTGTGGTTTTTTGTTCACATGCGGCAATTTCACTTTGATTTTTACTGTTTTTTCGATTTTTTGGATTGGATTTTTTTCTAAATGGTTTTCCCAACCCATTCATAGTCCGTTCTAGGTCTAGTTTTTTGTTTAGTCAATGAAAATCCTTTGAATTGTACGTCAGGACTTGTCCTGCTATGTTTTTTTATTTCGTCGTCATGATTTTTGTTACGACCATATGACGTCACAACCACTTTTTGTTCATTCGTTCATGCAATTTCAACTGAATTGCATGTGTGACGTCATTTTTCGCTCTTAGTGGAGCGAGTTTTTTGTTCATGCGCGTGATTAAATTTTTGGTCACACTTGACTTACCTCACTCTCAAAAATGACTTCCTCACTTTGAAATTGACTTTTATTTACTTTAATTCAAAGAGATAAGGTCAAATGGGTGTGTGTCACTCTAAATGAAGGTTATTTGAGATCAACTAATAGAGGCAGCAATAAGTTATAAAGATTTTTAATCAAAATATAACAGATCAGCCTTCAATGAAACGACGAATTTTTTTGGTCTGTCTTTTTTTCACTGTTTTTCTTAGACTGCCGATCTACGAATCTATTGCGGCTATTTTCTGGCAATCTGCCAGCTATGTTTTATCTACTTGTTCTCAAATTATATTTTTCTGAAAAAAAATCAGCTAATATCTGGCAACTGATAGTTCTCCTGATTGTTTAATTGAATATTGCGATTGCTCATTTTTTTAATCAATTTGTGTAATTGAATATTTCTTAACGTGCAAAGGTCTCTCTACAGATAACTTTTTTCGAAATGTCTCAATATATGCCTCTGCAACCATTTAGAGAGGTGCCAAATGGTTCAGCAGGTTTTTGGCAAAAAGATGAATATTTCACATTTATATTTTTCTCAACAAAAAAATATCGATGGATTTTGGGATTTTCGCCAAGCTTTCTGTTTAATAATGGTTGTTTTCAAACAGTTTTTCCTTTTTATACTCAAACGATTCAAAAGGAGCCATAAAAGAAACGTACTCAGTTTGTGCTAAAATAATTCTGTTTTGGTTAGCAGAATAAAGGGTGTTTTCGCACAATCAGTTCACAATTATTTGAAATGGGAGAAAAAAGCAGAAAAATTTTATCTTTTTATAGCTGTGTATCAATTTGAGCAACTACTACGTAACAATCATACGTAACAATGCGATATATTTTTGTCATATTTTCGACTACTTAACGGGCACCTGCACTAGGGGGGTTGAACTAAATAACTTGGATTAATATTTCATGTTCTGCAGTGTCATCGTGTGAAATAGCCACAATCTATTTGTTTCAATATTTAAAACAAAAAACGAGGCGGAAGAATGACAATTCTTTTAATGAAGGCAATTCATTGCTTAACAGTGGCAAAAAGTCATAAAAATTCAAAAATCAAAGACTAAAATCTAAAACCAACGTACTTACTATTTTGCAAAATAATATGCTCGAATACATTCCAGCCATTTATTTCAGCTTACGAATTTATTTTCTTTCTGCTTACAACATTCTAAATTTGATTTTGAGTTTCTAGTTCAGCTGTGCGCTTACACATTTCGATTAGTACAAACCCAATAAAAACAATTTCTCATCCTTAATGGTTCTGTTACACACCTACTTGAATAAAGTCATTTTAGAATGCAAAATTGGGCGTGAGTTAAGACAAAATTTCTTTACGAAATTGACCGAAAAGCTGACGCCATTAAGAACAAATATTGACGTCACACACACACTGCACTTTGAGACAAAATCAAAAATATTTAAGAATTCCAAAAACGAGAGTAATCTTAGTGACAAAGACCACAAAAAAATCAAATATAAACTACTAAACTATTTCCAACTTTGTTTGATTAAATTCAGAAAAATTAGCGATAAACTACGCGAGTTGAAAAAAAAATACTCGAAAACCCAAATATTTTCAAAGTACAAGTACAATTGTTCGTACAAGTACACGTAGAATCAGAAACTGTTTTCACGCAATTATGAACAATTAACTGATCGCACAATTTTAGGCAAACTATAAGATGTTCGAAACCGTTCTAATTTTGAAGAAAATGAAATAAATGCAAAAAGTGCAATTATTGGTTGTTTTTCTCAACAAAAACCTGCTTAATAGCAGCCACACTTCAAACGCCTTTAATATATCTCATATCAAATTTGAAAAATACGGTAATTTCTTCAAAAAAATAGAGACTCATCTATCTTTGAAAAAAGTGAAAAACTGAAAGAAACTTAAATAGTCTAAGCGCAATAAAAGTCTATCCAGATCCCAATTCAAAGTACCAAAAATATTCCGAGGATACAAAAATAGTTCAAAAGCTTCCAATAAATCTGAAGCTAAAAGCTAAAAGTTAGCAAATTAGCATAAAATTCTCAAAATTATTCACATAGTTAATTGAACCTTTTAAAGCAAAGAACATTCGTTCATACCAGAGAAAACTTCTTTAAAAAAGCTGTGCGTGACGAAAAGTTCACTTGCTGAAAATTTTTCCTCGCCTCAAACTCTCTCTCCAAAACAGCGCTATGATTAAGAACGGGTCGTTACTCCTCACTTTGTTCGGCAGGAAAACCACAAACATTTTCACGCTTCTTTTTCTTGATCAACAATTACTCCCAGCAAAAATTGATCAACATAATGGACACAAAGACAAAAAATGTTGAATCCAGAGAACAAAATCAAAATTCTTTCAAAATTTTCTAATGTCATCTCTAAGTTTTGACAAGATGTGAAGTAACTGAAACTGTTAACAAAAGCAATGCATCGCCAGACACTCTAAGCAAAAACAACACCCAGAAAGCAAGAATGCCTTAACAAGCATAACCGACTAACGTTGGGCAAATTGCTCTCAAACTACCGGCGAGCGGTTGGCTTCGTCAGTAGCTAGGCACGGTTTAGTGAGGCTAGCTTTAGCTTTATTGAAGGGGCGTGAGCGCAGCGAGGGGGAGGGGGTGCAACGGGGGGGGGGGGGGCTGATGGGGTGGCAACAGTGGGGGGGGGGGGGTCAATCTCTTAGAACCGCCCTTCGCACCATAAGTATAAGTCTCCAAAACAAATTCTGTGAATCGCGTACTTGAAGACTAGTGAGCTCAAAGGCGCTATGAGCACTTAATGCCCGCTGGGCACTACCTGTTTATCCCGTTTTTGAGGACGAAAAGTCAAATGCTCCAGAAGAAAAATTGGTGAAGCAAAAAATTGCATAAAAAAGACCGACAGGACTAATATAATTGCTACAAACTTCGTTTGAGAGCAATCAAAAACTTACAAGTACTCGTGTCGGAATAAACGACTGAACAATTAAGTACTTACAGAAAAGCACAAAAATTTAAACAAATGCACCAACTCGAACAACGGTGGGTCAAATTTATTCATAGGTGGCATACTTTTGAAATGTTTTATGGGTGCAAAAATAATAATCAGTAACCTAGAATGGCTTTGATTCCATTTCGCTCAATCGCTCATAATATTGTCCCAAGCATATACTTACTTGCTAAAATTTGCTCACCCTAAAGAGAAAAAGCTCAAGAAGATTTTCGTTCAAGACGTTTGATGCGAAAGTGTACTTTTAAGGATCAAGTATCACATTTGTCTATCAACTTGCGGCTAAAACAAGTTTTGCAAAAAAAGATTGAAACATTTCGCGCGTTCATAGTCCTTAAGAGGCTACAAAGGACAGCTTTTACCTCTCATTTTATTCAACTATCTGCTCAGAACTAGACGGTTGCACTCTACACGAGGTAATTATGGACAGTTGCTTCATGCCTAACCCTTGCGACCTGGTCACCTGGTTATATGCTCTGCCAGTGAATCTGTACGAGGACTTCTTGCATCGAGCGGGACTGGAACCATGTGGTGCAAGTGGGGACGCTGTTATTCACGCACTCAACGCCAGGGCAGCCCAAAAGAGGGCAGCGGGACAGACTAGATACCACATACATCACTGACTCAAATAAATAACAACCTATCATATTCCATAATAACCAACACAATTTGATTTTTGGGACCATAGTCGGTCGAAAAGTGAACATTGAATTTGAATGTATTGGA
Organism: Convolutriloba macropyga; assembly: GCF_964194025.1. Classification (NCBI taxonomy): domain Eukaryota; kingdom Metazoa; phylum Xenacoelomorpha; order Acoela; family Convolutidae; genus Convolutriloba; species Convolutriloba macropyga. The sequence continues at coordinate 12,435,469 of NC_134470.1, forward strand.
TCTATTTGCAATAAAAGGCTTCGAGTAGTGTTACTTTCTTCTAAAAATTCTCGGTGACTATCTTAGATTTCCGCGTTGTAAATGTTCCCCTGTCACCGGGTGGAATTTATCGGAGCTATACACCAGTTTATTAATCATAATAGATTTTGTATTCATTCTTGTTATCATGCCTAATTTGCATGACAACGGGTAAATCGTTTATCTCTATGCATGTGAGTGCCGTGTTTTCAAAACTTTTGCCGGACTTTAATTGAGCCTTCTATAGACCTCCTCAGTCCACAACTAATACAACCGACTAACATCGGAAGAGTTGCTCTCGAACTAGTGGGAGTCCTAATCTATGGCAGCAATTTTCAGTTGCGAGAGGAGCAGTAATGTGTATATGGTACTTACAGCGGAGCGGTAAGAGAGGAGAGATTATGAAAAATATATTCATTTTTGATACAATTTTGATATCAATAACAAGAATACGTTAAAATCACAGTTTTAACGCTATTTCTCCATAACTTTAACAAAAATCATGGCCGGCAGATTGCCGGAATAGCTGCGAAAGAATAGACCTGCGTGCCGTATAATAGAGATAGAAACAGAGAGACCTAAATCGACGCCGCTCAAAAAGCTAGGTAAAAAACATTCAGCAATAAAATAAAGCTTGTTAAAATTCTTCCCACAGAAGCCTCTTATTAGGGACTTTTACTCCATATATGAGTTCCTTTGACCTTAAACAAATTCAAAATCAGCTTAAGTTTTAAAGTGTAAAAGTCAGTTTTATTGAGTGAGGTAAGTCATTTGTGATCAAAATCTAATCACGCAAAAAACTTGCTGAAGAGAGTGAGAAATGGCGTCACGCACGCAAACGCCGTTAGTGAGAGGAAAAAGTCATTCAGAAAATTTGACTTTTTCAGCTTTGCTGTGTGAGCAAAAGTAAAACAAAAAAGAGCGTCAGACGACGAAACAAAAAACATTGCAGGACAAGTCCTGACGTACAATTCAAAGAATTTTCATTGACTAAACGAAAAACTAGAACTGGAATGAACTATGAATAGATTGGAAAAACCATTTAGAAAAAAATCCTATCCAAAAATCGAAAAAAAAACAGTAAAAAAAATCGAAGTGAAATTGCAGCATTTGAACAAAAAACCACTACCGATAAAGTAAATTTTTGTTCAAACACCGTATTCTGACTCTACTTTCAAATTAGAGCAAAAATTCTTTGAATTGTAAAAACCAAGAGCACCGCAATATAGCTCCGCTCAGCTAACAGCTTCGCAGCTATAACAAGAAGTACTTCATCAGACCAGATAATGGAAACCCGCCATCTGCGGAGTAAGAGATGGAAGCATACGCCTATCGTCTAAGGTTCTTGTTAAAGTGGGTCTTACAATCGCTTTTGCTTTAGCAACGCAAACAATTTCTCAATTAGAGCAATTTAGGTCAAGCAAAAAATGAAGAAGTCAAGCGCTTCGAGTAGTGTTACTTTCTTCTAAAAATTCTCGGTGACTATCTTAGATTCCCGCGTTGTAAATGTTCCCCTGTCACCGGGTGGAATTTATCGGAGCTATACACCAGTTTATTAATCGTAATAGATTTTGTATTCATTCTTGTTATCATGCCTAATTTGCATGACAACGGGTAAATCGTTTATCTCTATGCATGTGAGTGCCGTGTTTTCAAAACTTTTGCCGGACTTTAATTGAGCCTTCTATAGACCTCCTCAGTCCACAACTAATACAACCGACTAACATCGGAAGAGTTGCTCTCGAACTAGTGGGAGTCCTAATCTATGGCAGCAATTTTCAGTTGCGGGAGGAGCAGTAATGTGTATATGGTACTTACAGCGGAGCGGTAAGAGAGGAGAGATTATGAAAAATATATTCATTTTTGATACAATTTTGATATCAATAACAAGAATACGTTAAAATCACAGTTTTAACGCTATTTCTCCATAACTTTAACAAAAATCATGGCCGGCAGATTGCCGGAATAGCTGCGAAAGAATAGACCTGCGTGCCGTATAATAGAGATAGAAACAGAGAGACCTAAATCGACGCCGCTCAAAAAGCTAGGTAAAAAACATTCAGCAATAAAATAAAGCTTGTTAAAATTCTTCCCACAGAAGCCTCTTATTAGGGACTTTTACTCCATATATGAGTTCCTTTGACCTTAAAGAAATTCAAAATCAGCTTAAGTTTTAAAGTGTAAAAGTCAGTTTTATTGAGTGAGGTAAGTCATTTGTGATCAAAATCTAATCACGCAAAAAACTTGCTGAAGAGAGTGAGAAATGGCGTCACGCGCGCAAACGCCGTTAGTGAGAGGAAAAAGTCATTCAGAAAATTTGACTTTTTCAGCTTTGCTGTGTGAGCAAAAGTAAAACAAAAAAGAGCGTCAGACGACGAAACAAAAAACATTGCAGGACAAGTCCTGACGTACAATTCAAAGAATTTTCATTGACTAAACGAAAAACTAGAACTGGAATGAACTATGAATAGATTGGAAAAACCATTTAGAAAAAAATCCTATCCAAAAATCGAAAAAAAAACAGTAAAAAAAATCAAAGTGAAATTGCAGCATTTGAACAAAAAACCACTACCGATAAAGTAAATTTTTGTTCAAACACCGTATTCTGACTCTACTTTAAAATTAGAGCAAAAATTCTTTGAATTGTAAAAACCAAGAGCACCGCAATATAGCTCCGCTCAGCTAACAGCTTCGCAGCTATAACAAGAAGTACTTCATCAGACCAGATAATGGAAACCCGCCATCTGCGGAGTAAGAGATGGAAGCATACGCCTATCGTCTATAAGGTTCTTGTTAAAGTGGGTCTTACAATCGCTTTTGCTTTAGCAACGCAAACAATTTCTCAATTAGAGCAATTTAGGTCAAGCAAAAAATGAAGAAGTCAAGCGTGAAAAAGTCATTCGGGAAGCGAAATCAAAAGAAGGTTCTACAACAAAACAAGCAAAAATTTTGCATTAAATGAGACGCAAATCTACAATAATTGGTTTCAAATTTCGTTTTCGTTCGACAGCAATGAAAATGCGTGATATAAAACGCTACTTATGATACCCTCACAAAGTTGAACTAAGTATTTTTAGGAAAACAGAGGCCATTGACATCTCAATTAGCTGTAATTAGAATTGATTAAAATGTCTACTAGCAATATCTCTTGGTCATATAAACAGATGGAACAAAAACAGAATTAAAAAGAATGAGAAAAAAGAACAAATATAAATTAGCAGTTTTGGTTGTGAAGTTAAGTTTGTTACAATTAAACAACAGTGGAATTTTTGTTCCTCAACCAGACAAGGGATTGATAGAAAGAACAGACACCCACGCACCATAATATCCATCACCAGCATCACATACCTAGAAAACAAGTAGATGAACGAATTTTAGAAAAATTGAGGAGTCGTTTAAAAAATCTTCAAAACCTTCCTTTACCTTTGTTTAAATACTAATAGTAATCATTTAGACAACCAATCATAAATTTGATAGATTTATAACTGTGACAGAGTTGGCCGATTTAGCAACTTTCAATATTATTACTTACGCATTTTTTTATTCACTGAAAGCCATCTGAATTCTTCAAACGCTAAAAAGCGGTTTGAATTCTTCTAGTAGCATACCTTAGCAATTTGCTCAGACATGAGAAGTCTCTGTTCCCAAGGGAGAGACATCTGTTCAACCAGTCTCTCATTCTCAGCCAGCTGATCCCTCAGAGCACTGGCCAAGTTACTACAATCTTCATCCTCCCCTCCTTCATCTCGGCTGTTCCGTGATACATGTCCACTCTCCGCCCCTGTTTAATTGTTAATCAAGGAAGTATTCTTTCATGCGTAGAATATGGATACTCTATCAAACATAACCGACCAATGAAAGAATAGCTTTCAAGCGACTAGTGAGAGCTCGAATCTATTGAAACTTTGTTCAAGAGCAATTATAAACTTAACTTTTTGCACTCTATTGGCATTAACAAAATAAATGGCTATCATCACCCTTATCCAAAATTAATATCAGCACAAATTATTGATCGAAACACACAATTCACAACGGCACCGAACATTATTTATCTGGTTGGTAGTTGAAAACGTCAAGTTTAGTAGGCCCCCGCAAGCGCACGTGACATAGCTCCAACTTGAAATTAACTTGATACTTATCAAGAAAGAAAGAAAGAATTAATTCCGTTTTCGTGATAAAAATGTCAGATATTTTTTTTGCAAAAATGAACAAGGAGAGGGCAAATAGGCGGAATGCGTAGACCCTTTAACAATTTCAGCAAAATTAAGACAACTCAAACAGAATAACGAAATTAGTTGACTACACAACCTAACTCAGTAATGGAGAAAACAAATTCGACCCTCTACGAATTAACTTACCACTTATAGCTCCAACTCCGCCAACAGCTGAAATGAGGTCGTGGAAGCCAGACTCGTCGAGAGAACTGAGCAAGGAGGCGTCTGCTCCAAATCCAGTCGAAGTGGTGCCAGTTGTGCTGAGGAGACTTGAGCTGAGAGTGTTGTTCCTGTTACGTCTCAGAGCGTCTGCAAGTTGGCGTTTCAGACGCTCCACCTCCTCACGCAATTCACGAATAATCTGCACAGTTGAACAAGGGATAATGACCAAATGTTTTGCAGTCTTTTTAATCCGCTTTTTAGAGTCTTGAGTCTCACCTAACTATTCTATGTATTTTGATAGTCATCTCGCGCTTTAGGCCTCTATTTTTCAAGTTGTAGATATTAAGAGTGTGTTGTTATTCATCGTGGGACAATAGAGAAGATCATGTCGCTGTCTAGGTGCATTGATTTCATCATATTTTAGCCCAATAACAACCATAATACCAAACGTAGTGACGGAAAATAAGGCACACAGCACAATGAAAAAGTAGCACAAGGAGCATACAATATTTAGAACAATAGTTCTAGTTAAAATTTTAACGTGAAGAATGGGAAATAGGTGACAAACCCTTGCGTTGGGGTCCTCATTGATGACGGCGTTGTTGACGATCCTCTTAGCTCTATCAGCGTACCTGAGAGTGGAGAGACTCTCGTCGTAGTTGTCTGCGGCTGGACTGATTGTAGCTATCATCACCGTCTTACTATTCCCACCCAGGCTGTCCTAAACGCAATAACCTGGATCAGAAACCTGGCTAAATGCGTCAATATTGGTGCTTAGTGCTAAATAAACATCATAATAATTGTTTTTGTTACAGGTCAGATTGATTAGCGGCAAGCTTGGCTTCACTCGTCAACTAGAGATGTACAGCTCTCAAACATGACCAAAAAAATTCAGATAATAGCCGTTAATGACTCCATTATTCGAAATTGAGATGACAAAAAAAGACACACTCGCTGTCTCAACTGATTGGAGTATAGAATCATTTAGCAACTAAATGACGTAATCTGTAGTTAAAAGATTGCTCAATTGATTAAGTCTCAATTATAAAATTTTTTCAGTTCTTTCTTTGTTACAAATATTTTCCGCTTCTCTCTCTCTCTCTCTCTCTCTCTCTCTTGTGTTCTTCATTCATTCAAAGTGTGCAGAGTTAAATAATTATGCATGACTCTGTACTCAAGTTCATTGTTTTGGCCGCATGTCTTATTTGTTTTAAAGCTTGTCAAGACAATTTGCACGACAATTTTCAGAATTTCTCTCACACCCATTTTACTTTTCAAATGATTTAGCAAAATCTCAAGTCTGTGCTTAGTTTAAAATGATTCCTCACTTTAACTCCCTGAGCAAACGAAAAGTTATCGCTAACAGTCACCTTCAATGGAAAAAGTCAAGACTCAAAGCTGACGGTTTGTTCGTTCATGCAAAACGTCCTCAATTTTTCTTCCCGCCAACTTGCAATTCTAATGAGCAAACAGCAAGACCCCATAATTACAATTTTTTCTTTTCTGCAAATTAGGCTCACTTTTTTTGAATCCCAAAACTGGCGAGTTTTTAAATTCCTCATTCTTCCCTGGCCGACTTCTAGCACTCGACTTACATCACTCGCTGTTTCAACGGAAGGGCGCTCGAATAAAGGTTGATCTATAGATTAATAACTGTTCATTTGATCAGGTCTCAATCAGGTTTTGTTTCGGATCTCTATTTGTGGAATGACTTCTCATTTGTATTGTCCAACGTCTTTGTTTTACTAACGGTGATAACGACTGAAAAACCTACCTTGCATCATTTTTTACAACAAGATTAACGAAAATTGCTTGCGTATGATTCACAACCATGTACACAAAGGTTAAGTTTAAGCAGTTTCCTTTGGAGGATAATCGGTATAAATTGTTGCCAATGAAAGTTTTTGCGATGGTGATTTTTCTTTACAATTAAGATTGGACAAATTGGGAAGTTACTTTCCTTCTGCGCGTGACTCAATTTTCGATCAATTTGATCAGTTAAATTGTCGATTGATGTAAGAACAATGGAGGGATGAAACTCTGAGCGCAATCAAAGAGTCAATGCGTTCATACAAAAATGAAACATAGCCGGCAGATTGCCGGAATAGCTGCGAAAGAATAGACCTGCGTGCCATATAATAGAGATAGAAACAGATACAGATCTAAATTGAAAAAAAAATCGACACCTCTCAAAAAAACTAGGTAAAAACATCCAGGATAAATTAATAAAACTTTTTAAAATTCATTCCGCAGAAGGCTCTTATTCAGGACTTTTACTGCACATACGAATTCCTTTGACCTTAAACAAATTCATATTAAACTTAAGTTTTAAAGTGTAAAAGTCATTTTATTGAGTGAGGTAAGTCACGTATGATCAAAATCTAATCACGCAAATAACCTAAAAACTTTTGTTAAAGCGAGTGAGAAATGACGTCACGCGCGCAAATGCCGTTAGTGAGAGGAAGAAGTCATTCAGAAAATTTGACTTTTTCAGCTTTGCTGTATGAACAAATGCAAAACGAAAAAAGAGCGTAAGACGACGAAACAAAAAAACATAGTAGGACAAGTCCTGACGTACAATTCAAAGAATTTTCATTGACTAAACAAAAAACTAGACCTGGAATGAATTATAAATGGATTGGGAAAACCTTTCCATTTGGGAAAAAAAATGGATCCAAAAAATCGAAAAAAATAGTAAAAACCAAAGTGAAATTGCCGCATGTGAACAAAAAACCACTAGCGAGAAAGCGAATTTTTGTTCAAACGCCGTTTTCTCACTCTACTTTAAAATTAGAGCGAAAAAATTTCACGCCGCAAAACCACTCGCTTTTTCGCTTCACTTCCTGTTTCGGCGTGACCAAAATCACCACTCCAGTTTGACTTCAAAAATCATGAAAATGTGTGAACAGATCTTAAAAAAAGACAGCGCCCCAATACAATTCAAATTCTTTGAATTGTAAAAAAAAACCAAGAGCACCGCAATATAGCTCCGCTCAGCTTACAGCTTCGCAGCTATAGTAACAATTTCGCTTGGTAGGAATGATCTGGACGACTGCCAGAAAGGAATGTCCATGGTGAGATATCTGCGCAAATAAATCGCTCCATGACAGTTGGCACTAGTTAGCTGCGATTGCCGTGGAATTATGCAACAGTCACATGGCAAATGTGCCCAGCTGCAGCATTATGTAGCGAAAGAAGCGTGTAAACAGTACCACGACGTAACAAAACACCCCTAAAAACCTGCATTGACGATACATTCAGTTTAGCAGCATAAAAGGAACTGAAAGATCTTTTTGCTAAATTAAAGTGTTTCAAACGTTATTTCTACTTGTTGCTTCGGTTCCGAGCTCATTTGAAGTAAATCTTGTCTCTTTTGCATTCTTCATATATCCAACAGTTTCGCGGTGAAATAATAATGCATGAAGTTGTATTCAAATCATTTGTTTTCAAAATCATCAATTTTCAAAAATGTCAAGATAACTTTCTTGTAAGTTTTCACATTTTGTTCTACTGGTCAACATTCTTTTGAGGTAAATAAACAACATAATAAACCTGTACCTCTTTTGCGCAATCATTGCTCACTTTCACTCATTGAGCAACTTTGACGGCTACTGTTGATTACAAAACATCAAGACACCCTAAGCAGACGGTTTCTTCGCTTATGCGAAATCTCAATTCTTGTGTCTCGTCGACTTTAATTTCCAATCATTATGACCAAACATCAAGGCCTTATGCTCATTATTTTTTGTTATGCAAATTAAGTTCAACTTTTGACCTCATCTACTTTAACTCTAAGTTTACATCAAAGCCCAACTCCACAATTTTTTTTGTGAAATTTACTCAATTTTTTTTCTAGCCGACTACTACTAATGTTTTATTCAATTCACTCGCCGTTTCAACTGAATGGAGTTTGCAGTCAATTAAAATATATTTATATTACATCATCTAAAAATTACAGATTGTCATTCGATCAGGTTTCAATTAAGTTCTGTTTCAGCTCTTTATATGTCAAATGATTACTGTCCGATTGTTTTGTGCAGTGCTTTTGATCTTTTAAAGGCTGGTTAAGACTTAAAAGAAGGGCTCCTCGTAACGTTTTTAGATAAAAAAAATCGTATGAGAGAAACATGGTTCACAAAAAAGGTTAAGGTTTTGTCAGTGTCCTTTAAAAGACTATCGAGTAAAAGATTATGGAGACTTTTGTTACAAATAAAACCTGACAATTTGAAGTGATTTTTTTCACAAGGGCAATTCAATTTTTGACCAATTTGATCCTGTAATTTGCCAGTTGGTGTAATAAAAATGAACGAATGAAGATCTGAAGATCAAAGAGTACATAGCTTTGAACGAAAAAGAATAACAATTTTGCTTGGCGTGAACAGCCTAGACCACCCACAGAAGTAAACGTTCATGGTGAGATAAAAACATCCAGGATAAATTAATAAAACTTTTTAAAATTCATTCCGCAGAAGGCTCTTATTCAGGACTTTTACTGCACATACGAATTCCTTTGACCTTAAACAAATTCATATTAAACTTAAGTTTTAAAGTGTAAAAGTCATTTTATTGAGTGAGGTAAGTCACGTATGATCAAAATCTAATCACGCAAATAACCTAAAAACTTTTGTTAAAGCGAGTGAGAAATGACGTCACGCGCGCAAATGCCGTTAGTGAGAGGAAGAAGTCATTCAGAAAATTTGACTTTTTCAGCTTTGCTGTATGAACAAATGCAAAACGAAAAAAGAGCGTAAGACGACGAAACAAAAAAACATAGTAGGACAAGTCCTGACGTACAATTCAAAGAATTTTCATTGACTAAACAAAAAACTAGACCTGGAATGAATTATAAATGGATTGGGAAAACCTTTCCATTTGGGAAAAAAAATGGATCCAAAAAATCGAAAAAAATAGTAAAAACCAAAGTGAAATTGCCGCATGTGAACAAAAAACCACTAGCGAGAAAGCGAATTTTTGTTCAAACGCCGTTTTCTCACTCTACTTTAAAATTAGAGCGAAAAAATTTCACGCCGCAAAACCACTCGCTTTTTCGCTTCACTTCCTGTTTCGGCGTGACCAAAATCACCACTCCAGTTTGACTTCAAAAATCATGAAAATGTGTGAACAGATCTTAAAAAAAGACAGCGCCCCAATACAATTCAAATTCTTTGAATTGTAAAAAAAAACCAAGAGCACCGCAATATAGCTCCGCTCAGCTTACAGCTTCGCAGCTATAGTAACAATTTCGCTTGGTAGGAATGATCTGGACGACTGCCAGAAAGGAATGTCCATGGTGAGATATCTGCGCAAATAAATCGCTCCATGACAGTTGGCACTAGTTAGCTGCGATTGCCGTGGAATTATGCAACAGTCACATGGCAAATGTGCCCAGCTGCAGCATTATGTAGCGAAAGAAGCGTGTAAACAGTACCACGACGTAACAAAACACCCCTAAAAACCTGCATTGACGATACATTCAGTTTAGCAGCATAAAAGGAACTGAAAGATCTTTTTGCTAAATTAAAGTGTTTCAAACGTTATTTCTACTTGTTGCTTCGGTTCCGAGCTCATTTGAAGTAAATCTTGTCTCTTTTGCATTCTTCATATATCCAACAGTTTCGCGGTGAAATAATAATGCATGAAGTTGTATTCAAATCATTTGTTTTCAAAATCATCAATTTTCAAAAATGTCAAGATAACTTTCTTGTAAGTTTTCACATTTTGTTCTACTGGTCAACATTCTTTTGAGGTAAATAAACAACATAATAAACCTGTACCTCTTTTGCGCAATCATTGCTCACTTTCACTCATTGAGCAACTTTGACGGCTACTGTTGATTACAAAACATCAAGACACCCTAAGCAGACGGTTTCTTCGCTTATGCGAAATCTCAATTCTTGTGTCTCGTCGACTTTAATTTCCAATCATTATGACCAAACATCAAGGCCTTATGCTCATTATTTTTTGTTATGCAAATTAAGTTCAACTTTTGACCTCATCTACTTTAACTCTAAGTTTACATCAAAGCCCAACTCCACAATTTTTTTTGTGAAATTTACTCAATTTTTTTTCTAGCCGACTACTACTAATGTTTTATTCAATTCACTCGCCGTTTCAACTGAATGGAGTTTGCAGTCAATTAAAATATATTTATATTACATCATCTAAAAATTACAGATTGTCATTCGATCAGGTTTCAATTAAGTTCTGTTTCAGCTCTTTATATGTCAAATGATTACTGTCCGATTGTTTTGTGCAGTGCTTTTGATCTTTTAAAGGCTGGTTAAGACTTAAAAGAAGGGCTCCTCGTAACGTTTTTAGATAAAAAAAATCGTATGAGAGAAACATGGTTCACAAAAAAGGTTAAGGTTTTGTCAGTGTCCTTTAAAAGACTATCGAGTAAAAGATTATGGAGACTTTTGTTACAAATAAAACCTGACAATTTGAAGTGATTTTTTTCACAAGGGCAATTCAATTTTTGACCAATTTGATCCTGTAATTTGCCAGTTGGTGTAATAAAAATGAACGAATGAAGATCTGAAGATCAAAGAGTACATAGCTTTGAACGAAAAAGAATAACAATTTTGCTTGGCGTGAACAGCCTAGACCACCCACAGAAGTAAACGTTCATGGTGAGATAAAAATGCGCAAAGCAGTCACTTGACAACAATTGGCAGATCAGTAAGCTGCTATTGCCAAGGAATTGTACAACAGGCACGGGCCAATGTGCACAGCGGCAAAATTATGTAGCGCTTGAAGCCAGTAAAGAGTCATTGCCAAAACATAAGAACAACCCTTGACAACGTGCATTGACCAGACATTCCAATAATCAGCCTGAAAAGGCACTAAAAAAGCATTTTTTGTAAATCAAAGTACTTCAAACCTTATTTGTACGTGCTCCTTTGGTTCAGAGCTCGTTGAATTACAGATTCTCTCTCGTGTTTTTCATTCATCCAACGGGTTTCAAGTAAAAAAATATATGTTGAGGTGATTTCCAAAAATTAAAATGATAATTTGCTTGTAAATTTCGCTTTTTTTCATTGGCCAACTTCCTTTTGAACTAATCGATCAGAACAATAAGCCTGTACTTCTTTTGAGCAATGATTCCTCATTTTCACTCATTGAGCAAATTTAACAGCTACTGTTGATGACAAAACATCAAGACACCCTAAGAAGACAGTTTTTTTGTTTATTCGAAATCTCAATTCTTGTCCAAGGCCGACACTAATTTCCAATTGCGATGACCAAACATTAAGACCTTATGCTCATTATTCTTTGTTATGCAAAATAAGTTCAATTTTTCACCTCAACTACTTTAACTCTTTCTTCTTATGAGTATACATCAAAGCCCAACTCCCACAAATTTTTTCAGTAAAATTTACTCATTTTTTATCAAACCGACTACTAATGTTTCATTAACTCACTCGCCGTTTCAACTGAATGGAGATTGCAATCAATTAGCATATATTTAGATTACTTCATCTAAAGATTACAGATTGTTCATTTGATCAGGTTTCAATCAAGTTCTGTTTCAGCTCTTTATGTGTCAAAGAATCACTGTCTGTTTGTTTTGTGCAGTCGTGGGGGGATGGAGGGAGGGGGAGCCTGAATGTGACTAGGAAGTTGAATAGTGGGCTTCAAATAACCACATTGGAGGTTAACATATACCACTATTAAGATTTGAAGTAAAAAAATGACGCCAGTTTCGGCGCACTTTTAGTATTAAATTGCCGCCAAATGAGTTCGGCTGCTTGAAATTTTGATTGAGAGAGAATTTTAGGTCATGCAAAAAGTCAAGGGCGTAAAAGTCACTCGAAAAGTTAAAATTGTCAAGCGAAAATTTTGCATAAAAAAGACACACGTTTACAATAATTGCTATGAACTTCGTTCAAGAGCAATTTAAAAAAGGCAGCGCCTCAATACAATTCAAATTCTTTGAATTTTCAAAAACCAATAGCACCGCAATATAGCTCCGCTTCGCTTACAGCTTCGCAGGTATACAACTGAAACAGGAAATAAGAGGAAAAAGCAAAATACATTTCTTTTTACAATTTCTCTACAAGTTTTTGATATCCAAGAAACTTCTCAAAGAAAAAGGTAAAAACAACTATACTACCGGGCAATGAAAGAATCAAAGAACCAAATCTTATCATCAGTAATAATTTTTTTTTAAAACAACCTCTAAAAATTACACAGTCCGACCCATTGTTCTCATACACACCTTAATACCTCTCATCGATTTGTAAAATAGTTCACCATTACTTCTCGCTTCATAAAAAAGACAGCGCGCCAATACAATCCAAGTCCTTTCGAATGCAAAAACAGGAGAGCGCCTAAATAATAGACATTGAGGCTGTCGGCGGCTATTAGAAAGCGACAGACAACAATCCATGAAGCAAAAATGCCATAAAAAGACCATAGGACCAATGTACTTGGAAAAAAAATTGTTTGAGAGCAATTAATCTTTTCGTAGCAAGAAACCGATTGAATTTTGTTTCCTCAGATTTCTATGATAACAGAAACTGTATAGGATCTGTGTGTTAGTGTGGCATTTAACCTTTAGAAGCCAGGTGAGAGTGGAGTCTCTGTATGGCACAAAAGTTGGTCTCTTTGTTCCTCCCTTGGAGTTAGCAGCTGCGGCTGATTGTTCTGCCAATGCAGATATCACCAGTCCCAATGTCGTCAAAGACCTAAAAATAACCACAATTCAAAGTAGTTATCATCATTTCAAAATGGGAAATAAAACCTAACCGAAACAAGCCATTATTTTGTGAAGAAAAGAGAACATAGCAGGCAGATTGCCGGAAAATAGCCGCGATAGACGCTTCAGGCCTTCCATGAATTTGAAGCAACTAAACATAGCCGGCAGATTGCCGGAAAATAGCCGCGATAGACGCTCGTGGCCTTCCATGAATTGAAACACCTAAAGAAATAAGATAGACAGATCGACCACCAGTCCTTTAATAGACCACAAAACTTTTTGGGTTAGCTTCGGACTGTCAATTTTTTGACAAATACGTTCTATAAGGAAAAAGCCCTTAAATAGCTATTTCAAAATTGATATTCGAAATCAAAAACTCAAGACTAATAATCACGAATTAGGGCATACAAGATCGGCACTACTTAGATGCACACTATTAACTAGTAAATCTTCATAAAAAATTAAAGTTCCATAAGTGAGTTCAGAAGTCATTTTTTTGAGTGAGGTAAGTCACGCAATTGACCTAAAAGCAGAAACGACGTCACGTACATAAATTTTAACTGCAAAGCAATATAAGTCACTGAAGTCAATTCCAAGAAGTCAGGTCGTAAGAATCATCAATGGAGAAGACGAATTAAAAAAAACATAGCAGGACAAGTCCTGAAATACAATTCAAAGAATTGAATGAAAAACTTAGATTTACTCTACCTGAACAGCGGATCAATTCAACGATTCCAGCCAAAACACAAACAAAATCATCTCGAAAAATTGAGAAACAAACAATCAAACAAACTAAACAAATATATAATCCTCGATAAAACTTGGAAGTTTTAACCCTAAGGCAAAATTTGACCCCTTCAAACATACCTATTTCAAAAATATATTCAAAACCAAAATTTGTGGGTGAAATTGGTGCAGTATTATATCTGCAAGGCCTGAAAAAATTCATTGGCCCTTGAAGATCGATTAACTCGAAAAATTTCAAAACTAAAAATATCAATTGAAATTTTAATGAAATCTTGCTGAAAATCGTGACATTAATATCTTAAGAATCATTTCTTGAAAACTGATTCTAGTGTCTCTGGACGCTATCCAGTAAACCAATTCCAAGTCTTAAAAAATAATTGTTTCAAAGATCGATAGGCAATAATTTTTATCAAAAATTTCAGATTTCAAAATACAGAAATTCGTTCTATTAAAATGTTGAAAACCATCCAATTACCCCTAACAACTATTTAATAAAATACTATCAAACCCTGTATGAGGTTATCTGGCTACTCATGCAAGAAAAACTGAATAAAATACAAATGTCTTGAAAAAAAACTTAAAAAACTTGCAAGTTTCATAAAAAAAAATTTCAAAATTCGAAAGGTTAATTTGTTGAAAACAAATCCATTAAAACTAACAACTATGCAGTAACTGTTTTCAGACCATGGAATAGGTTTCCTGGCACTTGAGAATGGACAAATATCAAAAATTGACAAAAACTTTAAGAAACCTCAAAAAAATTGCAGATTTTATCAAAAAAAAAATGCTAAAATTCGAGACATTAAAATGTTGAAAACCCCTCCATTGTTACTAGAAACTTTACAGTGCCCTATTATCAAACCTTAAACAAGATTTCGTGGCCCCTGAAGCTGGAAAAACGCAAAAAATGACAAAAATTTTCAAAAAACTTGAAAAAAATTGCAAAAACTAGTATCATTTTGTATGTTTGTGTTTGTAGTGGTCATAACAAGTACCTTTTTCTCGCAAAAGGCCTTCAAAAACTTTTAATAACTTCAACTAATCAAGCAAAAAACTTAAAAAAATCACAAAAAACATGAAAAATTACACCATTTTCAGCCCAAAAACTCCTAAAAATGAACTTTTAACCTTCAATTGAGGCCATCCCAGCAGTTGCAACACTCTAAGCACTTGAAGGACTACTAAAGTCCACTTTGGTCCTCTAATGAAATTTAATGCCCGCTGGGCTTTACCTGCTTATCCCGTTTTGAAAGATCAAAGTCATTGAAAAATGTGTGAACACATCTTAAAAAAAAACACAGCGCCCCAATACAATTCAAATTCTTTGAATTGTAAAAAACCACGATGTCCCCAATAATAGCCGCTATCGCTTCGCGGCTATTAAAAAAGATAGACAGATTGGTCACCAGTCCTTTAATAGACCATTAGACCTTTTGGGTTAGATCCGTTCTGTCATTTTTATGAAACACATACGCTCTATAAGGAAAAAGCCCTAAGGGAGCTTTTTCAAAAATAATATTATAAACCATAAACTCAATACTCTAATACTCAAGAATTAAGGAAAATACGTTTGGCAATACTTAGATGGACACTATTGATCTTTAACTAGTAAATTGACATAAAGTTTAAAGTTCATTAAGTGATTTCACAAGTCATTTTTTATAAGTGGGGTAAGTTCCCAGTAACTTCACCACTCTAAGTAGTTGAAAGACTACTAAACGCGACTATGGGCCGCTAATGAAACTTGATGTCCGCTGAGCTTTACCTGTTTATACCGTTTTGACAGCTCAAAGTCATGAAAAGTCATCAAAATCATAAAAGTCAGGGTAAGACAAAACAAAAATCTGTTAGACGATTAAAAAAATTAGGAGCGCAATAATAGCCGCCTGGAATTGAGGACGCGGTTATTATTAAAATTTTATCCAGTGATGTTACATCAACAATTCGCGTTGATGCTTTTTCAGGGAGTTGCATCGATATCGAATCAGAGTTCCTTTATTTCAAGTAAACTCAATTTGAATGACTAGAGAGCAACATCATGTTTTACTTGTTAATGTTGCTGCCCTCTTTGAGTCTCTCCCCAGCTGCCCCAGTCTTAGTGGCTCTCTCTGACCCAGCCAAATCCACCAAACTTATTCTGCTCGCTTTCTCACCCGTCATCTAAACATACATTACATTTACTATGCATTCTCTCAACTAACATTAATCTAGCAGATCATCATTTATTCAGATGCTCGGTGAAAGTGAAATTACGAGACAGTGCACAAAATTCAATCGAGAGTGATAAATAGAAGTCAATTTGAGGAAGTACACAAACGTATCATCTTGCAAGATTTTCAAACTGACCGTGTTGATGATAATTGGATTGAGAAAAACGTGATTATGTATAAAAATATGATGTCGCACAATTTCAAACTTTGACGACATGGTTAAAATCAATGTTCGAAAGGACGTAGCAAAACATAATTTTTCACGCTGGTTCTGGACAACTTTCAAGTTCAGCAAAAAGATTAATTTCAAGATCCAAACAGCAAAATAGAATAAAAATTGGTTTCAGTTTATGTGCGAATAAAATATTGTGAATTTCTCACCCACCTGTACAAAAGATTTTCCACCTTTTGGTGAAATCTGTAAACAAGCGCTATTATTAAAACTCTGAGATGCATAGTGACATTACAATTTTGCGCTTCACCACTTCATACCGTCTCTCTAGAAAAAATTCAAATATCTTTCCTAATAAGCTAAACTAGCCTAGAGAGGATAAAACTTTTAAAAAAGTTTCCTCCTCTGTTTTTGGCCTAGATCATTACGATGATATTTACGGTATATTACCCTCTAATCTTTCCGCTCCAAAACGGTATTTTTAACATATTTTTCCAATGAAAAGAAAAACTCCCCTGCCCTCACATAGGTTTTTTTAGATACTTGTGGTCTTCCTAGCTCTAAAAATGAGTAGATTTGGAAAGATTCGAAAAATGGGTCGAGCAAAAAATTGCATTAAAAAAGATCAAAGGACCAATACAATAGCTACAAACTTCATTTGAAAGCAATTAACCAAGGACAACCCATTTTTTGGCATTTTGAAGATACTGTTAAAAAATCGGGTCTTTCCTCATTATAGCCCCCCATGAAATTATAGCCCCCATTACGGTATATTTACAATGATTTGTGGGGGGGGGGGGCTATAGGTTATCCGACCACTAGGTTGGGGGGGGGGGGGCTGCTGGCAAAAACTCAAATCAAAGCCGGCAGACTGCCGGAATAGCTGCGAAAGAATAGACCCGCGTGCCGTATAATAGAGATAGAAACAGAGACAGATCTAAATTGAAAAAAAAATCGACGCTGCTCAAAAAACTAGGCTAAAAAACATTCAGCGATAAATTAATAAAGCTTGTTAAAATTCATTCCACAGAAGCCTCTTATTAGGGACCTTTACTGCACATAGGGAGTTCCTTTGACTTTAAACAAATTCAAATTAAACTTAAGATTTAAAGTGCAAAAGTCATTTTATTGAGTGAGGTAAGTCACGTATGATCAAAATCTAATCACGCAAATAACCAAAAAACTTTCGCTAAAGCTAGTGAGAAATGACGTCACGCGCGCAAATGCCGTTAGTGAGAGGAAGAAGTCATTCAGAAAATTTGACTTTTTCAGCTTTGCTATGTGAACAAATGTAAACGAAAAAACAGCGTCAGACGACGAAACAAAAAAAAACATAGCAGGACAAGTCCTGACGTACAATTCAAAGAATTTTCATTGGCTAAACAGAAAACTAGACCTAGAACGGACTATGAATGGATTGGGAAAAATCAAAGTGGATTGGAAAAAATCAAGGTGAAATTGCCGCATGTGAACCACTAGCGAGAAAGCGAATTTTTGTTCAAACACCGTTTTCTCACTCTACTTTAAATTTAGAGTGAAAAAATTTCACGCCGCAAAACCTTTCGCTTTCTCACTCCACTTCCTGTTTCGGCGTGACCAAAATCACTACTCCAATTTGACTTCAAAAATCATGAAAATGTGTGAACAGATCTTAAATAAAAGACAGCGCCCCAATACAATTCAAATTTTTTGAATTGTAAAAAAACCAGGAGCACCGCAATATAGCTACGCTCAGCTTACAGCTTCGCAGCTATAAAAATCACCACTGATCACAATTGTCCTCCAATCGTCTCATTTAATTACTTACCCGTTTGGTGACATTGGTAATCTGCTGAGAGAGAAATATGGTGAAGACGGCATGTGAGCGGGAGCTCTCTGAGTTCATGTTGGTTGCAGCCACAGTGCGGGATCTGTTACCAATCTCAATCAAGTCATAGATATCTTCACTTGAGGTCACCGCCAGTTTGGAGAGACCATCCACGTATGGGCCCAGAATCTTGTGCTCCCTCACTTTCAGGTTGCTTTTCCTTCTAAAAGAGCATGACGTCACGTCCATTAAGTCAATTCAACGCATTCGAAACAAACATAGCTAGTAAAATGTATCAGTGCGCATATACATACACCTATCAACACCTATCACTCTAAACACACGGAGAAAATGTATCCAGTTTGTTTTTATTCCGGTTAGCATCAGCTTATCTTTTTTAAATTGAAACTAAAATAATACAATTTTTGATATTTTACATACAGGTTTTTAGACGATTGAAATCACCGAGAATTTCAGGCATTTATTGCTAACCGCGAAACTCTTTGACATGCTAAGCCCGAATTTCAAAGTAACTGCAAGTCGAAGCACGTATATTTGCTTGAAACTCATTTTGCACGTACGCCGAAACTTGATGGTGGGTCAACTTCTGGGTGGGTAGGCAAGAACTGTTGGCGTTTTTTTTCTTTTGGCATTTTAAAACTTCCGCGTGGTTTTCAACAATAGATTCGAAAAAGTTTATGCTGAGTCAATCATTTTCTACACGAAGAGATTCTGCTAAATCCAGGGACTCAAATCAGTATAAATCTTAGCAATGAAAATAGCACCCCCCCCCCCGAAATAGCACTTGAACTTACCCACTGCGTGGGTCAAGCAGATCGTGTACTTTCTCATTGTAGATTTCCATATATGACATCTCCACTTTGAACTGGAGGGACTCATTTGACTGGTTAGCAATCTTTGAGAACAGCTCGTGGCACAGACGGGGAATGATTCCAGGGTCACTACTGCCACCCCCTGTACCACCCATCATTGTGTAGCTCTTCCCGGAACCTATTTGAACTCTTTCATTATTCATCTCAAAAACAGAAGTCAAGCGACCTATTCTGTTATCATTGCAAAGGAGGAAACTTAATCTGCATGAAGTTTTCATGGAGCCAATATATTCATGCACAAAATCTATTCTCAGCAACAGTTTCCTCCAATTTATTTGGAGAGCAGTAGAACAATGGGTACCCAAGGCTAAACTCGACGAATTTGTGTCATTGTCACCAGCAGTTAAGACGACGGCAAAAGTTTCCCTTAATTTTTTGAACTTTCAAGGCGCAAAATTCTATTCCATAAGTGAAAAAAACTCCCGTTGACCATTTTCTCATGAAAAACTAAAATGCGAGAACTCAAGAGCAGCTCAGATGGGTTACAAAAAAAATGAAATGCTCGTCGGATTAAGTAAATAATGAAGAAATTTCTCACCTGTCTGACCATATGCGAATATACATGCGTTGTATCCCTGGAATGCATTCTCTAATAGATCCAGACCCAAGTCTTCGAACACGGCTGATTGATCTAAAATTCGTCATAAGGAAATTGCATTCAACGGTATTTTGTATCAATAGTAATTTGTGACGTACCACTATAGTTAGACGATAGAGGGTCAATGGAGTCGAAGCAGCTGTCAAAGTAAAATCTCTAAAATAAAGATTGATTATTGCTATAATATCTGCTACTGCACTTTTAAATCGTGATTTAATTTTCTGAATCATTCTTTTGAGAAAATGTACCGATAACATTAACAGCATTCATACACTAATATTTTGGAGATTGTCTATCAATTTACAGCTGAAAAGCTAATTACAGTTTAAAAGTAAAAAGAAATGCAAAATATCAACTTCATTTAAATCATTTTACAACGTGAAAAATTTTTTTTCCTTACACTACCAGCACCACAGTATTCTGTACCATCCAGAAAAAAACAGTTGCTATCACCCTTATCGATTTGATCAAGATTATAATAACTGATACACCCTCAGGAATGGTTAAACGTGCACAAGGGAAGTAGACAAAAAATTCAAGCCCTCAACCAGAAAAATGCTCTGACGAGTATCGTTTCTCACTGGTAACTACTAGACCTCAACATTTTCGTTACTTAGAGGAAAGAAATCATACCTTGGTGTTTTTTCTGGAACACAAAACATTCAATTGGAACAAAAATTTTCAATATAATTTAACGAGTGAAGACGCTATTTGGCAGTGATATTAAAAATATTCATGAATTATTTATTTGAAAGCTTGAATCACAGCAGAACGTAAAACGAAATCAATCAGAGACGATACTGTTGAATGAGAAAGCCCAAGGATGAATTCCTCCAAAAAATTCGAAATTGAGTCCTTGAGACATCTGCAAACATACAAGAAACAACATTAGGTTGAATTGTACGATTTCATTCAAAAGCGGGTCATCACTGAAATACGCATTTTGTGGAACTATCAAAACATAGCTGGCAAATTGCCAGAAAATAGCCGCAATAGATTCGTAGTTCGGCAGTCTCAAAAAAACAGTAAAAAAGACAGACCAAAAAAAATCGTCTTTTCATTGAAGGCTGATCTGTTATATTTTGATTAATAATCTGTATAAGTTATTGCTGCCTCTATTAGCTGATTTCAAATAACCTTCATTTAGAGTGACACACACCCATTTGACCTTAACTCCTTGAATTAAAGTAAATAAAAGTCAATTTCAAAGTGAGGAAGTCATTTTTGAGAGTGAGGTAAGTCAAGTGTGACCAAAAATTTAATCACGCGAACGAACAAAAAAACTCGCTCCACTAAAGCGAAAAATGACGTCACACATGCAATTCAGTTGAAATTGCATGAATGAATGAACAAAAAGTGGCTGTGACGTCATATGGTCGTAACAAAAATCATGACGACGAAATAAAAAACATAGCAGGACAAGTCCTGACGTACAATTCAAAGAATTTTTATTGACTAAACAATAAACGACTTATAACGGACTATGAGTGAATTGGGAAAACCATTTCTAAAAAAATCAGATAAAACATTTAAAAAAAAACAAAAAATCGGTGTCAAAATGCCGCGTGTGAACAAAACACCAATAGCGAGCAATGAAAATTTGGTTCACACAAAAAACTAGGCCTAGAATGAGCTATTAATGGATTGGGAAAACCATTTAGAAAAAACCCGATCCAAAAAAATCGAAAAAACAGTAAAAATCAAAGTGAAATTGCCGCATGTGAACAAAAAAACCACTAGCGAGAAAGCGAATTCTTGTTCAAACACCATTTTCTAACTCTACTTTAAAATTAGAGCGAAAAAATTTCACGCCGCAAAGCCACTCGTTTTTTTTGCTCTATTTCCTGTTTCGGCGTGACCAAAATCACTACTCCAATTTGACTTCAAAAATCATAAAAATGTGTGAACAGATCTTAAAAAAAGACAGCGCCCCAATACAATTCAAATTCTTTGAATTGTAAAAAACAAGAGAAGTCCAATAATAGCCCCAGCTATCGCTGTGAGGCTATTAATAAAGATTTTCAATTAACTTCGAAAAAATGCTCTCGAATGACATGCTCGTTGCGTTCTAATGTAGTCAGCACAAGGCTGCGGCTTGATTGTACCCTGCTTTTAAATAACGCATTAACATCACGGAGATCCAAATGAGCATATAATAGACCAGTATAAGGATGATTTATATCGAAAGATGATTCGTTGAAAAAATGCTGATTTAAATTTCAGCCATAGCTGACAGATTATTCTCAAAAATCCAATGACAAAATAAGATGTTTGTTAACTGATTGATGAAGGATGGCACAATTGGGGCTCAAAAACTTCAAGGTTATCTTCAACCTCAAAAACGGTTATCTTTAACATAAAAACTTCAAAAGGTTACCTTTAACCTCAAATTTATCCCATAAATACAATCCCCGCCCAAAAATATACGCAAGGAAGCCAAATATGCGAAAACTTTATGGGGTCTGCAAACGAAATAGTTCTTGTAAAATATTTTAGTTAATGCTTGGAAAATATTTTAGTTAATGTCTTCAAACACAAAACGAATCAGTTCAACCTTGAAAACTTAAATAAAAAGCAAATTTGAAGAATCTTAAGCACAAACGTGAAGCTATTTAAAAGCCGAGAGGTGAGTTACCTGTCGTGGTGTCTGAAGTCCCCTCCCCCTCCTCCCTTGTTGTGAGAAGATGCAGCCCCTACTGCGTGTGGTGCCCAGAGTACTGTACAATTTGCTGTCATCTCCACAACACACTCCGTCGATAGATCTATCTCTGCAACAATCAATGCATTAGTCGCAAAATTTATGCCTCCAGAACGAAATCAAAGTCACTGGAAAATTAAATTTCATATTTCACAATCGACAAGTTTATCGAGAAAACCAGCGAACCGAAGTTATAAAGTCACGGAGTCATGGAGTTCAGTTCTATGAGTTACTACAACCTTCCGAAAGAAATTCAAACATTGTCTAGATTACTAGGAATCAAAACTCAGTCTGAGGATCTGGGAAGAAAACAAACAGGCAATGAGACAGATAACCAACCTCGTTTGTTGAATGGCCGCACCCTGACAGCCACTTTGACCTTGCTGGAGGAAGAGCCTGAGGAAGACCCTCCCCCTCCTGGAGACACTGAAGCCATTATTAAACACAACTACTATCTGAAAAGGTTATGTAACTTAATAACAAAGCCTACAATACTGAATCATCATTCTGTACCGTAAAAAAATTTTTTCAGATTCGAGTCGGGTTTTCAAACTTTTAAAGAAGAATAGAGCTCACGCTTTGCTTTTTGAAGGAATTTATATTATAAATCTATGCCGAATTCCAGGCACTGTCATTTTTTTTATGTTTGCAATGATTTAAGGATTTATATGATACAGCCATCACAGCATAAAAAGTAGACCAAGAATTATTTTTAAACTTTACCCCATAAGCTAAAATACTAAGCAACAATATTCAACACCTACAATAGAAAACATACATCACTGCAAAACTTCATAAACTTGAATTATCTACTCTTGCTTCTACTTCGACGCTTCATTATTTTTCTGGAGTTTGACCTCGATCTTGAAATTTTTGACACCACATTTTTGCTCTCCTTCGCATTCCTTTCCGACTTTTTGGTCCGCGAATTACTTCTATTCCGCCTGGTTTCAGTTCCTTGCTCGCGCTTCCTCGAAATTTGACGATGACTTTCTTGAGGGCTCCGGGACTTTCTTAGTCTTTGAGACAATTTTCTGGAGTATTTTCGACCTCTGCATTTGCTTCGTGATCTCGACTGATCTCTATCGTGACTTCGAGAAGACTCACTTCGATTTCTTGATCTAGATCTCCGCCTTTTTTCATATGAGCTGCTTTTTCTATGTGCTGATTTACTGCGTGTGCGTTTTCTAGATTTATATTCCACAATTTTGCTGTTTCTTGAGTTTTGGCGATCGCTCAGCTCTTTTCCAGGTGATACGTTATGTTGAGCCGTTTGCTTTCTAAAAAAATTTAGAACTTATTTCTACCAGTAGTTTAAGGACCAAACTATTCATATTTTTATAAAGTGATTCTTAAATTATAAATGTTAAACAAAAAGTTTTTGTTGTGGTTATGAAAATTTGAAGTTATTCTATAGATTTAAGAAATTAAAGAGAGGAAAGCAATATTTGGACACATTTCCATGTCAAACTGACTATGTTAAAGCAATCACTCTCAAACGATTTGCGAGGGTCTCGCTTTATCTTAACTAGCTTAAACGGTGGTAGAGCGTAAACGGTTAGTTTACGGGTGGAGCAATGTGCAGTTAGTGGGGTTTGGTGGGAGCTGAAAGGGGGGGGGGGTCCACACCATGAAATTTTCTCCTCAAAACAGTTTTGGTGAATTGCAGAGTTAGAGACTAGTAAGGCTTAAGGATCTAAGAAAGGCCCTCAGCCACTTAATGCTCTCCGGGCGTTATCCGTTCATCCCGTTTTTGAGGACGAAAAGTCACATGAAGTATCCGTCAAGCGACAAAACGCATAAAAAGGACCACAGTACTAATATAATAGCCTCAAACTTCTTTTAAGAGCTTTTAAAAATTCTAAAGGTGAACGTCGAAAACTCCAACATTCACCCTATACACCTTGAATTCATTCAATGTCTCCTCAGCAGTTTTGATTAATTAGAAATTAACAAACTCTAAGAGAACTCCACGGCAACCTAATGCTCTCGTGCATCATCAGTTTATCGTGTATCAGCAAGCAAGGGAAAATTCAAATAGGTCAGACACATTGACAAAAAAAATTCATAAAGACTACAGTAATTTCTACGACATTCGGTTAAAACCAATTAGAAAATTACGATAAGATCATTACTTCATTACTAGCAACAAATATGCCTTCATATATATTAATTAAAACATCCAACTAACGCCAGGGCGAATTAATCATAAAAGACAGGCAATTGCTTGGCTTCGTCAGTAGCTAGCTGCGGCTCAGGGAGCCTAGCTTAAACATAGAGGGATTCGGTTGGAAGGGAGTCGGGGGTCTCAAGGAGGCGGAAGAGCACGAGGAAGAGTACGGGTGCAGGGGGAGTGGACAAGTAGGGGTGTCTGTCTGCGTGTCTGGAGAGTGGAGGGGTAGGGGGTCAAACTCCAAGAATTACTCTGGCACCATGAAAATTATGTGTACTCAACAGTTCCGATGAGTCCCATTCTTAGAGACCAGTAAGGCGTGTTGCTCGAAGAGAACTGCTTGGAGACTTAATGCCCTACGGTCTTTACCTGTTTATCCGTTTTGGAGGACAAAAAATCAAACGGTCAGAAGAAAAAAACATCAGACGAAAAGTCGGTAGTACAAAAAATTCGTTAAAAAGACCAGCAGGACTAATATAATTGTTCAAACTTCGTTTGAGATCAATTGATGAAAAGAATCATGATTTTTTAGCCTTATAGTACAAGCAATATGTTCACTGAGAAGCACAAAGAAATCTCAGAAATCTTATAAAAGTTATATTATTTCGACAAAAACGAATACTCACCTTTAATCTCGAATGACAACATGGAGTTAACAAATCCTGTCTTTCAATTCTATCACAATTTCTGGCTATTTAAACCTGTAGCGTTGTTTCATAGCCCAATTGAACTTCTTATGAGCAAAAATGCATAATCTCAACCATGTACACTTGCCTGAAATTGATATCATAATTTGAAGCTGAAGAACTACTGATAGTAATCAATGCTGATCCATCACTGCTTTCTGCATTGGCATTGCCTCCATTTAATTCAATGTGAGTCTCTTTTTTGTAATTCGTTGATTGGGAATCACAGCCTTCCCTGTCATTCTTCGATATCTTATTTGTCACAGGTTTGGAAGTGTCACCGTTACGTTTTTTTGAATTGAGGTCAGCTCGATTACTGGGAGAGCCACTTCGGTCTTTGGAGCTAGATTTATTGTTTATCTTTCCGTCACTTCTGGACTTTGAATGAGTTCTCGATTTAGAACGCCTTCTCTCATTTGATTGCACCTTCTT
This sequence comes from Convolutriloba macropyga, assembly GCF_964194025.1. Classification (NCBI taxonomy): domain Eukaryota; kingdom Metazoa; phylum Xenacoelomorpha; order Acoela; family Convolutidae; genus Convolutriloba; species Convolutriloba macropyga. The sequence goes on from NC_134470.1 coordinate 12,460,977, forward strand.
TCCACTGGACAATGAATTGCCATAGCCACTGTTTCCCCTATAAATGACAAATTGTACTCTTAAACAATACTCCTTGAGAAAAATTATATTTTTAAAAAAAATATATAACCATGATCTGTGCCCATGTATTATCTTTAGCTCAAACAGTTTCAGGTCTGTTAAAAAAAATAATTCCCGAGGAAACCTGAAAAATAGATCTTAATCTGATCTCATGCAATCTTCTCTTGGTTTGTTCGAAATGTTTGTGTTTCTTAATTAAATCCCCCATTGGCAATTTTCTGTAGCAAAAATAGCAGTTGCAGAAAAATATCAATCGAGGTTACAACCCGTACCCACTGTTAACAAGTACTTGTCAAAAAGCTATTATCACAGACCTTTCAATATTAGGTGTTCTCATTCGCACTTCAGGTGATTTGACACCTCCATCGCCTTTGCTTGCCGATGATGACCGTCTTCGCCGAGCACCAGAATTTTTGGCATTATCAACTCTTGAACGCTCAAATTTCTCAGAAAGCTTTTCCTTTGACTCGTAATCACGTTTTCCACCAGATCTTGATCGTACTCTAGACCTACTTCTGCTTAAACTTTGATCCTTCTTCCGTCTCGTTCTGGAAACTGATTTTGGACGATTCTTTCGTTCCTCGGTTTTACCTGAACTTGATTTCTTCGGTACCCCAGGTCCATTTTTACGATCATTTGACTTTGACGTTGACCGAGAATTCGTTCTTTTTCCAACGCTGATAACTTTGATTTCCGGAGAATTATGGGTTGTCAATGCCAGGGGACTACTTGTGACTTGATTTGTTGTTGTTTTTGAAGAAGTTTCAGAGGCTACATTTGGCTGGCTCCTTGATTGACTTGAAAAAGTTGTGTTGATTGGTTTTTCATCGCGAGAGGCATCTGCAGATGAAATTTCCTCTTTAATACCAATATCAGAGTTCTCCGAATTAGTTCTAAGGAGCTTTCGTGGACTGTCACTGTCACTTTTCTCTCGTTTTGAGGTTTTTGATTTGGACTTCTCTTCCGTTCTATCTAGGTCTCTTCTGTCATCTTTACTTGACTTTCGTTCATTCTTTTCTCGCTCTTTTTTCTTTTTCTTCCTAAGAAAAAGCTCTCTTTCAATCAATTTAAACTCATTGTCGTTTTTCATACATTTTAAATCAATTTTTCGTAAAAAACACGCTTCTAACTAATTAAGAAAAGTAAACCGCTAAAGACAGTCAATAGATACCCTCAAACTCCATTTAAACCAAAGATTTTTTACTGCCCTCATCTCAGCTGGCTATTGCAGCGACTTTTTTACAATTCAACGAATGTAAATTGTATTGGGGCGCTGTCTTAATATCCACATCATTTTTGAAATCACATTGAAGTGATGATTTTGCTCTTGCCGAAACAGGAAGTAGAGCCAAAAAGCGAGTAGTGTTGCGGCGTGGACCTTTTCACTCTAATTTTAAAGTACAGTAAACAATATAGTCGTCAAATAGCCGCCGTTGACCCACATGGCGCACACATTGGGATTTTAAAAATTCGAGAAATTGACAGAATTTTTCTAGGTGTCAAAGCATTCTTGTGTGTAAATACTGCATATTCTGTTAGATTCGAAAATTACACGAACTTCGGCGTCCGAAGTGAAAGCTATTACGTAAATCAATACTTGAAAGAATTTAAAATGCATTCAGCTGAAACAGTGAGTGAACGTAAGTCAGAAGTCAAGCGTGAAAATCGCGACTTATGTAAAACGAAAAACGTGATCAAAAGGTAAAGCAAATTAAAACAAAAGGAGAGCGCCTATATAATAGACGTTGGCTACCGCGGCTATTAAAACGGGGTTTGAACAAAAATTCGCCTCCTCGCTAGTATATTTTTCACATGCGGCAATTTAATTTTGATTTTTATTGTTTTATCGGATTTTTATGCGACTTTGTTGCTTTTTTAAATGATTTTCCCAGTACAAAAAATACGTTGCAGATTGTCGCAAAACAGCCGCCATTGATTCCCATAGCTCCAACTGTGATTGCAAGAATAAAGAAAGGAAAATATTTTTGTACAAACATTTTTCTATTCCGAACTACTTCGTTGTCATTTGGTAGGTGGACCTACTCCTGTTTCTTAATGGGACCTACCGTATTGTCAGATTAGCAGCGTAGAATTTATTGAGCTCGTCAAGACCAGCAGCAATGATTCATAAAGAAAACCATTTGAAATAGTTTAACTCTAACAATTAATTTTTCATCAAGCTGATCACTGCTCTAATCAATAAAGATACTTAGCAGCTTTGAAAGTTAAATTTGGAAAACAACACGAAGAGTAAAGCATGCCATTGTGGTTTTAAAAATTTTAACATAACTAAGTAACTTTTGCAGGCTTGCTCTCAAACAACTAGTGGGAGCTGTAACCTATAGCAGCCTGCTAAAGGGGGGTGGGGGTTAGCCTGGAGGAAGGGGGACAACCAAGATCAACGCGGCTCCAAATGACGTCATTAGATGTTATTATATACCACTATTGAGATTTGTTGCTATTATATTGTAATTATATACCATTATTGAGATTATATACCAACTAAAGAAAAATGACACCGATTTCGAAATTTCAGCACACTTTTTATTTGACTTTTAGTAGTAAACTGTAGCCTCTTTTGCGGTCAGCTGCTTACAATTGTGAACGAGAGAGATTTAGAAAACGAAAAGGTCAAGCACATCAAAAATCCCCCAGCAAGTCAGACCGTTGAATGACAAATTTGCATAAAACACATAACCAATAGAATACAGGCAAGAACACGAAGAGTCGGGCAAAATGGACCCTTAACTATTTTTACCTAAATCAAAAGTAACAAAGAAAAAGGGCCACAAATCAAATTTTAACTCCCTCAAAAAACTGAAGTTTAAAACATAGCCCGCAGATTGCCCGAAAGCATCGCGATCGAAACCAAAAAACAAGAAAAATATACAAATTGATATTCATTTTTTGCGACAAGTGTCGAATTAGTGTTCTAATTTGGTGTCAAGTTTCCATTTTCTACTACAAGTGTTTAAATAGTGTAATTTGGCGTGAAGTTCAAATTAGATTGCACGAAAAAACTTTTAATCGGATTCTCAACTGAGGGCAATTGAGCTCACTATATGCTCCAAATTTTTCCAATGACCACTGATAACCGAATACACTTACGTAATTGCCGGACTTTATTGGTCTATCCCGTTTCTTCTGACTTCGCCAGTGACCACATTACTATATTTCTTGATTTTCATTACTTTATTTGAACGAATTCTAAAACCAGGACAACAAGCTTAGTAATGTCACCAGTTAGCAGTATATTCTATGGAACTTTGATAACTTAATGCACTAAGTCTTTAAACAACAAGCCTTAGCAACCAGGTTTCATTGGATTATCCTGTCTTTTGATTCCGCTTTTTCACACTTGAACGTACTCGACTAAAATTGCATTGAACGTATTCGAGTAAAATCAAGTCGTGTTTTCCTCTTTAGCAACCAATGAGACCTAACATAGCTGATACTAAGTGATAAAACAACAAAATAAAAAAAGGACAAAAATAATCATTATTATTTTATAACAAAAAATAGTCTCAAAGTATTTAAAAAACATTAGCTACGCGTTGAAGAAATCAAGCAATTGCAAATATGCAAAATTAGAACACATACAAATCATATTAATAGCACTAAAAGAGAAGAAACACTGAAAACAGAAACCAAACTGCCCGGCGTGAAAAAAAATGCTTGCAAAACAGAAACTTTTTTCAAATTCATATTTGTTACTCTACATCAAAGAAACATGGTTCAAAACAGCACGCTTGTTTGCTCCCTTTACTGCTCAAGAGTGGTTAAAAATTGAAGTCTCACTGACGTGAAAATTCATAACATAGATTGCCAGAAAATAGCCGCAATAGCTTTGTAGATCTGCAGTCGAAAAAAAAACAATAAAAAAGACAGACCAATAAAAATAGTCTTTTCATTGAAGGCTGATATGTTATATTTAGTTTAAAAATCTGTTTAATTTTTTGCTGCCTCTATTAGCTTCTATCAAATAACCCTCATTTAGAGTGACACATACCCATTTGACCTTATCTTTTTGAATTAAACTAAATAAAAGTCATTTTTGAGACTGAATTAAGTGTGACCAAAAAATTTAATCACGCGAATGAACAAAAAAAACTCGCCCCACTAAGAGCGAAAAATGACGTCACGCACGCACTTCAGTTGAAATTGTATGAACGAATGAACAAAAAAAGCACATTTGAAGTGGTTCTGACGTCACATGGTCGTAACAAAAATCTTGACGACAAAATAAAACAATAGCCGGCAGATTGTCGGAAAATAGCCGCGATAGACGCTTGTGGCCTTCCATGAGTTGAAACAACTAAACAAACAAGATAGGCAGATTGATCAAAAGTCCTTTAGTAGACCACTAGATTTTTTGGGTTAAGATACGTACAGCCGTTTTCATGATACATATACAGTCTATAAGGAAAAAACCCTGAAAGAGCTTTCCCAAAATTGATTTTCGAAATCAAAACTAATACTCAAGAATTAGGGCATATAAGTTTGGCACTACTTAGATGTACACTATTGATCTTTAACTAGTAAATGTTCATAAAATAAACTTCGATAAGTGAGTTCAGAAGTCGATTTTTTGAGTGAGTTGAACCACGCAATCTAAAAGCAGAAATGACGTCACACAGACGAATTTTAACTGCAAAGCAGTAGAAGTAACTGAAGTCATTGAAAAAGTCGGGGTAAGATGAAACAAAAATCTATTAGACGAAGTTTTAAAATAGAAGCGCAATAATAGCCGCCTGGAATTGCTGACGCGGCTATTAAAACATAGCTGGCAGATTGCCAAAAAATAGCCGCAATAGATTCGTAGAGCGGTCTAAAAAAACAGTAAAAAAGGCTGTCACGCCCCTATTTCGTCCCTCATAGTTACGTGATGATATTCCTTAAAATATCCATAAATAATTGCTATAATATTCATTTAGTTTCAAGGCCATATATAGCCAGTATTTCCATCTAGGCCTGTAACCCCTAATTTGTTTATGTTTACGAAAAACAACCGCAGATTGACAGTTTATTGATAAACATGTCAAGTGCCTAAAAGCCTCAATATTTACTTTGAGTTTCTTGAAGATAAATTCGCATAATTAGTAAATAACTTCATGAGAGATTATGTACTTGGTGAAGTAATTATTATGATAAAGTAGGTGCTAATACGGAACTTGTATATTACTTAACAAACACCAAGAGACGTACAAAAGCCGGAAATTGTCCAACTTGTAGATCAGTAAATATTTGCGAAGGACCAATACAACTCAAGGTACAGCCCTGCGGAACTTAATATCACCAGAACAACGGAGATCCAGGCTGACAATCAGTTGATTTACATCTTTGAAAACTTGATATAACTTGCGAACTTCTCGCTAATAATTATTGATTAATTCTTTGCTGTAATAATTAAAGATTGAACTGGAAAAATCTCTATAAATTACTAAGTTAAATCAGGCTACCTTAGAACTAAACCGCAAACGATTAAAGCTTTGAAACACAAGGCAAACTAGTGGATATATCGCACATCCGAACCGCTCAATAAAAGGCTATCACTAGCTAAATTTATTCAAAGTATATCTACTAAAAATCGCACTGTGAAACATCTAAATAAGTCCTTGTAAAATACTGATTATTCAAGTTAATTACCTCAAATACTAACCTCAGAAAACACCATGAGGAACACGCTAAGAATCAGTGCGTAACATGGTGACAGGAGTTATTAACTGTTTCCCAGTTTAACGGACCGAAAATCCGAATAATTCTTTGATAAATTCGACAGTTCCTTTCTTCATTTGACACTTCCTTTAACTTCTTCCACTTCATTACCATAAGAGCCTTCAATCAGCATCCAGCACTTCCTTTCCGAGCAAGACGATAATGCAGAAAGCAGTAACAAAGGAAAGAATGGGTGGAAACTGTTTGTGTCTTTGTGGACAAAATGCAACAATAATTCAAAAGTATTTGAGTGAGCAACAACTGGAACAAACTCAACCACAGCCGCCACAACGGACAAAAACAACAGTGTATTTGCAAACGAGGATATTCTGAGTAAATGAATTTGTAAAATTAATTTTGGTGCTTTATTTATGTCAATTTATAAAGAACAAATTCTCCCCGCTATCAATAATTGTCGCGCTTCCCCCAATTTTGTTGAACATATTGAAGGAAATAACATCAACTACACTCAAAATAATAACAAAACACAAGCTCAGATAATGACCGCTTTCTCTTCTTCAGTTTATAAATCCATCGTTATTTATGTGCTAGATAAAGACGACAAACGTGTAGCAATTCATTTGACATTAAAAAGTTTAAATCAGAAATCTCGCAAATTTGTCCTTATCCGTAACAAACTTCAATCTGATAAAGAAATCAACCTTGACAAAATCATCACCTATTATCAGATAGCATCAGAATAAGCTAAATTACTGAAACCATAACTTAAATATTAACTAAAAGAGGGCAAAACAAAAATTTAAACAAAAAATAAAAAAACAATTAAATTTAATTTCCCCACCCAGCTGCGGAGGTTAATGAATCAAACAGTGACTTCGGTCATTATGCTGTTGCCTATCTGAGTGCAGCTTCCACAAGGCCTGTGCGGTCTTGGTCCCCACGAATTTTCCTAGACTAAGGGGCACTCTTTAGAGGTGAGACTTCGGCGGCCCATACGGCTTCAACGATATAAGTCTGACGATTCGATCGGAGCTTTAGGTATAGGTTCATAAGCAGCCCATCTTTATTAATTTCTGACCGAATGGTTTCAGTAGTTTCTTTTTCTGATCTCTTGTGCTACTCATTTAACTTCTTTATTGCTATTAACCAATTAATCTCTCCCATTACAAGTTAAGTGTGCTATTTAATACTTTAGAACGAAAATAAGACTGATTGAACGATAAGTATATAATCTAAACGGGTAAAAAGCAAAATGGCACACGCGCAAATCAACATCACACCCTTCTCTGGATCAGAAACGGACAATTTCAACGAATTTGAACAGTTAATAACAGGTGCAATCGGAGTTGCAGCACTCGCAGCCGCGCAACAAGCGAATTTTCTGCAATTACATTTAAAAGGAGATGCTTTTTCCCCAACCAAAAATACCCCTGCAAACCTTCTTCGACAGGGAATAGTTTATGATAACCCAGCGCCAGCCCAAAACCGATATGGTAGTCAACAAGCAAACCAGTTTAATCGTGCAAGTACTGCTCAAAATAGAAATATGAGAGGTATGAATTATCCATTTAATCAACAAAAAAACTAATATAAAGCCACCCAACTTTAAAAAACAATAAAAATTAGAAAAACTCAGTTGATTATTATAGCGAAAGCACGTCCAGTCATAGTTTAGATAAAGTAATAGAACCAGTTTATAATGAAAGTAACAAAAAGCGTAGGAAACGCAAAAGAAACAGTAATAAAAATAAAGTTAATAAACTGTGCAAATCCCAACACAAGTACCTCAGCCCGTACCAAAGCCAGTAAGACATGTTCAGCAATTAATCAGTATTGTCCCACTTTTAGGCAGAACATTATCCTACGTTAAAGTTAAAATTAATGGAGAATTAGAAAGACGCGCACTAATTGATACAGGAGCATTTGCAAACCTGATAAGCCGCGAGTTTTACAAGGAACTTATTAACACAAATATCAATTCAATAACAAAAATAAAAAAGCCTGATCTAGATAAAAATAAAATGGCAAACGGAAATATAGTTAAAATTGACAAAGCAATTAAAGTTACATTTAAATTGGGCACACAAACATCGACTGAAGACTTCCTTGTTTTAATTGTCACAACTCCTGTAATATTAGGCGACCCATTCTTTGCTAAAAAAGAAGTTAGCATCTGCCCAGGACAAAGCTACATTAATTTCCCTGATCAAACTCTGCAAATAAATGAAATAAAGCCAATAAATGAAATAAAGCCAGAAAAGCAACCCAGAAGGGTAGTAAAGCGTAAAAATTTTGGAGTCTGTACGCAGAAAAGACAAGTATTACAACCAAATCAACAAGCAGTACTCGAATGCAAGCTTCAGAACAAACTAGAACAATTCACTGATCTTTGTGGGGTAATAATTCTAAATGAAATCTTTGAAAAAGATAGCGAAATAATATTAACGTGCTCTTTAAGTAAAGTTGCTGAAAATAATATTCTTTACATTTACGTCCTGAACATTACTGAACACCCAGTCACTAAAAACGAACGTGAAGAAATAGCCAAATTCTCGTTCTTAACGTCTGATCAAGCTGAAAAATTGTTAGAAGTAGACCCACAGTTAATAAATGTCGCAAAAATGAGTGAAAATTATTTCAGAAATAAATCAACTAATTCAAGTCACAGATACTCCAAAAAGAAAAGTCTAACCAGCAAAACCAGCTCCAGAATATGAAAAATTGTGGTTTCCAACGCCTGAAACGTGCCCTGATCCGACGAATTTGTCGCCCTGGCAGTGAGAAATCTTTGAGCAACTGTTACAACTGCAAGAAATGGAAAGACTAGACCCAAAGGGTAATCATCAGGACAAAATCACTTTCTTGAGCAAATTCCCATGGGAGAAATCGGCCCATAATGATCAGCAAAAAGCTGCAGTAGGCGAATTATTAGTTGAATTCAGTGATATCTTCGCGAAACACAGATTTGACGTCGGATATAATACAGATTTAAAAATAAAGTTAACTCCAGAAAAAAGTATACCAAATTATGAGCAAGGACCTCCAACGCCTGTCCATCTGAGAAAAGATTTGCAAGTAGAATTAGCATTAATGCATTAATATGGACTATAACAACTTTGTCTCAGTCGAGATATAGTAGTCTGCTTTTCGCTCAACGGAAAAATTCAGGAAGACTTAGACTTTTAATTGACTTGAGAAAAGTAAATCATTTGCTGAAAAACGATTATGTGAATACAAATATCCCAATTTCGAACATGAGTGATGCTATAAAATACTTTGCCGGGAAAAAGTTGTTTACAAAAATTGACTGTTCTCAAGCATACCACTGTGTGCAAATGGCAGACGATGTATCAGTGCAACTGTTAGAATTTAACTTTGCTTCGAGAACTTATGCTTAAAAATGTCTTGCCCAAGGATTGAATAAGTCAGTAACTGGATTTAGCTCTTTCATGAGACATTACTTGGACCCATGCCTAGCCTCAGGAAATTGTACCCAGTTTATGGATGATATCGGAAATGCAGTAACAAGTTTTGAACAATTGGTACCCTCTTTGCGAGAAATCTTTATCTGTATACGTCAATCAGGACTGAAACTGTCGCCCAAAAAGTGTGAAATAGCAACAGATACAGTGATATTCCTTGGAAATAAGATCAATGCAGAAGGAATATCACCTGAAAAGTCAAAAATAACTAAATTCCTTGATAAATTTAAAATGCCGAAAACAACAAAGCAAGTAAAACGACTAATCGGCTCCACGCAATTCTTCCGCAATTACATCCCTAACCTCGGTGAAAAACTAATGTCAATTTACAAGCTCCTGAAGAAGGATGCAGTAATAGAAACCACAGAAGAACATGTAAAAGCATTAGAAGTAATAAAGAAGAATCTAATGGAAGCAACAAATGTAACATTGCAATTGACAAAACCAGGCTTACAGTATGTAATTCTTTGTGACGCTAGTTACCACGGTACAGGTTTTGTACTAATGGTGGAAGACTATGTAAACGAAAGAAAACATACTGGAAAGAAAGAAAAGAAAACATACGCTCTCGTATCGTTTGGATCGCATTTGTTTAACGCAACTCAATTAAAGTTTTCAATTTATTACAAAGAGTTCCTAGCCTTGTACTATGCACTGGATTACTTTTCGCACAACATTTGGGGAACAAGTAAACAATTAATTATACTCACCGACAACAAAAGCCTTACACAATTCTTTCAGTCAAAAGTAATACCGCCATCTCTTTGGAATTGTTTAGACAGAATACTTGCCTTTAACATAGTAATTGCTCACATTCCTGGACGTGCTAATTATGCAGCAGATTTCCTCTCTCGAATGGAGAACGATAAAACAGCAACAATGTCTTTAAAGTTAACAGATAGAATTCCAGATAAAGAAATGGAAATTGATACAGAAGCACAAAACCCTGATGTGGAATTAAATGTACTACTAGATGCTGAAATACCCAATGATGAAATAAACGCAGACGTGTTAGATGCTCTCCAAAACAATCGGATATTACGAGAATTACAAAAAACGGCCAAGTAATTTACCAATAACAGAAATTCAAGGGCTATTTAAACTTAAAAGAAAACAAGAAATAAATTCAATTGAGTACCCAAATCCATTAGATGAGTTCCCAGATCTTACAGACAACTAAATTAGCCTCAGTTTAGCAGACGAGCAGCAAAAAGATGCAGAAATTAGAACAGCAATAAGCTGGATTCAACAAAACAATCAACAACCAGACTTAGAAGTATGCTTCAACCAACTTAAAAAAGTATCATAATTATTTAAATAGATTAATTCTTGAAGGAAATGTCTTATACCGGAATTTTTATGATGATACTGGAAAAGTACTTCATAAACAATTCTGTGTACCTAAAAATTTTGTGAAAGAGACTGTATATACGCTCCATAATTCACAAACGGCAGGTCATTTAGGCATCAAAGCAACAATTCAGGAATCTGGAAAGCGATTCTATTACCCAGGTTTCACCGAACATTTCATTAGTTTCATTAAAAACTGCCTCACTTGTCTTCAATTAAACAGAGTTCCAAAAAGCCACATCACACCTAAATTGCAACCAGTCAGTTCATTACAACCATATCCAGGAGATATGCTCGATTTAGTAGGCCCCCTAAAGTCCTCGCAATTTAAGTGTTTTGAGTAGAATAGGTGTTTTCACAAAGTATCTATTTGCAGTCCCATTAACCAATGGATATGCTGATACAGTAGCTCGAGAACTAGTAAAGGTGTTCTTCCAACACAGCTACATTCCTCAAACAATACTTAGTGATCTGGGAACAAACTTCACTTCGGAATTAATGTTAGAATTCGCGAGTTTATTAGAAGTAAAGTTGAAGCATGCCTCACTAAAGCACCTTCAGACTATTGGAGCAGTAGAGCGATCTCATGGACCACTAAAAATAATATTGAAACTCAATACTGAAGTACAATGGAAAGATTGGCATAAATATGTTCCTCTAGCAACGTTCATTCATAATACTTCTTATCATTCAGCGACAAATTGTTGCCCTTCAACTTTATTCCATGGTAGAGAACCAATAAAACCCCTTGACATTAGATTCTCCAGAAAAGTAATGGATGCAGTGGCAGTAAACTCAGATTTTGTCAATGAACTGCAAGACGCCATAATGCAAAAGTTTGGGGAAAACAAGGAAAAACTGACAACCGCATATTTGAAGTACAAAAAGTATTATGACCAAAAACCTTCAGCTAAACCCATCCAGGAGAATTCATTTTGTCTACTTTTAAACCCCAAGATATTAGAACAACCAACAGTAATTGCTTCACAAGTTGAAATGGCTACCGCTATATAAAGTAGAAAAAGTCCTCACTGATTCTAACTACATCATTCGAAAAGTAAATACAAATTACACACAATGTGTTCACCTTATCAGATTGAAACCAATTAAGCCAAGTGAAACCCCTGAAGACCTTGAAGTAATAATTCCTGCAAATTTTCAACCTGATCCATCAAGACGACAACACATGGAACCAGACCTTTTCGATAAACACATTCCGGAAATAATTAGTGAAAAGAAAAAGGAAATTTATCAATCACAAACAGTGAAACCAAACCCAGTCAGAGTGACCATAAACGTCCCCCTAGGTGGACCAGCAGCAGGACCTGCAGCAGCAGCACCTCCAGCAGTACCACTGGCCCCACCAAGGGTAGTAGCACCAGCAGTTAGACCAAGAACAGCACCAGTCCATCTTCCAGTATTTGATTCTTCAAGCTCAGATGAAGCAATTCCAAATTTATTTGATGAGAATAGCAGTTCAGATGAAAATCTAGCTGACCTGAACATAGATGCTGAACAAATAGCAAGAATACCGGTTGATCCGTTAATTGCTGATGAAATTAGACAGCAAGAATCAGAAGTTCGTGTCCCTTTAGTATCATCCTCATCAGATGATGAAAAGTTCCCACCTGCTCAACATTCTCAACCATCAATAGCACCATTCGACATTGAATCGCATCCAGAAACACATGAAGCACAATTTGCGTTAACTGATAGGAAGATCCCGACCTTATAATCCTAAACGAAAACCAGAGAAAAGTGCATTCAAACCACTAGACTACCAACAGCGGAAAAATGTACGCAGATTTAAATTAGATAGACAAATAATGTTGCATGAAGAAGAGAGACCGAACCCTTACCTAACCAACCAAGTTAGAAGATCAGGCAGTCCTAGACCGAAAAATGCAGCCAGACTGGAACAAGAAGAAAAACGCTAAGCAATAAAAGCATCAGCACAAGCATCAAAACAGTCAAATACACCAAGTAGAGAGACAAAATTAGATCAAGTTAGAGCAATCATAGCAAAATATTCAGTGAAAAAGGCCAGCAGTTTAGTAAACAGACCAGTAACTAGATCCCAAACAAAAAACTCTTCACCAGGCTCATCAAACCAAAACCTAAATCACTTTAGTCAAGAAATCAATGCAATATATCTTAGTTCACCAACAGATATCTTACACTCTCTACACTCTTTTGCACACTGTATATCAGCAGATCTTGCAATGGCAAAGGGATTAGCCAGACAATTCAAAAGCTGCAGCCCCAAGTGCAATCAAACTTAGATATCCACCAAACATTGGCTCAGTTTTAGTATGCTTTGACCCACAAATTGAGCGTTCTGTCTTCAGTTTAGTTACCAAAAATCGATTCTACCAAAAACCCACATACGAATCTGTATTAGCAAGTCTTTATGAACTGAGAGAAATAGTAATAGATGCAGGAATTTCACACTTAAGTCTTCCAAAACTCGCCAGTGGCTGTGATAAATTAGATTTTAACATCATTTTTGAGCTTATATGTCAAGTCTTCGACCCTCTCCCATAACCATCTATATTCATTAGCAAGTACAGACCCAGTACAGTCCAGCAGTACCCTCTATTTGTCCCAAAAACCCAACAAGACTGAGCAACTTAGCTCTAAAGCCCAAAATTCGAAAATTTTCGACCTCAAATCCTAGTTATTTTAATATATCTCCAGAACTACTTGTCCGAACCTGCTGTTCTTAACAGCCCTCATCCACTAGAAGCGATTCCAGCTATAATTGGCCCCTTTTGACCCATTCTAAGTACCAAAAACTTAGCCTAAAATTGACCTTTCCAAAAATCCTATGTTCACCTCAGAAAAACAGTAATAAAATTGTGAAAAATGCCCCCGATCATTCCAAAATTTTGAGCTGTAGCATTTTTCAAGCCGAGGAACCCACAAGCAAATTTTGAAGCGATTTGAAGAACTTTAAAAATCGAGTGACGCTGGAGCCCCCGATTTTTGGCACTTTTCGAATCCGCACGAATTCAATTATAACTCCTACAAAAAACCCTCAATTAACCCATTTTATAGCCCTAGACCACTCTACTGCTCACGCTTGACAACCAAGTACCCAAAAATCCCGTCAAAAATCAATAAAAATTGAGTTTTGACAAAAAAAACGAACCCTACCAAAGTGCGTTAAAATTGATTAAAATGTAGTGTAAATTATACCCCATAAATACGCCAAAAACTGTCCCAGATGCCTCTAGCAGCCACTCCCAGCTGCCAACCACATGGTTCAACCTCAGACAACCATAAAAACCCAATATTGCCAAGTATATGTTGAAAAATCACGAAAAAACGAAAATAGCGCTTCTGCTTCAATCCACCGCTTCAAAAATTTTGTCATTTTAATCCACACCTGACCCGATTAAAGCCGCCTATACCCCCTACAAACCTAATGCCAACCCCCACTTTAGCCTTGTAGTACCATAAAAACCAGTCCCAGCTCATCCCAGTATCAACCATGAAGACTTAAACCCAAATAAGCTCTGACATTGCCACAATTTTGTCAGAAAAAATTCAGTTATTTCCCACTAAAGTCAAAATTATTAACTTCTGACAGCAATTAACCACACCATCAGCACTCCCACACCTATATCTCTCAGAATATGCACTCCCAGCCCCCTAGTTCCAATACAAGTTGAGAAAAGACTGCCAAAGTAACGTAAATCACAAAAAATCGAGTGTAATTTCTGAAAAAGTGATAAAAAATGCATCTTAATATCTGAATATGCCCAATTTTATTGTTCATTCAGTTAGCCCTACTTATAAACAGTCCAACCATAACTAAATCAACCACTTTGAACAAGTTTTTCATAGCCTCATAGCCAATATCCTATCCCCTATCTAAGCCTTTTCAAAAAAACCAGGTTCACTGCAGCAAAAACGTTATAACTCGTGAAAACATAGTTAAAACCGCCCAAATTTTGCGCTGCAGGGTTTTTTGAGCCGATAAAGCGATTCACCAATTTTGAGCTTTATCGAAGCATTCTAAAAATTGAGTGATAATGGGGCCCCCAATTTTGGAGACTATTCGAAAATTTACGAACATGTTAATAAAATCCAAAATTTTGATCTAAAACCCAATATTATTAACTTAAAACATGTGTATGCTCAAGCTCTACACGCTCATATCAAAAATATGGAAAATTGTTAAGTAAAATGTTGAAATAATAGCAAAAAACTGAAGCCTACCAGACACTTCTCAAATTCGTCAAAATAGAGCCAGATTTAGACCAGAAAAATAGTATCAAATAACCGACTTATGAGCCCATATCCAATATTTAGTCTCTCCAGTAGTTTTCAAAGCCTAATAAGCCCATACAATCGAACAGAAATGCATAAATGTTGACAAAAGTGAAAAAATTGAAATCTGCACATATTTGACCAAATTTAGCTCAAAATTCTCATGTGAAAAACTCAACATAATGACCTCAAATCATGCACCAAATTGCACCAATAGCTGCCGCCACCAACATAGTACTCACTAGTATGACCCTCAGTTACCGTCAAAAATCAATCATCTCCAACCTATGTCAACTTATGCACCAAACTTGACGCACAACAAGTAAAATTCTAGCAAATTCTACAAAAAAACTGGACCAAAACACAAGTTACTCATCTCCAAAGCTACCAAAATGCTACCCCTGATAGCCACAGATATTATTACTAACAGTTAGCACCCGATTTAGGTCACTAGAGCATCACCAGACCGACACATGTCTTGAAAAAGCACGAATAGTGGAAAAATCACGCCTGAAATTTAGCATATTGGACTCATAAATCAATGTCCTGACCCGATAAATAGCTTCAAACCCTATAATTCAGTAATATACGTTAGAACCAAGCATAGACAGTACCATTTTAACCATTCAATACCGATAATGTATGAACAGTGACGACTTATTCAACCCGAAATTTCATAATTCAAAAATAGCCAGGTTCAGATTACGGAAATAGTCATAACTTTGCTCAAATTGCGCCAAATTTTTGCGCTGCAGCGTTTTTTGAGCCACTGATGCGATCTGCCAATATTGAGCCCGATTGGAGCAATTTAAAAATTGAGTGACGCTGGGGCCCCCGAATTTTCGCATTTTTCGTTTTCTCATACATTAGTGGAAAAGTTGACCAAAAAGTGCCCCAAACCCTGAATTTATAGCATAGTTGTTCCCCACCAATGTCTACCAAGTAGGCCAAGCCAACTAATTTGCCCAAAGTTCAATAAAATTTGAAAAATTTACATATATGCAACACCAGTCCTGATGTGGAAAGATGACCTATATTACGAAAAAACTACATGTAAAAATTAGTACCAAATACTCTTCCAAACCTGTTCATATCACACACAGCTGTTGCTTACAAACAGGACAAGTGTCTAGAAACCTTAGAATCAGTCTATAACCAGTATTTCACAAGTAAAATAAAGTTAATGCTCAAAAATTCAAAAAGTCATTATATCAGCATTCTTGCATTCTCACAAATATGTCATTATATAGCTACGCACTGCCACAAAAACATTATCACATGATCACATACACCCCAGCAATTAGTTCCACCAGTAAAAACCAAGCATAATTGTTGCAATCCAAAAAACTTACCCATAACTGAAAGTACATTACATGATAATCAAATCAATTGCACTGAAACTATCTCATTTCCATCGACGCACCCTTCTCACTCAGCCAATTCAGGCACTAACTGTTAACACACGCACCAAACAACGCTGCAAAGCCATACTAATCAGTCACTACTACCACTGACATCAACTTATTAGCTAAATACTCACTAACTGTCCCATTTTCCCTCATTTACTCTCCGAAAAACTCGAAAAAACATGTAAACACTGCAAAATTCGACCCCCCAACCACTATCCCCATCAGCATACATCCACCTTTCAACCAAATAACTAGACTTCAACATGTTTAAACACCATATTCAGTAGTAATAGCAATAAACACACACACAAACACACATGATATAAAAGCAGAGTACACCTGAAACAAGTAAATACCACATAAATAAGTGCCATATTGAGAACACTAGAACTAGAAGCCTGAATCCAGTAGGCGAACGAACAAAAGGAACCACCATAACATGTCATAACACCAATAGTTGGTCACAAAACCAAAAATATTGCAAAAGTTTTACAATATCGAGTTCCATTTGAATATTTGACCACTGGAAGAAACTTTCAGCCAAACATTCAGAGAATAAAACATATTGCTGTCCATGAACTGCACATACAGCACCACAGGTTTCCATTCATTATATACTCGAGAGGCAGACAAATTGCCAAAGCTAATGAAAGACAATGGAGGGAAACTGAAGAGCTCGTGCAAAAAGTGATGAAAATTGTTTCTCTTAGACATTTTTCCTTTCTCCCCGAACAAGACCTCAAGCGTCAAAATGAAGGACAATAAAGAAAAGAAGCTATTGGTCTTACTCAGAGTGAGCAGTCTGACCTGAAGCATATCATCCAGCAAAGATAGAGTGAAGTAACTACCATGCATCGATACAATGCACTAATCCATAAAGGCTTCAAGGAAAGCCAAAAGGCGGAAGTGTTGCACAAGTAAAAAGCATCACTGTAGTTCCTACTCCCAACGACAGCATTACGGAACACAACCACCTGGACAAAGCAATTGACGACCAGAAGAGAAAAACGTCAGACTTCTCCGCAAGAGACATAAGTTCTGTTCATAGGGAGAGCAATCTCCAAGTTTTCCTTCAACTCTTTAACTGTCCAACTAAAAGCGCATCTTCAATTTGATACAGACAAACTTGATACAGAAGACGAACAAACTACCACAGAAGACGAACAGGACAACAGCGCTTTAACCCGAGAGGAAAGTATATTTTGAGTTCTTGAAAGTCTTAAATTGTTCGACAAGTATTAATCCTTTAACTGACTCAGTATCCCTTCACTCATTAAGTTCTAATCACAAGAGCTTTAAATGATCAAACCAGTGCTTCAATCCCAGAAATTAACCAGTGCTTTAAATCATTCATTCAACCAATATATTTCTCCTATTTCATTCAAAGTTTAGAGCCTTTATTCAGTGAAATAACCACCATTCTTCTCAGTGCTAATTTCATCACCCTCTCTTAACCTTAACTCTATCTTTCGTTCTCACTCTTTATTCAACATTAGCGCATTCTCAACTCTCAAATGTTCCCTCAAAGCCTTAAATCTTGTCTTAACCCTCTTTATTTAAATCTTTATCTCAATTTGTCTTAACTTAAAATTTATTTCCGTTACATTCTTTAATTGTGTTTAACTTTAGTGCTTTCGTTCAAAACTCTTTTCTAAGAAAACATAAATTGGGTGGCTCCAACAAAAACATGTGTTTAACTATTAAAGCTTTGAAATACAAGGCAAACTAGTGGATATATCGCACATCCGAACCGCTCAATAAAAGCCTAACTAGCTAAATTTATTCAAAGTATATCTACTAAAAATCGCACTGTGAAACATCTAAATAAGTCCTTGTAAAATGCTGATTATTCAAGTTAATTACCTCAAATACTAACCTCAGAAAACACCATGAGGAACACGCTAAGAATCAGAGCGTAACAAAGACATACCAAACAAATTCGTCTATTCATTGAGGGCTGATCTGTTATATTTTGATTAAAAATCTGTATAAGTTATTGCTGCCTCTATTAGCTGATCTCTAATAACCTTCATTTAGAGTGACACACACCCATTTAACCTTATCTCTTTGAATTAAATTAAATATAAGTCAATTTCAAAGTGAGGAAGTCATTTTTGAGAGTGAGGTAAGTCAAGTGTGACCAAAAATTTAATCACCCGCATGAACAAAAAACTCGCTCCACTGAGAGCGAAAAATGACGTCACACATGCAATTCAGTTGAAATTGCATGAACGAATGAACAAAAAGTGGCTGTGACGTCATATGGTCGTAACAAAAATCATGACGACGAAATAAAAAAAAACCAAGAGAAGGCCAATAATAGCCCCAGCTATCGCTGTGCGGCTATTAAAAACCAAGAGAAGCGCAATTATAGCCCCAGCTATCGCTGTGCGGCTATTAAAAAAGACCAAAACTCAAGCTTCGATACAATCGGCTAGAATTATAAAACATAGCCGGCAGATTGCCGGAATAGCTGCGAAACAGACTTGCGTGCCGTAAAATACAGATGGAAAAAGATACAGAAGTGAGTTGATAATAGTTATCGCCGCCGCCTATAAAACTTACAAGTTTATTTCAAAGGTTGTTTTTGGGTGCAAAAAAATTTTCCCTGTCGCGTCTCGAACCGGCGATCTCCGGATTAACAGCCAGTCGCCTTAACCACTCGGCTGTAGGACCATACAATCTGTTTTCTTACAATCAACTTTGTTTTAGGAACAGATTCTGTTTCTGAATAACCGCAATTTAGGTCACGCAGAAAGCGTGAAATCAAGCGCGAAAAAGCCATTTAAGCAGTGACGAGACAGAATGTTCTAGAACAAATGTAAAACGAAAATGAAGCGTCAGACGACGAAACAAAAAAAAAACCAAGAGCACCGCAATATAGCTACGCTCAGCTTACAGCTTCGCAGCTATAAAAATAAGCTGGATCTTTTCCGTTTCTGCCCCCAGTACGTTATGCTCCTCCAGTTACATAGCAAATGTCATTACAATAAATCATTATGTATAAATATGGCACTTGCGTTTGGGGGTTCAAATAACATGCACCCACTAAGCTGGGGGACCACAAACGGAAACGATCCAATAAACTTATTGTTACTTACTTCAAATTTTGCTTTTCTTTATTCAACCACTTTTGAATCTGTTTTGCCGTGACTGAAGTATCGCCACTAGTGGTATTCATATCACTCAGTGCAGTCTCTTGCGATCCTTGTTCCAATTTCTCAGCTCGTCTTGCTTCCCGTTCCATCAATTGCTCTTTTTGTTGCTCTAGGCTTTCCATAAGAGTATTTATCAATTGCACAGCTTCTGGTGACGTTTCGTTAAACTGGTCTAGCGCTTCACGGTACAGTTTTTCAGATTTTATAAAGTTTTCCCGCACTTTCTCCCTAGAAATTAACAAAAAACTATGTATATATATTAAAACATAAAGTTTAGTCGCCTGAGGTGACATCACCAAGCGCTGAGTACAAGGCCCGAAAAGCGACTAACCTAGGTTCATCTCCGTCTAAATTTTTCCTATTTAGACATCAGTAAAAAAATTTCAGAAGAGCCAAGACTATGAGTTCTCATAAATTTTCACAGAAACGAACAGATAAATGTGAACCGTGGAAACTAAAAAACGTATGTCCGAAACTAGATAGAATAAATAATAGCATAATAATAAATAAAAACAACATAGTGTTAAATAAAAACATGATAAATAAAAGCACCGAACTTTCGAAAACCAACTTAGCTTTGAATTAACATTTTTTGAACAAACATTATTACCTTTTGGCATAGCTGAGATAAGTCTCGAGGAGGTATTTGTTGGCATTCTTGTGAGTTGGCTTCAAGGAAAGAGCTTCTTTGAAATCTGAGATAGCGCTAGTGTACACTTCCAGTTTAGTATGTCTGAAACAATGAAAAAGACGATAAAGGTCGCTCGTGAAATTTAAATAAACATAACCGACTAACGTCGGGCGAATTGCTCTCAAACGACCGGCGAGGGGTTGGCTTCGTCAGTAGCTAGCCACGGTTTAGTGAGGCTCGCTTCAGCTTGATTTGACTATGCAACTTTTAGATTTCTAGCCTTGTTAGTAAACAAATCAAATAAAAAAATGATATTCTAAAAATTTTCAAAACATTGCAAAATTTAAAAGAGAGGCTTCCAGATTTCGCAGTGAAGATGTTCAAAACTGTTTTTTGTCTCTGGAGTTATGTTAAGTAACCCATCTGCAAGACTTGAAAAGCTTCGTTTGCCAGTAATGATCGTTTAACTCAGAAAAGGACAAAAATATTCAAAAATTTTGAAAAGAGTCAAAAATTTGAACAAAATCTTGCTAAAATTCAAGATATTCATTTCATTGTTTCATGAGACTATCCAGTATCCCTGTTTCAAGCCTGAAATAGTTTCACAGGCTCATAGAGATCCGTACACTTGGAACAAAAATTTTAGAAATATTTGAAAATTTTAAATTTTATCCAAAAATTACTAACACTGGAGTAATGAAAAATGTTGATCACCATCCCATTAACTCTAGAAACTACGCAACAGCTTATTATCAAACCTTGGAGGAGGTCCCAGGGCCTGTGCTGCCGGAAAAAACTCAAAAAAATGAAAAAATTGCAAATATTTTAAAAAATTGCTTTAATTCGTGATATGAAAATCTTGCACCGAGGTCTGATGGGGGGTGGGCGCAGCACTGGGGTGGGGGCAACAGTTGGGGTGTCTTCAACCTCTAAGAACCGCCCTTCACACCATAAGTAAAAGTATAAGTCTTCAAAACAGTTTGAGCTGAAACAGAGCTGAAAGGCTCTAAGAGCACTTAATGCCCGCTGGGCGCTACCTGTTTATCCCGTTTTTGAGGACGAAAAGTCAAAAGCGTCAGACGAAAAATTGGTCAAGCGAAAAATCGCATTAAAAAAGTTCGGCAGGACTAATATAATTGCTACAAACTTCGTTTGAGAGCAATTAATTATCAATTCTATGATATTTCGTAGATATTCACAATCCTTTAAGTAAAATTGTCTTTCGATTAAACCATCATTACATTTTTTGGATCTTTTCCGTTTGTGCCCCCCAATGCTGCACCCACTAAGCTGAGGGGGGCACAAACAGAAAATAATTTTTTTCTACAAACAGATTTAGCCTAGGTAACCGAAGGTAGCTTAAATATTGACGAACATATTAAAAAGAAGAGTAGCATAGTAGCACACTTTTTGAATTGATCAGTTTCTGACTTGTGTCAAATTTAGTTGCTGTTTGAATTAAAAGTTTAATGCTCAACTGACTTTAAATTCGTTTTGATAAAAATTGTTTTCTGTTGAAAATGAATGAATGATGCAGAACAGACGCACTGAGAGCCGGGCTGTCCTTGCAAGATCTACTTCCAGGATAGCCATGTATTTTTCGAGTTCTTCTATTCGTCTTGTCAGATCATACGAGATAATCATCTGATAGTATACATCGCCGCAATCAGCAGCAAAATTTATAATTGCACCAAGAGCATATTATCCGACAGCTAGTTCTATTTTACAACAAGAGCAAATTAAAAGATAGTAAATAGAGGCATTTTTACTTACAATGCACCCCTGGCCACCAATCCCTCAACACACTGGGGCTCCACTTCCAGAGCAATGTTGAAGTGCTGCATTGCTTCCACGTGTCTGTCCTCTTTGAAACACTGCACACCTTTTCCCACACTGTACACACACATACGTAATCAGTATCGGTAACATAACTTATGGAAAGACAGTCATTGCAAGCGAATGGATATAAACAGATGGTGTTACTTTTTAAACCATTGTTCCATTAACAATAAATCATTTTCGGAAATTGACACGCTGTTAACAACTATCTTGGAAACATTGACAGATTCGAGTAAATTTACTCTAGTAAAATATACATTTTGTGACGTAATACCTGTTGAAAATAAAAATTTGCTCTCAAAAATGATGCCGCATAAAAAGTACTATCGGACAGTAAGTGCAAAAAAGTTTATTCCGGTTTCAAACATTCTTTTCTCATAGATGAAGGATGTAAAAGAACATTGGCTTTGACGGATTGCAAAATTATTGGAGCAAAACTTCGTTTGATGCCATTTGCAAAACAGTGTGCAGATTTGTACTGAAGATGAAAACAAAGTCGTATAAGTTTGTATTGGAGAGATATGGAGTGCATCCTGCATTTGGGACTCCTGAAACTAGCTTGATTGAGCCTATCTGGAGTTTTTAGTCAGTCAAAGAAGCTGCGCAATCCATTCATTTGTCTATGCTTCTCGATTTGACGGCAATTTATACCATTCTTGGACCGTCAAAAATAAATCACCGTAATGTTTCCACTTCTTAAGTAACGGTCAATTTGGTCAGTATTGTGGTTTTGTAGATTATGTATTTGACGTATGCATTTAAATTGAAGGTAAATAATTGACAATTTTCAGTGTAATAAATTCAGAAAACTGTCAAAATTAGAGAAAAAAAAACACTGAAATTGGTCCGAAATTTTAATATGAGCACTATAATCAGTGGCAAAGTACGAAATTTAAATTACAATAATACAAAATAATATAACCGTAAAAACAATATTAGCAATTAAATTATGAAGAACTTGAGAACCAATTTCAGCTCCGCATGAGCAAAAAACCAGCAAAGCGTTGATGATTGATATCTATTGTAGTTCACCATGGGACACAACTTCTCCACACAACATTTTATACAAATAAATTTTACGATCAGTTACATTTTGTAGAGCACTTTCAATAGCAACTAGATTTTAAAGTGGCTTTTTAAAAATAGCGTCAAAAGAAAGGGACAGCTATGAAGTAACTGTTATTCCAAACTGGCAGGCAACAGCCGCAATTTGATTAAACTTAACGCCACTTTGAATAAACTGTAAAGTTCATTTCAGACAGAAATAGCGAGACTCGCGATGACCGGCTTTATAGTTCAGCAAATGCCTTTTTTGTCCATTCAGTTTTAGAAATGAAGATGAAAAGCATTGCAGAAGCATATATTTAAAACTATCAGCCAAAAAGTGAATAAATGTTATCTACAAAAAATAACCAGAAAAATGTCAGAAAAGAGAAGCAAAATAGTATAGTCATATAAACATAGCTGGCAGATTGCCAGAAAATAGCCGCAATAGCTTCGTAGATCAGCAGTCTAAAAAACAGTTGAAAAAAAAAACAGACCAAAAGTTTTATTGAAGGCTGAGATGTTATATTTTGATAAAGAATCTGCATAAGTTATTGCTGCCCCTTATCAGCTGCTCTTAAATAACCTTCATTTAGAGTGAAACATTCACTTGATCTTATCTCTTTGTATTAAAGTAAATAAAAGTCATTTCCAAAGTGAGGAAGTCATATTTGAAAGTGAGGTAAGTTACGTGGGACCAAAAATTTAATCACGCGAATGAACAAAAAGCTCGCTGCACTAAAATCGAAAAATGACGTCACGCACGCGTTTCAGCTGAAATTGCATGAACGAATGAACAAAAAGTGGTTGTGACGTCAAAGATCTGCAGTCTCAAAAAAACAGTAAAAAAGACAGACCAAAAATTTGTCGTTTCATTGAAGGCTGATATGTTATAATTTGATTAAAAATCTGTATAAGTTCTGACTGCCTCTATTGGCTGCTCTCAAATAAACTTTCTTTAGAAAGACACACACCTATTTGACCTTATCTCTTCAAATTAAAGTAAATAAAATTCAATTTTAAAGTGAGGAAGTCATATTTGAGAGTGAGGTAAATCAAGTGTGACAAAAAATTTAATCACGCAAATGAACAAAAAACTAGCTCCACTAAGAGCGAAAAATGAAGTCACGCACGCGTTTCAGCTGAAATTGCATGAACGAATGAACAAAAAGTGGTTGTGACGTCATATGGTCGTAACAAAAATTCTTGACGACGGAATAAAAAACATCGCCGGAAGAATTCCGGAAGCGACTCGAAGCATAAAAACTTCACAAAAAACCTATTTGCAGCTGAGGCAATTACCTTTTGTATTAAACTATTAACTCATTACCTCCCCTGGTCTGATCTAAAAATTGGTGAAAATTAAACCACTGTCACCAAGAGAAACAAAATGCAGCAAAATTTAATATTATTGAAAACGTTTGGTAACATAAAAAAAGTCCCAAATAATTAGGATGGTAAAGAAACTGATAGGCTGAAAAGGCTGACAGGACTATCAATTGCCTTCAAATAATTCATGATTCTAATCTCAAAAAGATCGCGAAAGCAAACGGCAGATAAGTCTTAGAAACTAAGTTAAATTTTTCCAAAAAAGAATGCTCAAAATTAAGAATCAGAAAACGACTACAATTAGACTTCTAATCACTGTAATTAAGACAAAAACAACAGATACTTCTTCCTTGATTTATATATTCTAGACATGATTTCATACTAATTCAAAAATTAAATTAATGATAGAAAAGACATAACCAACAGAATAATAATCAAAGGCAAAAAATTGTTTAAAAACAGTGCCAGGGCTGAAGAAAATTGCGATAAATAGTACTAAGTGGAAATTTTGGAAAATAATTTCACGCAAACTCTCAGGACTGCCTTATGTTGAATGAAATCAATTGCAAACCAAAGAAATGAAAAGATAAAAAAGCTGAAATCATTCTATTTTTTGACAACCAAAAAATCAATATAACGAATATAAATGTAGGTGCCAGGACAAAGCTACAATAATAAAAACTAGAATTTAAAGAATATGGCCACAATCAAAAGAACACTGTAGCAAAACGACTAATTCTTGATTTTTGAAAGTTAAAAATCAAATTAAAAAAATCAAGAAAAACGAATAACTTTCCATGTTCAGCATTTGAGACATAGAAAAGACAATGAGTCATCCGAGACAAAACTCCATTCTCCTAAACAGAACAAAAAAGAAAAAGCAGAATCAAACATTCGGAAACAATAAAACATTTTGCAAAAAATGTCCAATGAATTTTTGAGACTGCATTTATGAAAAAAAAAATTAACTTACAAAACTTAACGCAAAAATGATTGAATTTCTATTGAAACGAAATTAAAATCAATCATGTTGCGCAAAAAGACTATTTCTAGTAATAAAAAAGCTATAATACAAACAAAAAACTGAGAAAAATTGAAAAACTAACAAGGTTGGATTAGCATATGTACAATTTTATAAAACAAAATTACATCGAGGTACAAAGAGGTATTCAGAATATGAATTATCAAAATGGAAGTCGCTATATAAACTGATTTTTGACAAAAAGACGGCTGGAAGATCCAAAAAATGAAGAAATTACTAGAAGTAAAGCAAAAAATTAACTTAAAAAATCAAGAATTATGTGCCAATTTTGAACTTCAAAAAACTTTTCAGGCTCTCCAAAACTCTGTGATATCAATTTCCGAGGTATGAATTTCAATATAGCATCGAATAAAAACTTTCTACAAAAACAACTTAGAAGCAAAAAACCGGCTACTTGGACGAAAAAACGGCTAAAATTGGTTATCTATATGTGCCATTCAGTCAAAAACTACAATTCAAAGTCAAAAAGTCATTCACTAAACGCAGTGAACGATCAAAAAACTTCTCCCGCTCAGAAAAAATAAGTTCACACGGCAATTTTACTCAGTTTCGCTTTTAGTTCAAAATATGGTCTAAACGAATAGTACTTCCGGTAAAAAAAAACATAGCCGGTAGAACACCGGAAACGACTCGATTCGTCGTGCATTATAATCTCTAACCTAACCTTACCGAAATCAGAACATCAAAATAGACAGGAGAGAAAAAAATTGTAGGCAGGTGTTGGGGAGGGGGAGATAGGTGGCGGGGGATTTGTGCGGTGTAGTGTAAGAGATAATTAGGGGTGACTTATATAGGACCAAACAATCTCAAAATGACCTCTTCACCTTGAACATTACCAGCAGTTACTAATTACTATACAATACAAACGAAGCCACTGTTGAAGTCCAATGTTCGAAAACAGAAGTCAACAATCAAAAGCGGAGGTAAATGCTCGAACAGAAGAAATTCAAAATTCAAGTCATGAACAAACTTGCTTTCTGCTAAAAAAAAAACAGCCGGTAGAATACCGGAAACGACTCGAATCGTCGTGCAAAATAATCCTTACCCTAAATTGGACAAAATCAGAATATCGAAAAACACTAGAAATAACAAAAATAGAAGACCAATAAAACATAAAAAGCGTTAACATTTTTTCAGTTCAGGGATATGGGTAGGTGCTGGTTGGGGGTGGGGGGTTGGTAGGTTGGGGCAGGTAGGCGGTGGTGGGGGGTGTAGGTAGGTGGGTTGGGGGGTAGGTACGTTGCGGGGGGTAGGTGGGTAGGTACGAGGGGGGAGGGGTATGTAGGTACGAGGGGGGGTAGGTAGGTACGAGGGGGTGAGGGGGTTAGGTACGTGGGGGGGGGGGGGTAATTTTTGGGGCGCGGGATAGGTAGTTAAATGGGATCAAATTTTCTCAAATTGACCTCTTCACCTTGAATTACAGACTGTTACCAATTGCTATACATTACAAGCTAAGCATTTGTTAAAATCCAATGTTCGAAAACAGAAGTCAACAATCAAAAACGGAGGTTAAAGCTCGAACAGAAAGAAGTCAAAATTCAAGTCATGAACAAACTTGCTTTCTGCTAAAAAAACATAGCCGGTAGAATACCGGAAACGACTCGAATCGTCGTGCAATAAATCTCTATTCCAACTTGGACAAAATCAGAATATCGAAAAAACACTAGAAATAACAAAAACAGTAGACCAATATAAGATAAAAAGCGTCAAAATTTTTTCAGTTCAGTGGTTTGGGTAGGTGCTGGTGGGGGGGGGGGGTGGGGTGAATGGTGGGGGGGGCAGGTAGGTGGTGTAGGTAGGTGGGATGGGGGTAGGTACGTCGCGTGGAGTAGGTAGGTACCAGGGGGGGGGGGGGTAGGTAGGTAGGTACGAGGGGGTGAGGTAAGTACGTTGGTGTTGGGGGGGGGGGGGGGGTAGGTACGTGGGGGGGTAGTTTTTTTTGGGGGCGGGGTAGGTAGTTTAATGGGATCAAATTTTCTCAAATTGACCTCTTCACCTTGAATTACAGACTGTTACCAATTGCTATACATTACAAACTAAGCTATTGTTAAAGTACAATGTTCGAAAACAGTAGTCAACAATCGGAGATAAAACGGAGGTAAAAGCTCGAATAGAAAGAAGTCAAAATTGAAGTCATGAACAAACTTGCTTTCTGCTAAAAAAAAAAAACCTGTAGAATAACAATACTCTTCTTCGAGTCGTAAAAACCTGTAGAATCTCAATACTCCTCTTCGAGTCGTGAAAACCTGTAGAATCTCAATACTCCTCTTCGAGTCGTAAAAAACCTTAAGAAAACCAATATTCCTCTTCGAGTTGTAAAAACCAAGAGAAGGCCAATAATAGCCCAAGCTATCGCTGAGCGTTTATCAATAACATGTTTATTTTTTTTCTTTCCTCCGTTCTCGAATTGAAACATTTCTCGTCAAGATTCTGAATATGTAACAAAAACCGCCGGAACAAATGGCAATCAATTAAAAATTATTCTTTCTCAACAAAAAAATGATTTAATTTGGAAAATACACATACAACTTTTTAAATTTAAGTAAACGTTAATGCTGAAATTTGAACAGCTGTGTTATTTCACTAGCAATAAGCTGAACACGAAATATCATCGTACAAATTGCTCTCAGAAGACGGTTTGATGTTCACTTAATACTTTTCTGCTCAGAACAGTTCAATGAGTGAAGCATTTCTTAGGTCGGCTGCTCTTAATTGAAGAGAAACTTAGAAACTTTGATCAAGTAAAAATCAAGATTGTTTAGAACAATTTCAGTCAGAAATTCTATTATCAGACAGCATAAATGTCAAAAGAACGTTCATGAGCGCCAATTCTTCAATTGAAAATACATGTTTGTCTGAAGTTCAATCTAAAAGCTTCTATAGCCACTAAAAATAAGACGAAGTACTAATATCAATTAGTAAAAGCATATTATTAAGTCTAATATAACTCTTAATTTAATTCTTGCTCTTGTCGTCAATTGGTTCGGTCAAAAAACAACAAAGTTCGCGGAGGAAAAACTGCTGCGTTATAATTTTTACAAACATAACCAACCAATACCTAACGAATAGCTCTAAAACGACAGGCAAGGGTTGGCCTTGAACAGTACGTTCAGAGACTGATGAAGCTCTAAGAGAGCTGCACAGCACCATAAAACAATCGTGATTTCCGTTTATCCCGTTATTCGCCCGAAAAATTAAATCGGTCAGGCTAATAACGACCAAGCAATTGATAGCAGCAGTATAATTGCTAGTATAAATTAAGCTCAAACGAAGCAAAACATTCTTTTCTTCAAATTCACAACGAAAGAATCATTTGCATATTTTGCTAAGCAAGCAGAACTACGAGAAGAAACGCGAAGTTTAATGTTAGACTTAGAGTGAATATGTAATAGTAAATAAAAACAAGGATCTTAATATTGTATAAATATTAGCAAAAAGTTAAATTTTATGAAAGAGCTAAGCTGGTTTTTTGTTCAAGTTTATTTTCGCAAGTTTGTTTACGTGCTTGTTACACGTTCTCACTAGTAGTAT
The DNA here is from genome assembly GCF_964194025.1 of Convolutriloba macropyga. NCBI lineage: Eukaryota > Metazoa > Xenacoelomorpha > Acoela > Convolutidae > Convolutriloba > Convolutriloba macropyga. Next base: position 12,489,803 of record NC_134470.1, read on the forward strand.
CTGGGGACGTTCACTGGAGTCAGTGGGGATAGAACCCAAACTATCCGTTTGATAACGATTAATTACCAGCTTAACTCGACACTAGTGGTTTGCACCAAGTGAGAGAAGAAATGATAGATTTAAAATATAAATATATAAGTGAATATAGAGAGAATGTATGGTAGTGGATAAAACAAGGAAATCAACAAGTAGTAAAATTTGGCCCTATTCGTTTGGAGAAAGGGTCAAATTTTACTGGTGGTTGGTTTCCTTGTTTTATCCACTACTACTGGTTAAAGTAGTAGTGGTTAAAGTAGTAGTGGTTTATCCACTACTACTGGTTAACCAACCACCAGGAAGTGAAAATTTGTTTGCTTGCTATTTTTAATTATCACTGTAACTGAAAAAATATTAAAATTGCTATAGAAAAATATCAAATGGTTGTGTAGATAAATATAACTTTTTGGGTCTCATTCAAGCTTAAGTTTCTTCTCGTAGTTCTGCTTGCTTAGCAAAATATGCAAATGATTCTTTCGTTGTGAATTTGAAGAAAAGAATGTTTTGCTTCGTTTGAGCTTAATTTATACTAGCAATTATACTGCTGCTATCAATTGCTTGGTCGTTATTAGCCTGACCGATTTAATTTTTCGGGCGAATAACGGGATAAACGGAAATCACGATCGTTTTATGGTGCTGTGCAGCTCTCTTAGAGCTTCATCAGTCTCTGAACGTACTGTTCAAGGCCAACCCTTGCCTGTCGTTTTAGAGCTATTCGTTAGGTATTGGTTGGTTATGTTTGTAAAAATTATAACGCAGCAGTTTTTCCTCCGCGAACTTTGTTGTTTTTTGACCGAACCAATTGACGACAAGAGCAAGAATTAAATTAAGAGTTAAATTACACTTAATATATAAATAAATGACCCACCAACTTGTAACTTTTTATTGTTTCATTGTTCTCTGATGACTCAAGCATTACTTCAATGGGGCACGACATTGAGGAAATTGAAGCGGACCTGCAAAGCCATAATATCAACCTTAATTGTTATGGTTTGTTTCTCAAGGTCACACAGTTCATATGAATTAAGAACGAGTGCCTGCAATCAAAGAAACCCCGATTTGTTTAGCTCACAATCATTTTACATCGTAATTGTAATCCGTTCATTAACGATGCTATTTTGATGTACACTTGCTGCAATTATTCGTCACTCTTACCAATTTATAAATAGCAGGAGTCACTTAAATTCGTATTTTTTGAAAAAAAACATCCTTGTAACATTATCCTTTCTTTTCGAAGAGTTCTGCAATCATTTTTCTGTTTTGAGCAGAGTAGTCCACCGCCCAAGGATATCAAACGTTAAGCTTTTGAAAGAATCAATTGGTGAACGAAAAATTCAATAGCACTACAATCGCTTTTCATGTACTGAGCTCTACAAAATTAGAAAACACAAATTTATTCCTGAACAAAATCAAGAACGACTCCGAAGAGGGAGACTCAAAACTGGAAGATGATTAGGTTCAATTTTATCTTGTGATAATAACTTTTTTGTTGCTATATTGGCTATCTACTCACTGTTAATGGAAACATTTTGTTGCTTTTAAACTTTGGGCGATCTGAGAAGCTGATAGTATTTGATCGCGATGATTGTCCGCTTGATTTGGTTCCGTTGAAAGAATCATACATATTTCAAGCACCCATTTGTAAGCAAATCGAGTAAGCTATACTCTTCGTGTAACAAGACATTAAAATGACAAGGAAAAGTGTATTCCACGAATGACAATAGTCGCATGCAATTAAAAACTAACTGCTCAACTACACATAAGATTCAAGTTCTAAAGAAAAGAATCACGACATGAAGTTACAGGAAACCAATTTGCTGAACGCGGTACACTCATAATAAATCAATCTTTTGAGCTGTTAAATCGTGATCATTTGCAGATAAAAAACATAAACGACTATTGCAAGAAGCATTGATCTCAAACGACTAGTGGGAGTGTAGGATACAAGGACCTCTAAATACTACTGTATGCTAAGATATGTAGGATAGAGTAGTATTTAGAGATCATTGTATCAAGTATAATCATATCAAATCGTTCAAAATGAAATCGGAGATGTAGAAGTCACGATTTATCTGTAACCACGTTTTAGCTATATAAGCTTTGTTGTCTTTATTACAGTTGATTTCTCTATATGCTACCATCACAGTAAAAAATATATATCTATTGTTTCAAAGGGAAGCGCGTATTTAAATATTAAGTTAGGATTCCCCAACTCCTAGAGGTGCTCAAAAAACTACTGCAATTGTGGTGCACTTTTCTTTTGAATTTTAGTAGTAAAGGCTGGCATTTCGAGTTCAGCTGCAAAAACACTTGAAGAGATAAAGTTATATCGCGCAAAACTAAAAAGTCAAGGGCGTAAAACTCTTTCAAAAAGTCAAAAGTCAACCAAAAACGGCCAAGAGCAACGTATGTACAAGAACTGCTCGTTGGAGACCAATTAAGCATCGACGGCAACTGCAAAAACAAAGCTGCGATGAGCAAACCTTCTGAAACGTAGCTTGATGGTTTCAATACAAGCCAATGACAAAATGTAAGTAATGCAATCTTGACTCGTCCTATCTGACAAGAACAGTTTTGGAGAACGTTTAATTTGAAGTTTGTCTGCGAAAAATATTACAACAAAAAATTAAGAAATCAGCAACAGGGGTTGCGCCAGTATCTGCCCCAGCCATAAACAGTTGCCATTGTTAATATCCTTGTAACATTATCCTTTCTTTTCGAAGAGTTCTGCAATCATTTTTCTGTTTTGAGCAGAGTAGGCTACCGTGCAAACGTTAAGCTTTTGAAAGAATCAATTGGTGAACGAAAATTTCAACAGCACTTCAATCGCTTTTCATGTACTAAGCTCTACAAAATTAGAAATCACAAAATCATTCCAGAAAACAATCAAGAACAACTCCGAAGAGGGAAGTATCAGCTGTTTATGACAGGCTCAAAAAGTGGAAGATAATGAAGTTCAATTTTATCTTGTGATAATAACTTTTTGTTGCTATAATGGCTATCTACTCACTGTTGATGTAAACGTTTTGCTGCTTTTAAACTTTGGGCGATCTGAGAAGCTGATCCTATTTGATCGCGATGATTGTCCGCTTGATTTGGTTCCGTTGAAAGAATCATACAAATTACAAGCGCCCATTTATAAGCAAATCGAGAAAGCTATACTCTTCGTGTAACAAGAAATTAAAATTTCAAGGAAAAATGTTTTCCACGAATGAAAATAGTCGCATGCGATTAAAAACTAACTGCTCAACTACACATAAGACTCAAGCTTTAAAGAAAAGAATCACGACATGAAGTTACAGGAAACCAATTTGCTGAACGTGGTACACTCATAATAAATCAATCTTTTGAGCTGTTAAATCTTGATCATTTGCAGATAAAAAAAAACAAACGACTACTGCAAGAAGCATTGACCTCAAACGACAAGTGGGAGTGTAGGATACAAGGACCTCTAAATACTACTGTATGCTAAAATATGTAGGATAGAGTAGTATTTAGAGACAATTGCATCAAGTATAATCATGTAAGAAAAGTCAAATCGTTGAAAATGAAATCGGAGAAGTAGAAGTCACGATTTATATGTAACCACGTCTTAGCTATATAAGCTTCGTTGTCTTCATTACAGTTGATTTCTCTATATGCTACCATCACAGTATAAAATATATACCTATTGTTTCAAAGGGAAACGCATATTTAAATATTAAGTTAGGATTCCCCAACTCCTAGAGGTGCTCAAAAAATTACTGCAATTGTGGTGCACTTTTCTTTTGAATTTTAGTAGTAAAGGCTGGCATTTCGAGTTCAGCTGCCAAAACACTTGAAGAGAATAAGTTATATCATCCAAAACCAAAAAGTCAAGGCCGTAAAACTCTTTCAAAAAGTCAAAACAGTCAAGCAAAAACGGCCAAGAGCAACGTGTGTACAAGAATTGCTCGTTGGAGACCAATTAAGCATCGACAGCAACTGCACAAACAAAGCTGCGATGAGCAAACCTTCTGAAACGTAGCTTGATGGTTCCAATACAAGCCAATGACAAAATGTAAGTAATGAAATCTTGACTCGTCCTATCTGACAAGAACAGTTTTGGAGAACGTTTAATTTGAAGTGTGTCTGCGAAAAATATTACAAAAAATTCAAGAAATCAGCAACAGTGATTGCGCCAGTATCTGCCCCAGCCAAAAACAGTTGCCATTGTTAATAAGGATAGTTGTTTCAATTGTAAACCTATAACTTCTAAATTTCTTTAAAAGAAGTGGATGTCTAATTTATCAAAATTTAGCGGGAAATTGCAGAAATGGGCAAAAGTTGGGCCGGGTAGCGGGTATCAAATTATTTTAGTCCGTAGCCACTACCCTAAGAGGACCTGGGTTCGACAATAACAATAAATGGAAAGAATGACCATGACAAAGACAGCCATCGCATCGCATCGAAGGACTTCGCTCAACAGGCCTTAAAAAAGCAAACTGAAATTGAAAAAATATATGTTTATTACAATTCGATTGAGCGCAGTGAACACTTTTTCAGTGTTTCCAGGAAAAAAAATACAGCACGTAGCATCTGCAAACCGGGTTAACTGTTCTGTTGTCGTCACGTTTTGAGGAAATTCGTTTAGGTTAAAACAGTACCTAAAACTGTCCCTCGAGGAAGACCATGATTCAAATCATTTCAGAACAAAACACCAATTAGTTTTACTTGTTGTATTTGCTGAGAAGGAGCGAACAAAGCATAGCGGTTGAACCTACAGGAAAGTAGCAAGGAGCTACTTTCTCTAGAAAAAAAATATGTAAAACGAAGACGAACGTTTTTGTAAGATCCAAAAATAGCTCCAGCATTGTTGTTATGACAAGGATTGCAGGCAATTGTTGTTTGTTGATTTCATTTTCTTTAAAACTATATAATTTGACTTGAATCAAACTTGAAGGAAAAATAACCGACTAAACGTCGGAAGAATTGCTCTCGAACGACCAGTGGGAGCTCTAATCAATTGCAGCTTGCTTCAGTTGGGGGAAGCCTGAATGGGACTACGAAGTTCAATAGTGGTCTTCAAATAACCACATTAGAGGTTAACATATACCACTATTAAGATTTAAAGTAAAAAATGGCACCAGTTTCGGCGCACTTTTCATTTGACTTTTGGTATTAAATTGCCACCAATTGATTTCAGCTACTTGAAATGATGATTCAGAGCGAATTTTAGATACACAAAAATTTAAGACCAGAAATTGATACAAAATTTTGCTATTTTTCTTTTTTATTATCGACGTAGTTCAAATGGTTGTTCAAATTCATCATCGAACCCAGCATCGAGTCGAAACATACCCGGAAAATAGCCGCCGTTGATTCCAATAAGAATGATTGGGATTGAGAGAATAGATATTGAAAAAAAAAAAATTTTGTACAAAAACATTTTTAAGTCCAATTTATTTTGATAACATTTCGTAGTTGAACATACTTCTGTTTCTTAGAGAGAGGCTACAGGGGCTACTATCAATACCAATAAGCATTAGAGAGAGGTAACTAATAATTATAGGAACGACGTTCAAATAGCGGGCATCTAAAATTGGGCTTTATGGGTTTATCCCGTTTCTGTTTCTGACTTCAATTTTTTATTCTGACTCTGTTCATTTTGAATTGCTTTGCTGAGCAACTGATGTTCAAAATCACTTTTAGCAGAATGAGAGAAGAGAGAAACTAGACTAGAGAAGTCAAAAAGATTTCACGCAAAATGTTGAAAAAGCGGCAAAATGGGGTAAAGCGAAAAATTTTTTGTTCGACGAAGTAAAAAAACATAGCAGGACAAGTCCTGACGTACAATTCAAAGAATTTTCGTTGACTAAACAAAAAACCTAGACCTAGAACGGACTATGAATGGATTGGGAAAACCATTTAGAAAAAAATCCGATCCAAAAAATCGAAAAAACAGTAAAAATCAAAGTGAAATTGCCGCATGTGAACAAAAAACCACTAGCGAGAAAGCGAATTTTTGTTCAAACGCCGTTTTCTCGCTCCACTTTAAATTTAGAGTGAAAAAATTTCACGCCGCAAAACCACTCGCTTCTTCACTCCATTTCCTGTTTCGGCGTGACCAAAATCACTACTCCAATTTGACTTCAAAAATCATGAAAATGTGTGAACAGATCTTAAAAAAAAACATAGCCGGAAGAATTCCGGAAACGACTCGAAGTGAAATTCCATTTAAACGCCATCCAACTACTCATCAAACAAAACGTGCCTTCACTAATTTATGATTATCTTGAAACAAAGTCATGAAACAAAAAAGAAAAAACAATAAAATCAAATCTGTTATAATATGATAAAAAATCTGATCAAATTTTGTTATAAATTGAGATTCCGAAAAAACCATCTCTGCCAAAATAACTTCATCAAAACAACTAGTACTTACAAAAACAAATTATGTGAATTTTGAAAAAATACTTTAGGCTAAAATTATGAAAAAAAAATAGCTCTTAAAAACAAATTTCACTGAAAACCTGGAAAAAGTTACTAAGTTTTTAATATTTCAAAAACATATAGATCCAAAGAAAAATTCCCTTCAACCAATAGGGTATCCAGATGCTCGCAAAACAAAAGGCAAATCATAATAGGCAAAGAAACTTAGCTAAAAACAGAAAAAAACGAAAAACTGCAAAAAATTAAGAAAAATAGATCCAATTTTCGCCATTTTTTTGTCATATTTCTCAACAAAAAAATGATTCTTACCCACAAAACTGTAACCAATTGTTATCATAAAATTGCTCAAGTAGAAGGGGTTTCTTCAATACCCATTTGAGCCAGTAAAACAAAATAATCGTCAAAAAAAAAACGCAAAAATTAGCCCGAAAATCAGCAAAATACATTTAAACCTCCGAATTATCATAAAATTCATATGAATTTCCAGAAACCTTCAAACCACTACCGAAACCAGCCTACAATTAAAATAAAATCATAACCAAACGCTCAACCAAATTAAATGAAAAAAACTGCTTTAAATGCCGCACGTGAACAAAAAAATTTCGCTCGCTTAGAGAAAATTTTTGTCACACATCAATTTCTCGCTCTCTCAAAAACAGCGGTATGAACAAAAACCACTCACTTTTCGCTCCGCTCTTCACTTTTGTTCAGCGCCAAAATCACTCCAAATTTTTTCACGCGTTTCATTTCCCGCTTCAAACATCACTCCAATAAAATTGATTTAAAAAAAGGACTTCTCCAATACTCCTCTTCGAGTCGTAAAAAAGACAGCACCCCAATACAATTCAAATTCTTTGAATTGTAAAAAAATAGGAGCGCTATAATAGCCGGCTGATAAGATGAGGGCGGCTATTAATAAAGGAGCGTTTGTAGATTATTTTTTCTTTAAATCGATCTTCGTGTGTTTTGGTATATGCTCGTTGACCGCCAAAGACTGTTACTGTTTTTCTAATGAGGCTGATAGCGAGGCCTTTGATTTGTCTAATTCTTTGGACTGCATTTTAGAATTTTTAATTCGTCATCTTCCTCGGCTTTCGTTATGACCATACCAAAAACAAAAGTGACCTTTTTAGTGACTTCTACCGAGCAGTGGTTGAATTTTAGTGCTGAAAAGTTTTTCTTGATAAAATAGCTTTTTTAATAAGATATTGTATTAGAGTTGATTTCATTTTTGAACCAAATGTTCTGATCTGTTCAATTTTTGTCCATTACAGTGAAAAAATAACCTCACTGGCATTAACATCACTTGTATATATGTCTGTCATTATTTTAAATTCCATCAAAAATTATATTGCAGCAAAATTACTCTTCAACAATTTGAAAGTTTCCTAACTCGGCTTCATTTGATACATAATTAAATCAGAAATTAAGATGAGTTGGGTCGCAACATTAACTGCGATTTCAGATTACTGGCCCATTTAGAGTTCAAATACACTCCAAAATCCAATAAAAATGCGTAAAAGGCAAAAAAAATTGGGACCGTACCAATGGGTCATGTTAGAAATGAAACTAGTCCTCAACTAACTTCCTCAACAATTGTTTTCTCACTCTAAAGAGCTTTGAGAAGTTGCGCCTCAAAAAACAAAAGGTAACATTGAAGAATATCAAGTAACGTATATACCTTTTCATAGCCCGGGCAATGTTCTGATTTTTCCTCAACGTCTCTGCGCTTTCCACCACCACGCTTGATCCGGGATTCGAGCTGAGCTGCGGCGACCTTCAAACATGATGGGAACAAATTGCGGTGGACAAAGAGTCTGTTCACACACACGGAAAACTATAACACCCAAGATAGCGATTACTTGCCTGCTCAAAGTGGAACACAATGGCCCCAGCTCACCCCAAAGGGACACTCCATTGAATTTCGTCTCTCCAGGAAAGTTCAGCAAAGTCCGATTAGTAAGAACAGTGTAAGCAGATTTGGGGTTTGAGAACCCGACTATTTTGTGCAAAAACGAGTCGTAAGATATAGCTCCACTTTTTTCCAGCATTGTTGTACGCCTAAAAATATCTTGAATAAATTGCTGAGAAATGAATAATTCTTGAATATCTTGAATAATTCTATTAAAATCGGTAAATAACGTTATAATATTTTAGGTATGACAAAGAAGGTAGTTTACAGCTTTTTAAATAAATTACACCGCAATTTTACAGCTTTAAAAATATATAATCTCACATTTTGCACACCAAGTATTATTCGACCGTTTTTCCTCTCACAACAGAGTAAAGCGCAATATCTCAAGAGATTAAAAGCGAAATTTCTTAACAAAACCAGAGCGAAGTTGCTTTCCTCCAATCGGTTCTCTTGTCACGACAGATTGAAAGCGAAATTGCCCTTAACAACTGCTACTAATAAACGGTAGAAATAAAAATAATATCTGCAAAACTGCTTATTGAAAATTGATGTGAGAAAATGTGCTTGCATACGAACTTGTAAGAGGGAGCCAAATTGTCGAAATAGAGATTTCTTTCCTTGGAATCTGAATAGGATCCATTGTTCAGTTGTTCGTCCTGAAACAAAGACAGAAACCTGCCGTTGAGTACATATTGCATAAAAGGCAGACAACTGCGTCATTGAAATAAAAACAGCATATTTGCAAATATTGTTCAAACCTGCAAAATCCTTTTCTAGCCAGGTAATCTCTCAAACTTCGGATAACAAAACAATGCAGATGATCTGTATTTATTGGATTCAAAAGGCAACACTACAAGAGGTCACTTTTATCCATGAAGAAGAAAAGACTCTATGCCCCGAAACGTAGAGACAAAAATCAAGGAAGCGTCCATTTGGTCTCTATGATCTGTACTACAGATCAACTGGTCATTCAAATGTTTAAAAACCTTTGGAAACAGAAAAAATCAAATGCACTCATAAAATATGGACTTGGTTGAACTACTCCTAAATGTACTTTGCTCTGTTTAGCGCTCTTTCACCAACCGCTGAGAGTTTGACAAGAATAATCGATTATAACCGCCATTATAACCGATAGCGAGCTCAATAATTGTAATTGAGGCGCAGCTGTCATAAAGAAAACGTTCAGTATAAAAGTTTCCGACAGTTTTTATTTTAGACAATAATTGTTACAACAACTTTTACAGGAGCTTAAACTGATTTTATAAAAGCTTCAACACAGCTCAAATGCAGACCAATACAAATTTGAAAACGTGACGGAACAATGTCGATCGAATTGCCCTTGAACAACAGACATCGGATCGAATATATTGATACCTGCTTCACATGCGTGGTAGTAGGGTGGCAATATGTTTAGTAAGGGACATTAGATGATGTTACCACAGCGTAAATTGGCCACTAGCGAGAATTGAACTGAAAAAGTGAAACCAATTTTGAAGCGTTTTTCATTTTAATTTATATTTTCTTTCATTTTTTTAATTTATTTGCCGCCATGTGAGTTCAGCTGCTTGAAAAAGGAGTTAATCTATGAATGAGACAGCAGTTTAGATCAGCATTCGGGACGTGAAGCGTGATAGATTCATAATGCAGGATGATAGCAGTTCTGCATTGCTCCAGAAAGTGGACACCAACTGCTTCAACCAAAAAGCAAGAAAATAAAATTTGTTATTAGGCTTGGAGCGACTTCAATGATGTTGATTTCCTCAGCTTGTAGCAAACATACTTGAAAAAATAGTTCACATGTCATCAAATAAACGTGATAATGTTCTCGAAATGGTTTCTGTATAAGAGCCTGACGATTTGGATTGCCGACTTCAAAACAATAGGATCATTTCCTATTCTCAAATATGAAATGGAATTTCCCAAATTTTAGAACAACAAAACACGCACGCTGAGCAGCCTATTTTCCTGTTTCTAAGATTGAGGTGTGCTTCAAATACATTCAGCTTGACTTTTTTCAAACATTGCTCAACATTGCTGTCAATATTTTGAAGGCCTGGTTACTTCAAAATATTGACAGTATTGGAAAGAGGTGGCTCTCTGCGTAAAAACTGTAGGTTATGTAGCTGTAACTAACGCAGAGAAAACAAATCTTTCAAAGAACTACTTTAATCACTTTTCATTGAGTCATCTAGTTAAATATCACGTCCCGAACACAGCTCAAAAGTCTGAAAAAGAGAACACAAATTCAAAAACCATTTTGAAACAACAGTAGGGAAAATAACATAAGCCGAATCTGATATCTTCCTCAAAAATTTTCGGATGTTGCGATTCCTGAATAATTATTCAACACACAAAAAAATTGATACTATTCGCTTTTAAAAACGGCCTCTTGTTGGCTAACAATACGCACAAACTTTGAATGCAGTGAAAACCGATTAATCGAAAAAGAAACGAAAACTAAAAAACGAATTGAAAAATTACAGCATTGTCTAAAAGAAACAACATCCGAAAGTCAAAATAAACAGCCTCGAAAACAATGAAACAATTAGTAGTGCTCCTGTTTGATCAAAAACAACCCAACAACCGAGAGTCACACTAAACAATTATATAGACTAAACAAATTCTAAATAAATAGGAGAAACATATTGCAAACAGATTGAAGAACCACTCAGCATTTAATTGTCTCTTTAACGGATTCAGTGAACCGCATACTTAGCCCAGTTAAGCGTGAGCCTCTACGAGAACTTAATGGGCTTTAACTGTTCACCCACTTTTTGAGGACGAACGTCAAAAGCATCAGAAGAACCAGTCATGCAAAGAATTGCATAAACGAGCGCAGGAGTAACAAAACTGCTACAAAATTCCTTTGATAAATTCGAAAAAAGCAAAACTTCATTTCTGGAAAAATTTAAATGATCTTTGCCAAAACACGGCTTATAAAAAAGATTGACAGCAGTCACAACCAAAAGTCCACAAAACCAACAAGTTTAAATCTCAACCAAAAAAGCTCCCCCATAATAAAAAAAACATAGAAGAACAAGTCCTGACGTACAATTCAAAGAATTTTCATTGACTAAATAGAAAAACTAGACCTTGAATGGACTATGAGTGAATTGAGAAAACCATTTTAAAAAATCAAATAAAACATTAAAAATTATCAATGTCAAAATGCCGATAGTGAGAACAAAAAACCACTAGCGAGAAATGTAAATTTGATTTTAGCAAAATTAGGCCTGGAATGAACTAAGAATGGATTGGGAAAACCATTTAGAGAAAATTCGATCCAAAAAAATGAAAATAAAACAGTCAAAACCAAAGTGAAATTGTCGCATGTGAACAAGAAACCACTAGCGAGAAAGCGAGCTTTTGTTCAAACGCCGTTTTCTCACTCTACCTAAAAATTAGAGCAAAAAAATTCATGCCACAGATAAGAAAAAACAGAAAATCAATGTCAAAATTCCGCATGTGAAAAAAAACCACTAGCGAGAAATAAAAATTCAATTCAAACAAAAAACTAGGCCTAGAATGAACTGTGAATGGATTGGGAAAACCATTTAGAACAAAAATCCGATCCAAAAAATCGAAAAAACAGTAAAAATCAGAGTGAAATTGCCGCATGTGAACAAAAAACCACTACCGAGAAACCGAATTTTTGTTCAAACACCGTTTTCTCACTCTACTTTAAAATTAGAGCAAAAAAATTCACGCCGCAAAACCACTCGCTTTTTCGCTCCATTTCCTGTTTCGGCGTGACCAGAATCACTACTCCAATTTAACTTCAAAAATCATGAAAATGTGTGAATAGATCTTAAAAAAAGACAGCACCCCAATACAATTCAAATTCTTTGAATTGTATTAACTTAAAAATTCAAAAAAACGCCACAGAGGGGGCGGGGAGTTCTTCAACTTCTAAGAACCGCCCTTCACACCATAAGTATAGGTTACCAAAAACTCAATGCCCGCTGGGCGGTACCTGTTTATCCCATTTGTGAGGACGAAAAGTCCAATGGGTCAGACAAAAAATTGGTCCAGCAAAAAATTAGCATTAAAAAAGACCGACACACTTGACCAAAAATTTTGCTCGCTCAACAGAAACTTTTAGACGCAAACTCGAAAAACCAGCAAGAAGAAAATCACTAGTTTATTTTGTCTCTGCTCTCCAATTTTATTCGATTGCAGACACAAAATTAATTTTCTAAGGTGTAGGTAACATTGACCTAGAATTCCTGTTTTACAAACATTTAAAACCGTCGAAAACAGATTGCCAGATTTCCTCCTCGAATCGTACAAAAAAGCACGACTACAATAATTGCTTCGACCTTCGTTCAAAATGCTATCAAAAATAAAACATGTGCCGTGTATGATCTTCGGTAGTAAACTGCTTCAAATTTTCTTCAAATGCTTTTAGTGCTCAATGAGAACAATCTTGGTTAGGTAAAAAAAGAGGGATCTATTCTGTTTTGCCCCCCCCCCCCCCCCCCAGCTTAGTGAGCATAAATTTTTTATGACCCCCAGGCGCACGTGCTATTTTCTTACATAGTAACGTGCTATATAACAACATATAATTTGTAACTGGGGGTCATAAAAAACACTGGGGGCGAAACAGAATAGATCCAAAAAGAGAAGTAAATGGTAACAGACTGAAAAAATCAAATGGCCACAGTTAAAATTGTTTAACTATGAACAGCTAACACCAATAGCAATTAAGCTCACAACAGAATCAAAATATTTGCTGAGAACTTCGCTTAAGTGCAATGATTAAACTCATTAACGCATTTTTTGAGAGCAAACAAGTAGACATCAAACTGAGAGATATCACTCGAAATGCCCCCAAACGATAACAGGAACCTCACAATTTTCGATAATCTAGCCACTAAAGAAATAGCAAAGCCAAATGGCAACCATTAACAGTAAGCAGTATTTCGATTGAGTAATGAACTCCCACCATTTTTGTCCCACCATGATTTTCTTTTTTGCATTGAGTACAGAAAAAAAATGAAGCATATGAAATGAGCTCAATGCAAGAGCGGTAAAGGTCTAGGATACATGACTGTTCTAATTCAAGTTCAAACAATTTGTCATACCAGGGGCGACGACTGAATGCGCTATCGCTTCTAAATAAACAAATTTCTATCTAAGTAAATAAACAAGCAAACAATCGCTACTTATCACCAAATGTCTTTTTTATCATTGTAGTGGGCACAACTAGTCATCAAAACTGACCAACCGGACTAAAAGAAACGTTATTTTTGGTAGTCATTCGATGTGTTTACGATAGATCTGTTTAATGTTCAACTCGACACACTAACCCACAAAACCTATTAATAAACCAGCGAATTTGACAGTTTTAGCCATCAACATTTAACGATTAGTTAAGTGTCTACGGTCAGCAAAAGATAAGAAATAAATGGGTAAGATTTGGGTACAATTCAAACGAGAGTCAAAAGGACACTGAAATTCATAATAATAATTTCCTTCAGTAAAAACTTTCTGAAGAGGATAGTCAGTGAGCACCGTAGAGCTCTATCAAAACTAGCCTAGTAAAAAAAAGGAATAACAAAACTGCTATGGGTCAACACAAAAAAATATCAGATAGTAAGGTCAAAAATGAGTTTTGCATTTTTGTAGAATGTTATGACCATATGATAACGATCATTTCCATAGATCTCAAATCCAGCAACATTAATATAAATACTAAACAATAAAACTTATCTTTAATGTATTGCAAGGCTCATTCTGCGTCGAGTAAAATAAGAGAACAATTCCAGGTCAGACTAAGATGTTTTTTCTTTGCTATTGAAAATCTGTCGCTTCACATAGTAAACACACTTCAGTTGTCACGCAACGAAGCGTGTCACGATAGAATAGCGGAGATAATATCAGTTTTTATAATATCTACAAAAAATTTGGGAATTAATTTCCTGCAAACTGAACCAGTTTAAGAGACTAACATCCGCAAATTACATGGAATGTCTACGTTAAGTCACCGTCACCTCTTCTATGATCATGTAAACCTATATCATAGGCACGAACTTCATGTAGCGTCCGCCGACGAATTAAAATATGTCTGCACATGTCCCACCTCAAAAGCATATGGTCACTTTTCACTATCAGTCGTAGCATTAATGGCGCCGACCAAAAATCAACAGCAATGCTTAGTTTAGTCGCTACGTTTGAAGTACCACAAGTTTTTACTCCCTAAAAACGCAAAAAGCTGTTCTTTGGTTGTATACTTCGTTAGGACAAGTATTCGCTCGCCGTTGAACATATTGTTGACGTTTAACATCAAATGAGACAGTGAGATGACTAGGACAAATAGTGCACAGCACAAAAAGTTCAGACACCTTGTCCGACAAAACGAAAATCCAAGGAAGTTAATTGTACGGCGCTGATGAAAAGAGGATGTTATTAAAATTACAACATCGCAACATTCATTGGAAATGAAAGCAAAGAAAAAGGATAAAATAAAATGACCGCCCGTAATTTCCTACTGCTATAATTTAAAGGGTTTCCATTCGAAAAACATTAAACAAAATTTTATTCTCCTGGCCTTCACCAGTGAATGTATTTACAACTTAAAATTCATTAACTGATAGCAGAAGTCCTTTTAATTTGGGTGAAGTCAAAATCTAATCCCACAATTCACAGAGAAGCTCACGCAAAAGGGGTAACAATAACAACACGCACAACATTCAGTTGTTCAGGGGTTCAGAATTCAGAAAAAAAATATTCAAAAGGTCGCAGGAATCACTGGTGGCATCGAATAAAAAAACATATCAGGATAACAGTTCAAGTCCTTAATTATATTCCACAGAAATAACTTTCGAGCTCATCGCAGGAGCACTTCTTGAACACTAACTGCGCATACTATTAAATATGGAAGAACTCAATTATTAATCCAGTGTATAAAAAAAGTGATCAAGGATATTGTGAAAATAGAAACAACTTTCTTCTGAATTATAGCCAGAAAATCGGTTTCTCGGAGTACAACAATAAAGAGCCACTTAAGTTACTATGTTAAAATCAGACAAAATAAAAGCATCATATCATTATGCTGTCGCAGAAACGTTTGTTCAAGCTACTCAAGTGAAACACCGCAACAACACGAGTGGCTTTCAGTGGGATGGCATTTAAAAACAGTCTAAAATGAAAAATGCTTTCAAAACGCTTTCAAACGGATTGGTAATTTTAAGAAAAATTTTAGTTTTTTGGAATCAAACACCGTCACCTAATGCTTATGATTCTTTTAAAGCAACAATTAAAAATTAATACTGCAGTGATAGAGGATTGGCTTAAGTTTTGCCATGAAAATTTTTGACTGCGAGGCATGAGCACATATGTCGAAATTTTTTAAATTGGAAACATTGTGCAATATTATAAAAGATTAATTTTGTCTCAACTGTAGCAGATGCCTGTTTATGTATATTAAAAATACAGAAACCCAAAACTAATCAGTTCCAATTTTCTTTCGAAAACAACGATTACAAAAAATTTCGGCAGAGTTCTGAAAAAAATTAAAGAAACCAATAATAGCAATACGCAACACAGATCGATAACGCAACACTGAAAATGTTTATACTGAAGCCTCGAATAATCTCTAATCCCAATTCAAAAACCAAAAAATAACTGAAAAAGTTCAATTATAAGATGCTAGTAATGTTAACTTCTAGAAAAAGAACAAATGATGTTTACAAAGTACTTGGTATGAGAACACAAATGAAAACATGCGTCGCACGAATTGCTCTCCTACAACTAGCGAGGCAATCAATTTAGAAGGGGCTTAGTCCAGAGAAATTTTCAAGTTGCAAAAACTTCTGCATAGGGAGAGGATAACGCACCCGTCCTCCCTGTTAAGAGCCCGTTACATTCACCACTACGCTACAAGGGCAATGTTTGGCCTTCGCTCAAAATTGTTCTTTGTTTTAGTAACAGACCTAATTTCTGAAAGCTTGCAACTCAAATAATGTTTTGAAAAAAATGAAAATTCAAGCGTAAAGACGTCACTCGTGACGTGAAATCAAACAAATGTTTTAGAAGCAAACGGTTTAGCAAAAATTTTGCATAAAAAATATACGTTTAGAACAATTCCATCTACCTTCATTTGAGAGCAATTTAAAATTATCTTACCAGAAACTGCACAACCATTTACAATTTTTGGCTCACAAACAGTTACTGAATTTCAATCAAAATTTCTTTGTATTAACTTGCTTGTGCTAGCTATGAAAGCTCTCAGAAGTCATCTAGTGTAAAATTTAGCAGACATCAGTCAAAGTCAAGATAAATTTTCAGAAATTTTAGTTCTGCTTTTATATGCTTTATAAAAGAGCCATTTTTTCTTAGCTGTTAAAATTTATCGTTGACATAAGTTTTGAGGCAAAAAAAACTTCCACCCTCTCCAGCCAGCTTGGCTTAAAAAATGATGTTTAAAAAATGAATCATACGCAATCTTCGGTAAATTAACTAATGCCAATTTTATTCTATTTCACTAGTCTACAGCCACAAAAATTTCCCGATTCTGGTTTGTTTGAAAGTTTGCGTAACAGTAAAAATTTTAACTATCAGGGCACTGATTAATTGGAATTTGTTGACGCAAACCCCAAAAAGTCAAGGACTTAGAAGTCCCTCAAAATGTCCAAACTGTCAAACATTAATTTTGCAAAAAACGATTACATAAATTGCGTCAAAAATCTCCAAAAATAAAATTTTGGCATATTAATCTCAATTTTTTTTTAAAAAACGTGGGAACAAGAGGCCCAAACTAATTGAACAAGCATATGATTCTTTCGCCATTTCATTTCAAAACAAACAGAAAAATATTGAACAACTCTTCCATTTTACGATCACAGTACAGAATGCACGCTACTGCTCAGAATTATCGTAAACCCTGATGTACCAATTAATCACTTCGCTTGTCCATCAGACAAAAAAAGGGGGTTGGTACAGAAAAGAAATTTCAAACTCAACAGAATTGAACTCATAATCATCCCACTTCCTTCACACTACACTGACACTCTAAAAACCCAAAATTTTCCCAGTCCTGATAACCATTGTAAGTTAACAGAAAAAGCAAACTATATTGATCCATCATCAAATTCATGAAGCATCAGAATGCGTCACCTGTTTTAGCCAGAAAATTTTTTAAAAAAAAAGAGGAACCTGCATAAGTGAAGAAAATCAACTAATAGAGCCAGACGAAATGATCGACAGTATTGTTGATGAATAGCTTTATGACGGTAGATGAATTAATTGTTGAACACAGAACAGATTCGAATAAACTATTTCATTTTAAACTACTTCAGAAGGGAACAAAATGTCATGTCATAATTCGTAAAAACTTCGCTTGAGAGCTATTTGAAATTTCTTACGCAGAGATCTGGATTGTACAGCTGCAGGAATTGAGCCAGTATAGTGATTTGATGGGTGGAAGCATCCAACACTTGAGTAATGATCATTTTCCAAATTTGATCTTTAGTTGGCTCCAGCGTCTTTCTACTCGGAAGTGAATCGCGCTCACATAGCACCTAAAATTGAAATCAGCGTTTCAGCATCGAAAAAGTCGGCGTGTCTTTATTACCTTTGGACTCGGAGGTTCCATTTAAAAAGAAATACGCGCTGTACGGAAAGCTATATGTTCATATACATGGTCAAAGGACAAAGTTTGGAAATAAAACGGCGCACAGTTGATTATCTTACAATTTCCCAGTCTCCAAAACTCTTTCCGAGAAACAGTGTCTAGCAATATATACGTTGTTTGCAAATTGCCCTAATTGAAATAGGAAAAACAACTTCATCTTCCTGCGTTTCAGATTCGCTATCTAATATAGAAGAACACTATATAGAAGAACCGTTGAATTTACTTTTAACTTTTTTTCACCAAAATCAAGATGATGTACTTAACATGATGTGAAGGTCGTTCACATAGCGGTTTAACTGAGAACCACAATTGGAGCGTCCAACACATCGTTTAGCATCTGTAAGCGAAGTGACAGCTATATCCTCACAATATAGAAGATACAACAGTGGTCCAAATTGTTCTTGGAAGGTGTAGGATACACTAACCACTTTACCCACTACAATCAGTCCAGGTTGGAGTGCCTTAAAACAAAACCTTTGTATAAATGATACTCCAGTAATTCGGTGCAAGCTTTATTTTCCACAGCACTTGTTTATTTTCCACAAAGTACAGAAAAATCGAGATTCTTCATTCTTCTCGTCACCAACTAGAAAATTTTTTGGAGACAGATACATTGTCCAATTTCCAGTCTTTAGCTATGAGATCGACATTAGTACAACGCAAGGAATTTCGCAAAATTCTTCATTTCATTTGAGAAAAGAAGCATCTCCCTTAATAAGAACAACTGTCGAACATCAGAAAACAATGTAGATCGGCATTGACAGGTCACGAAAAACAGAGATAAATAGGACAACTTTTAAGAACAGAATGTATTCAGTTATTATTAATGGTGCTTTATCTCAATGGTGTAAAATAAATCATGGTGTACAGCAAAGAGCTAATTTAGGACCATTTTAGTTTCTCCTATATATTAATGATCTGACAATAACTTTGTAAAAGTGTTGAAATGTTTTTGTTGTAGCTGTCGCACAGAAGTGCATTTCGCGTAAAATTATGGCGGGATATCGGCACTGATTGCAGTTTTTAACTGGTTCCTTTAGTTGCATGTGTATAATAAAAAACAGATAACCTCTTTGCACCTAGGCCATGGTGCGTGACATGCGGTCCCCAGGTTAGGGGGCCAGGAGGTGCATCGTCAACATCGTGGGAAAGGAACGGGAAAGGCCGAATTTTCAGTGCAGTAAGGTCGTGTTGGATTGATGGTATAAAGACTAGCTAGTTAGCTACGTCTACTGGTCGTTCCCCCAAGTCAATCATTCTAAGGTCCGTGGTGTTCTTATTGCAGTTGAAAATGTGAATTACAACACGCGGTGCTACGTCCTTCATATTTGGGACAGCGGTTGTATTGCAATATTGCTACGTGTCCAGTTCTCAATTGTGCCAAACGGATGCGTTCAATTTGTGGCAGCGTTTCTTCTTCTAAAACCATTGGTGGAGTCGTGCCGAGTTGTGTGCAGTCTTTGTTCAGCTGAGTATGGACCGTGTGTCTGTGAATTCTTCTGAGCGCATTTATTTCATTCTTTTCGATTTTTCCGCTCTTTTTTGTTGGCGTATTGTTTCACTTACGTTTCGTTGGCGTACTGTTTTTGTCCCTATAAGCATCATTTCGTTTCGGTCCTATGGGACGAAAATTTGTTCAGAGATGGCTTTTGTGATTGTCACGGTTGGCTCAAATTACTTGCGGCCAGAAATTGCTGCGCTAATATTTCTGTGAGCTTTAACAGGCAGCATTGCACCCTCATTGAACAGTTCAAAGATATCCGACATTTTACCACGGCCAGTAATTCTCATAAGAGCAATGTGTTGTTATGTTTAGAGGTGGTTGCAAAGTGTTGAAGTCGCTCTTTTTGATGGTGATATCAAAGTAGAAGCAATTGGAAAATCAATCGAAAAGAAAACGATTTGAAAAAAAATGAACTACCGACTCTAATGCAATAAGCTGGTGTTCAATTTTGAGAAACAAACAGTTTAATTAAATCTTAAGGTTAGTGCAGCTGGTTCAGATTTTCAATTCAACAATTTTGAACAAAATCGAGCCATGAGGAAAAACTAAGCATACAATGTGCCAAACTCCGGAAAAGTGATTATTCTCTTGTATGATTGTAGTTTTCCGAACCAAAAGCAATTCAATTTCTTTAGATGACGATCGGACAAACAAAATATTTTCTATACAAGACGACCATTGCAGTGACATCTTTCTAGACGATACCATGAAACGAACGTCGTTGTCATAAAATCTTTTAATTAAGGTCAACATATTGCCCAAAACTTAAAAATAGCTGGCAGATTGCACGGAAAAGCCGCAATAGCTTCGTAGATCTGCAGTCTTCTCATTAAAAGATGATATGTTACTTTGAAAAAGAATATGTATAAGTTATTGACACCTCCATTAGCTACTCTCAAATTACATTCATTGAATGTGACGCACATTCACTTTATCTTATCTCTTGGAAACAAAGTAAACATAAGTCAATTTCAAACTGAGAAAGTCATTTTTTAGAGTGAGTAAGTCATGTGTGACCAAAAACTTAATCACGCGAATGAACAAAAACGAGCTCCGCTAAGAGTGAAATGAGTAACTCAAATGGGTTTTTTATCAGTCAATTTTGGCCGATCGATATATTCATCGAAGAGATTTGTGAGTGGTATCATTAAAAAGCAAGTGCATCCTAGAATATGGAATTAACGTTACCGTTAGAGATAGAAGAGCATTGCTGAATTGTTTGATTGGAGATTTTTGGCTAAACAATTTCATAAAATTTCAAAATATTGACATTTTTCATTAAAAAATGCACAAAATATGCTTTTTTGGTCCACTTTGTTTCAGTTTGCCGACATTGGAGACACAGAAACATTGGGGAAAATCTCCGTAAACTCCAAGAGGGCTAGTTGAAACCCCGCGCCCTAAAAAGTTTTCAATTAAAATTTTGCCGTCTAGCAAATTCAACTCAATAATTATACAAAATTCATCGTTCTTTTTTATTTATGATTTCATTTAAAAAATGGTCTAGTTCTCAAACATCTGAAGCACTTGGGCGGTTTCTTTTACTTGCGCCAAAATCAGGGATAGTTTCAATATCATAGTGGATTTCAGAGATTTTTATTTTGGTGCTGCCTTTCAAAAAAAAATTGCTTCTATTGTTTTTAATGTTGATAACTGACAAAGCTTTCAATTTACGAATCCAATGGTGAAAGCTTCCAATAAGGTAAAAATGAGGCCAAAGGTTCATATACTATGTTTTTAGAGAACCTGAATGGTTTTATGAATTTGAAGAAGTTTAATTAACCTAAGCTGAACTCTTTTTTGGCTTTATTTATTTTTCTTTTTGGAGTCTGATTACTATTTGGAACTAATCAGATATCCAAATGACTTCTTTGAAGAGGTTTAGGCGAACCTCTAGAGTGTATTATTATGACATTGAATATATTTGCTTCAAGAAAATTTCAGTGATTTTCTTAAGTCAACTTTTGATCTAATTTCTGTCATCTTTTAGCTTATTCGCAGTAAATACAGGTCGAATTTTCTTTTTATAAGATAAACTTATATTTCTGGCGGATATACTTTTTTGAAAAATGGCTTCTTCGTTTTGGTCCTACGAGGTTTCCTACAAAAATTTGTGCAATTTTGTGCATAAATGCCCATTTTTGCTGTTCTTTTTGTTTCTTTGTTAATTGTCACATTACCTAACAATCAAACCGAAAAAGCAAGGCAAAATTCGTAATTGAATATATTTAATGTTTTCATGTCTTATGCTTTAAAGTGCAGCGACACCACTCTCTTGAAGAATATGATTTGTACTGTATTTGTTGCTATTTTTTGTTGTTGTGTTTCAACTATTCCGTAATAAAAGGTCTCAAGGGCCAACTATAGATATATAAATGAACTTAAAAACTGATATCGTTATATGGTTTATGGTTTTAGTGACCTTCAAATTAATTTTTAAAAAAGCATTCTTCAACTTATCCTTTTATTCTGATTTTTCAATTATTCTGATGTTTCGTAAAGGTGTTGGTGAATTTTTTTTAGTTCTGCTTTTATTTGATGTTAATTTAAAGTCTTATGATTTAGTCTCAATGAAAACCGTCGCAATTAGCTTTGAACGAAGTTGCAAAATAAACTGTCTACTCTTTCAGTCGAAATCTAATGTGGGACATGAATGTTGATAACATTTCTTTTTAAAAAAGCCAATGAATTCTGAGCTTTGCCAATCTGTGATTTCTGTTAATTTTTTTACTAGCTTAATTTTTAATGTTGAACCGCTTAATTTTGAATTGGCTGGGATACCGTTTTGTGCAATTTATTTTGTTGTTCTTTTTGTAGTCGTATGGCATATCTTGGATAATGAAAGGTCTCACTCACTCTCTTTGGAGGAACAAATGAATCTTTCAAAGATTTCAGTTGAAGCATAATGTTTCCTAGCAGCTTGCTCTTTTGATCATTTTCGATCGATTTGTGACCAAGTCGCATTGAGGAAAAGTTCCATTATATAAAATATTTCATATAAAATGGATAACAGTATTTGTTCGTAATTAATATTTGCAATCATTTGATCTTATCGCCGTCTTTTCCGGTAGTCATATTAATGACAGGTCTCATCGGCCCTCTAATGCAGATTTTTGATCCATTTAGTAATTTGTGGAACGATATCTTATTTTTTAAAATCTCTTCCTCAATTGGAAGACACTTAAGTGAAAAATGTAGACGAGCGGGTTCGGAACATTATGTGCGATCGCACATTACCGAGCCTCCTTGTTCAAATTTAAAACGCTCTGTAAAAATTTAAACGCACAGGAAATACCCTCGCTCTCTCTCTTGTCTTTCTATGACT
This sequence comes from Convolutriloba macropyga, assembly GCF_964194025.1. Lineage (NCBI taxonomy): Eukaryota > Metazoa > Xenacoelomorpha > Acoela > Convolutidae > Convolutriloba > Convolutriloba macropyga. The sequence continues at coordinate 12,512,628 of NC_134470.1, forward strand.
TGAAAGAACTTTCAGCTTGACGTGAACTTTTACGTGAGGGCATCAAATCAGTCTAAGGTATTCTTTTCGTCAGATTTTGAGATTGGTGATTATTGATCACCTTTCAACGAGTGGAAATAATGCGAGCAAAGTACGACAATATTAAAAAAACGTTAATTTTTCAGCTTTAACTGTGACATCGATAAACATAGCTGGCAGATGGCCAAAAAATAGCCGCAAAAGCTTCGTAGATCTGCAGTCTCAAAAAAACAGTAATAAAAGACAGACAAAAAATTTGTCGTTTCTTTGAAGGCTGATATGTTATATTTTGATTAAAAATCTGTATAAGTTTTGGCTGCCTCTATTAGCTGCTCCCAAATAACCTTTATTTAGAAAGACACACACCTATTTGACCTTATCTCTTCGAATTAAAGTAAATAAAAGTCAATTTCAAAGTGAGGAAGTCATATTTGAGAGTGAGGTAAGTCAAGTGTGACAAAAAATTTCATCACGCGAATGAACAAAAAACTCGCTCCACTAAGAGCGAAAAATGACGTCACGCACGCACTTCTGTTGAAATTGCATGAACGAATGAACAAAAAGCAGATTTGAAGTGGTTGTGACGTCATATGGTCGTAACAAAAATCTTGACGACGGAATTTAAAAAATCAAGAGAAGGCCAATAGTAGCCCCAGCTATCGCTGTGCGGCTATTAATAAATAAATAGTGAAAATGACGAATCAATCGCAAAGAAGTTAATGTTTTGGCATAATGTTCATCAGAATCCAAAAATATTGCACAGAATAAATATTACAGTCTGTGGCTAAATGGAGTTTTTCTACCATAAAATTGATTTCAGTGTTAGTTCCGCGTCGAAAAAGACTCTTCGAGTCGTTTCCGAGTTTTTCCAGCTATAACTTATGGTTAAAAGTTTGATTTAATTGCTCGATTGACTATATATTTTTGAGTCTTAAAAATTGAGGCAATCAGACCAAATTGAAAATATACATCTTCAAACAAAAAATTCAAATAAATGCAGGCATTGACCGAAAAACGGTTTCAAAATTCCAAAAAAAAAACAACCGACTAACGTCCGCAAACTGCTACATCAAGCGACTGGTGACCGGTTGGCTTTGTCAGTAGCTGGCTGGTTATTTATTAGCTTTATTGAGAGGGGGTAGTGTGCGGGGTTACGGGTGGCATGAGGTGGGAGTGAAGTTAGGGTCAAACTCTAAGAACCTAAGCAGCTTCGGTGCCTTGCATACTTTGAGACTAGTAACTATTTAGCTTTATCTGTTTAAAGGACGGAAGGCCGAATGGTGATAAGGCAATTAGCGAACACTTAATTCACCTCCGATGAACGGTAATTAACTTAGAAAAATCTTAGTATTAATTTGCACCTGGCAAAATTACCTTCAAATCCATTTTAAGGTAGGCTATTATTATTTTTAGGGGAAAAAAATCGTCAAAATTTTGTTGACGTCAAAATTTTGTTTTTATTTTTGTGACCAGTATGTTTAATCATGTTTATAATTTAAATTTACTTGTTTAAAAAAGATGGCAACTATCCCTTTTACTCAGAAATTACCTCTAAGCACAGTTCTCTTGTTTGATTTTGATCAGTATAATTTGTGCATTGTTGGTTCAAGAGTTTTTGATTTGCGCGAGCCTTCAACTCTTTTCTGGCATTCTAAAGGATATGCATTGAGGATACTTGCTGTTCTTCTTACCTTCAAAAGTTGCTGTCTGCGGATAGATTGAGGCACTTGTCCGAAAAACTCGAAAGGAGGCATGACTGCGTAGGCATCGTTATTTGAAGCTTGTTCCTTGTCTACCATATCTGAGCCCACATTATTTTCCGTAGAGGCACAATCTGAGTTAGATGGAAGACGACTTAAGGAGGTCTGGAAAAGAGATGCAAGAAGTGTTTGGAACTGGTCAGACTGGGTAACTTGTTCTACCTTAGATGAAAATGTGTCCAGTTTCCTCGAGTTAGCGTCTACGTTGTCTGAAGCTTCACTCATAGCTCGATATAAAAACACAAAGGATTTCGTCAATCGAAGTGATCTCATTAACTGATTTTTTGCTCATTTCTTTGAAGCAAACTACAATCGAATACAGTTCCAACCCATTAATTTTGATTAGCAGATAAACTCTCGAAAAGAAACGAAGGCAACGCAGGACATATTTGACTAAAAAGAGGAAATTGGTGCAAATTTAAATTGAATAAATAAACTTGGCCGAACTTTTGACGTAAGCTTTTGTTCTGAAGTGCCTCTAAGTGGAACGCAACTGGATTCTATAACAAATGAGAGCTATTTAGTTTACACAGAAGTAATGCTTTGAGTGACCTCAAAAACTGCTTTGAGATTTGCTAGCTGGAATGCAAAAACTCATTGAACGCCCAAAATGGTCGCGGGCAAAACTAAACCAAGGCCTGAAAGCTCCGGAATCGACTCAAAGAAAATTTTGAAATTTTGAGTAGATTCGAACTGAATCCTCCGCACCCTTAGAGAGTTACTCAATAAGGTTTCTTATTTTAAAGAGAACTGAGAAAAATAAAATAGAAAACCAAAATCAAATGACGATTTTTTGGAAAACTTAAAAACGATGATCAGATAAGGGAGCAAAACAATATTTTTTGTTTTTAGAAATGCAAAAAACAAAGAGCGACTACCGTCTGACGAATTGCTTTCAAAGAACAGCCGAGGTGTTGACTTTGCGTAAGGCTTTAAAAGAGATGCTCAGCTACTCAATGGCATCAGGGTCTTACCTGTTTATCCCGTTTCTGAGGACAAAATTAAACAGGGTCAGACGAAAAATTGGTCACACGCCAAAAATCGCATATACAAAAGAGCACAGGACTATTATAATTGCTAAAAACCTCTCTTGAGAGTTAACAACAAACCCGGGCAAATCTCAAAAATCCATTAAGAAATACTTGAATCCAAATACTGTTGAAGTCATAATACCTATCATAGGTCACATAAGTCAAACTGCTGCACTTGAAAAAAGCAAAAGCCAAAAAACTTTTTGTTCCAAAACCAATTTTTCCCTTTTGAATTAGTTTGCAAAAATTTCACGCCCTAAAACCTCTCGCAATTTCGCTTCAGTTACTTCAGCTTGATAAAAATCTCTACTCTGAATATAACTTACAAAAAGTCGAGTGTACGGACGGATCTTGAAAGAAAGGGCAGCTGCCCAATAAAATCAAAATCCTTTTGATTGTAAAAAAACTAGGAACACCGCAATGTAGCTACGCGCAAACTAGAGCTTTGAAGCAAAACTAAAACCAATCGCGGAGCATTATTTTGATAAAATTTCAGCTGAAAAATACTTACAAGACCCTTAAATCTTGCAGCTAACAACACTCTTTTATCAGCAAATGCAATTTCTACAAAATTCTCAATGATTGAAGTTTTCTTTAAACGTAGCCAACAGATTGCCGGAATAGCTGCGAAATAGACTTATGTGCCGATACAGATAAGAAGATACAGATATATGTTGAAAAACTTAACGACGCAGCTCAAAATCTATGTAAAAAAATTCACAGGTAAATTAATAAGATTTGTTGAAATTCACTCCACAAAAGCCTTTTTATTAGGGAGCTTAAATACAAATACGTTTCTCTGATCTTAAACTAATTCAAAATAAACTTAAGCTTTGAAAGGCGAAAGTCATTTTCTAGGGTGAGGTCAGTCACGTATGATCAAAATCTAGTAACGATAATGAGATAGAGGGAGAAATTACTTCACTAGTGCAAACACGTCAGTGATAGGAAAAAATCATTCAAGAAAGCTGATTTTTTCAGCTTTACTTCGTGAGCAAATATATAACGAAAAAAGAGCATCAGACGCCGAAATAAAAAAAACCAAGCAGTATAAATCCTTACCTATAGTTCAAAGATCTATCATAGACTAAATAAAAATACAAACTGCATTATGAATAGATTGGAAAAACAATTAACAAAAAAATTCCATAAAATAAAAAAATCAAACTCAAATTGTTGCATGTGAACGAAAAAAACCCTGAGAGAGAGAGAGAGCGAATTTTCGTTCTAACAACTTTTCTCGCTCTACTCAGAGTGAAAAATATTACGACACAGAATGACTTTTTTTGCTCCAATTCCTTTTTCGGCGTAACCAAAATCATAACTTCAAACTGACTTCAAAGATCTTGAAATTCTGCGAACAGATCTTAAAAAAAAGAGAACGTACCGATATAATTCAAATTCTTTGGAATTTATCAAAGAACAGGAAAACCACAATATAGCCACGCTTAGCTTACAGCTTCGTAGCTATAAAAAGATTGTCTGTCATATCATGCAACAAAATACTGCACACCTGAAAAACTATTTGCAAACAAATCGCTCCGCAATTTTTCAAAACAAAAATCAGATAAAATAATCTACGAATAAAATAATCTACGCAATTTTTCAAAGATAAAATAATCTACGAGGCTTACAAAAACTTGAAACAAATCAATATTTATTAGATATTAACTGACCATAGCTATCTATAAACAAAATTTCATTGTATGTCAATCCAATACCAATAATTTTTTTATATCAATTTAGCTAAATAAACAACCGTGAAGCTATTACAAATTTTCAATATCAAAATTCAGTAATTTTAACTGAAATATGAATTCTGAATTCGTGACAATATGCACACTGAGAAACCACTGTGACGATAGACGACATATTTTCAGATAGAAAATGAGAGTTGTATTTTGCGTTACTGAGCTTCGAAAAAGGAGAATTTACAAAAAAAAATACAACACAAGATATAAAGAGAAGTTGCCACTATTTCACTGCCACGCTCTATCTCATTCTGTCTGTTGAAAAAGCCAACAGCGGTAGTTTTAGAGCACTTCAAACAAAATTAATCGAGTACAAATTGGTGGACGATGTTGGTAATCAGGAGTTATCTTCTGACGTTGCTTTGGGAGCTGTTGGGGAATCTACGGAGTCATCTTCGGTCAGAATTGGTTTTCCCAGGTACTGTCCCTCTGGCTCGGTGACCGGGTGCTCTTTGTTGACGTTATCAGCGACAGTCCCGATGGTCTCCGGGGACTGTTGAGTTGGTAAGGTTGATGGTGCAGAGGGAGACACAGGTGCGGGACTTGATGTTAGGGGTGAAGCTGAAAACAACAATTCAAATTTTAACAATGTGTCACAAAACCAAGTTGAAACGCGGGCTAGGATTTGAAAAATCGCTAACTGAAAATTGTCTATGAAGACTGCACAATCTCACACTCTGATTCTAATATAAAATGTCAGAAAACCGCATCAGTGCACGACTCAATCTCGCTTCTGTTGAAGAGTTATAAACTTTGCCGGCAGATTGCGGGAGAATAACCACGCTTAAAACTCTTTATTTGCAACCGGAACAGACCAGGAAAAAAGAACGTTACTGGAAGTCTAACAAACTTAATCGTGTTATTTTTGTGCAGTTCTGGTTAGCAAATTACGCAGAAAAATTTCACCCCAGAATGCTATTGTGCTTACTACTGCTCCGAGTTATCAATTGCTCAGACTCTAATAAACTAGTGAGCAATGGCTTATTGGCCGGGCTTCAACCTTGATTTTGCTCTTTTGACCTGGAACGATATCACTATAATGCGGTTATTTGGTATAGTAAAGAATTTGGTTAAGTATTTGGTTAAGTAATTTGGTTGGATATCTAGTAATATTTGGTAATATAGTCGGTTAATATTTGGTAATCTGGTTACTTGGGTAAATATGTTGAAAGCTGTAGCTAAAATGAATAACAATACGTGTATTATAAACGCGAATTGATCTCAAGAACACCGATAAAAACACGCTATGTCATACTGACCGGGCATTAGACGATTTTTTTCCAGTTTCTATCGTGAAAGTGCTGTGCTCAATCTAATATATTAAATGTAAGTCGCACTTGAACCGCAATGGTTAACGACGCTCCTATCTTCATATGTTTTGACGATCCTTAAACATGCAGCCTACACGACCATGATTAAGTGCCTGATCTGCAAATGTTCTTCTGCTCATTAAGCATAGAGCTTAGCAAAAACAAGTGAGACAAAAAGCCATCGACCAATATTCGTATGTGGCCACTACGGATAGACAACAGTATCAAGCGTCGGTAGTGCAAGGAATTAGACCTGGGGCTGTGAAGCGAGGGGCATGGGTACGAGACCGAGTCGGTGCAAAAAATGGCCTCTGTTTTTTGTCTCAAATGTAAGTCGCACTTGAACGCAATGGTTAACGACGCTCCTATCTTCATATGTTTTGACGATCCTTAAACATGCAGCCTACACGACCATGATTAAGTACCTGATCTGCAAATGTTTTTCTGCTCATTAAGCATACAGCTTAGCAAAAACAAGTGAGACAAAAAGCCATCGACCAATATTCGTATGTGGCCACTACGGATAGACAACAGTAACAGGCGTCGGTAGTGCAAGGAATTAGACCTGGGGCTGTGAAGCGAGGGGCATGGGTTCGAGACCGAGTCGGTGCCAAAAATGGCCTCTGTTTTTTGTCTCAAAAATGTAGAATCTTGTTTTTCATCCACCACTGTGTTTCCTTCTCTCTCCCTTCTTTCTTTCCCTTCTAATTTATTCTTCTTTATCTAATTTGTTAAATGTAAGTCGCACGGATAGACAACAGTAACAGGCGTCGGTAGTGCAAGGGATTACACCTGTGGCTGTGAAGCGAGGGGCATGGGTTCGAGACCGAGTCAGCGCAAAAAACGGCCTGTTTTTTGTCTCAAAAATGGTGAATCTTGTTTTTCATCCACTACTGTGTTTCGTTCTTGCTCCCTTCTTTAATTCCCTTCTTATTGATTCTTCTATGTCTAATATATTAAATGTAAGTCGCACTTGAACGCAATGGTTAACGACGCTCCTATCTTCATATGTTTTGACGATCCTTAAACATGCAGCCTACACGACCATGATTAAGTACCTGATCTGCAAATGTTTTTCTGCTCATTAAGCATACAGCTTAGCAAAAACAAGTGAGACAAAAAGCTATCGACCAATATTCGTATGTGGCCACTACGGATAGACAACAGTAACAGGCGTCGGTAGTGCAAGGAATTAGACCTGGGGCTGTGAAGCGAGGGGCATGGGTTCGAGACCGAGTCGGTGCAAAAAATGGCCTCTGTTTTTTGTCTCAAAAATGTAGAATCTTGTTTTTATCCACCACTGTGTTTCCTTCCTCTCCCTTCTTTCTTTCCCTTCTAATTTATTCTTCTTTATCTAATATGTTAAATGTAAGTCGCACTTGAACGCAATGGTTAACAACGCTCCTGTCTTCACGTGTTTTAGCGATCCTTAAACATGAAGCCTACACGACCATGCTTAAGTGCCTGATCTGTAAAGGTTTTTTTGCTCATCAAGAATACGGCTGAACAAAAACAAGCGAGACAAAAAGCCATTGACCAATATTCGTATGTAGTCACTACGGATAGACAACAGTAACAGGCGTCGGTAGTGCAAGGGATTACACCTGTGGCTGTGAAGCGAGGGGCATGGGTTCGAGACCGAGTCAGCCCAAAAAACGGACTGTTTTTTGTCTCCAAAATGGTGAATCTTGTTTTTCATCCACTACTGTGTTTCCTTCTTGCTCCCTTCTTTAATTCCCTTCTTATTGATTCTTCTATATCTAATATATTAAATGTAAGTCGCACTTGAACGCAATGGTTAACGACGCTCCTATCTTCATATGTTTTGACGATCCTTAAACATGCAGCCTACACGACCATGATTAAGTGCCTGATCTGCAAATGTTTTTCTGCTCATTAAGCATAGAGCTTAGCAAAAACAAGTGAGACAAAAAGCCATCGACCAATATTCGTATGTGGCCACTACGGATAGACAACAGTATCAAGCGTCGGTAGTGCAAGGAATTAGACCTGGGGCTGTGAAGCGAGGGGCATGGGTTCGAGACCGAGTCGGTGCAAAAAATGGCCTCTGTTTTCTGTCTCAAAAATGTAGAATCTTGTTTTTCATCCACCACTGTGTTTCCTTCTCTCTCCCTTCTTTCCTTCCCTTCTAATTTATTCTTCTTTATCTAATCTGTTAAATGTAAGTCGCACTTGAACGCAATGGTTAACCACGCTCCTATCTTCACGTGTTTTAGCGATCCTTAAACATGAAGCCTACACGACCATGCTTAAGTGCCTGATCTGTAAAGGTTTTTTTGCTCATCAAGCATACGGCTGAACAAAAACAAGCGAGACAAAAAGCCATCGACCAATATTCGTATGTAGCCACTACGGATAGACAACAGTAACAAGCGTCGGTAGTGCAAGGGATTACACCTGTGGCTGTGAAGCGAGGGGCATGGGTTCGAGACCGAGTCAGCGCAAAGCAAAAAACGGCCTGTTTTTTGTCTCAAAAATGGTGAATCTTGTTTTTCATCCACTACTGTGTTTCCTTCTTGCTCGCTTCTTTAATTCCCTTCTTATTGATTCTGCTATATCGAATATATTAAATGTAAGTCGCACTTGAACGCAATGGTTAACGACGCTCCTATCTTCATATGTTTTGACAATCCTTAAACATGCAGCCTACACGACGATGCTTAAGTGCCTGATCTGTAAAGGTTTTTTTGCTCATCAAGCATACGGCTGAACAAAAACAAGCGAGACAAAAAGCCATTGACCAATATTCGTATGTGGCCACTACGGATAGACAACAGTAACAGGCGTCGGTAGTGCAAGGAATTAGACCTGGGGCTGTGAAGCGAGGGGCATGGGTTCGAGACCGAGTCGGCGCAAAAAACGGCCTGTTTTTTGTCTCAAAAATGGTGAATCTTGTTTTTCATCCACTACTGTGTTTCCTTCTCTCTCCCTTCTTTCTTTCCCTTCTAATTTTTTCTTTATCTAATATGTTAAATGTAAGTCGCACTTGAACGCAATGGTTTACAACGCTCCTATCTTCACGTGTTTTAGCGATCCTTAAACATGAAGCCTACACGACCATGCTTAAGTACCTGATCTGTAAAGGTTTTTTTTGCTCATCAAGCATACGGCTGAACAAAAACAAGCGAGACAAAAAGCCATCGACCAATATTCGTATGTAGCCACTACGGATAGAGAACAGTAACAGGTGTCGGTAGTGCAAGGGATTACACCTGTGGCTGTGAAGCGAGGGGCATGGGTTCGAGACCAAGTCGGCGCAGAAAACGGCCTGTTTTTTGTCTCAAAAATGGTGAATCTTGTTTTTCGTCCACTACTGTGTTTCCTTCTTGCTCCCTTCTTTAATTCCCTTCTTATTGATTCTTCTATATCTAATATATTCAATGTAAGTCGCACTTGAACGCAATGGTTAACGACGCTCCTATCTTCATATGTTTTGACGATCCTTAAACATGCAGCCTACACGACCATGATTAAGTACCTGATCTGCAAATGTTTTTCTGCTCATTGAGCATACAGCTTAGCAAAAACAAGTGAGACAAAAAGCCATCGACCAATATTCGTATGTAGCCACTACGGATAGACAACAGTAACAGGCGTCGGTAGTGCAAGGAGTTAGACCTGGGGCTGTGAAGCGAGGGGCATGGGTTCGAGACCGAGTCGGTGCAAAAAATGGCCTCTGTTTTTTGTCTCAAAAATGTAGAATCTTGTTTTTCATCCACTACTGTGTTTCCTTCTCGCTCCCTTCTTTCTTTCCCTTCTAATTTATTCTTCTTTATCTAATATGTTAAATGTAAGTCGCACTTGAACGCAATGGTTAACAATGCTCCTATCTTCACGTGTTTTAGCGATCCTTAAACATGAAGCCTACACGACCATGCTTAAGTGCCTGATCTGTAAAGGTTTTTTTGCTCATCAAGCATACGGCTGAACAAAAACAAGCGAGACAAAAAGCCATCGACCAATATTCGTATGTAGCCACTACGGATAGACAACAGTAACAGGCGTCGGTAGTGCAAGGGATTACACCTGTGGCTGTGAAGCGAGGGGCATATGTTCGAGACCGAGTGGGCGCAAAAAACGGCCTGTTTTTTGTCTCAAAAATGGTGAATCTTGTTTTTCATCCACTACTGTGTTTCCTTCTTGCTCCCTTCTTTAATTCCCTTTTTATTGATTCTTCTATATCTAATATATTAAATGTAAGTCGCACTTGAACGCAATGGTTAACGACGCTCCTATCTTCAAATGTTTTGATGATCCTTAAACATGCAGCCTACACGACCATGATTAAGTACCTGATCTGCAAAGGTTTTTCTGCTCATTAAGCATACAGTTTAGCAAAAACAAGTGAGACAAAAATCCATCGACCAATATTCGTATGTAGCCACTACGGATAGACATCAGTAACAGGCGTCGGTAGTGCAAGGAATTAGACCTGGGGCTGTGAAGCGAGGGGCATGGGTTCGAGACCGAGTGGGTGCAAAAAATGGCCTCTTTTTTTGTCTCAAAAATGAAGAATCTTGTTTTTCATCCACTACTGTGTTTCCTTCTCGCTCCCTTCTAATTTATTCTTCTTTATCTAATATATTAAATGTAAGTCGCACTTGAACGCAATGGTTAACGACGCTCCTATCTTCACGTGTTTTAGCGATCCTTAAACATGAAGCCTACACGACCATGCTTAAGTGCCTGATCTGTAAAGGTTTTTTTGCTCATCAAGCACACGGCTGAACAAAAACAAGCGAGACAAAAAGCCATCGACCAATATTCGTATGTAGCCACTACGGATAGACAACAGTAACAGGCGTCGGTAGTGCAAGGGATTACACCTGTGGCTGTGAAGCGAGGGGCATGGGTTCGAGACCGAGTGGGCGCAAAAAACGGCCTGTTTTTTGTCTCAAAAATGGTGAATCTTGTTTTTCATCCACTACTGTGTTTCCTTCTTGCTCCCTTCTTTAATTCCCTTCTTATTGATTCTTCTATATCTAATATATTAAATGTAAGTCGCACTTGAACGCAATGGTTAACGACGCTCCTATCTTCAAATGTTTTGACGATCCTTAAACTTGCAGCCTACACGACCATGATTAAGTACCTGATCTGCAAAGGTTTTTCTGCTCATTGAGCATACAGCTTAGCAAAAACAAGTGAGACAAAAAGCCATCGACCAATATTCGTATGTAGCCACTACGGATAGACAACAGTAACAGGCGTCGGTAGTGCAAGGAATTAGACCTGGGGCTGTGAAGCGAGGGGCATGGGTTCGAGACCGAGTCGGTGCAAAAAATAGCCTCTGTTTTTTGTCTCAAAAATGTAGAATCTTGTTTTTCATCCACTACTGTGTTTCCTTCTCGCTCCCTTCTTTCTTTCCCTTCTAATTTATTCTTCTTTATCTAATATGTTAAATGTAAGTCGCACTTGAACGCAATGGTTAACAATGCTCCTATCTTCACGTGTTTTAGCGATCCTTAAACATGAAGCCTACACGACCATGCTTAAGTGCCTGATCTGTAAAGGTTTTTTTGCTCATCAAGCATACGGCTGAACAAAAACAAGCGAGACAAAAAGCCATCGACCAATATTCGTATGTAGCCACTACGGATAGACAACAGTAACAGGCGTCGGTAGTGCAAGGGATTACACCTGTGGCTGTGAAGCGAGGGGCATATGTTCGAGACCGAGTGGGCTCAAAAAACGGCCTGTTTTTTGTCTCAAAAATGGTGAATCTTGTTTTTCATCCACTACTGTGTTTCCTTCTTGCTCCCTTCTTTAATTCCCTTCTTATTGATTCTTCTATATCTAATATATTAAATGTAAGTTGCACTTGAACGCAATGGTTAACGACGCTCCTATCTTCAAATGTTTTGATGATCCTTAAACATGCAGCCTACACGACCATGATTAAGTACCTGATCTGCAAAGGTTTTTCTGCTCATTAAGCATACAGTTTAGCAAAAACAAGTGAACCAAAAATCCATCGACCAATATTCGTATGTAGCCACTACGGATAGACATCAGTAACAGGCGTCGGTAGTGCAAGGAATTAGACCTGGGGCTGTGAAGCGAGGGGCATGGGTTCGAGACCGAGTGGGTGCAAAAAATGGCCTCTTTTTTGTCTCAAAAATGTAGAATCTTGTTTTTCATCCACTACTGTGTTTCCTTCTCGCTCCCTTCTAATTTATTCTTCTTTATCTAATATATTAAATGTAAGTCGCACTTGAACGCAATGGTTAACGACGCTCCTATCGTCACGTGTTTTAGCGATCCTTAAACATGAAGCCTACACGACCATGCTTAAGTGCCTGATCTGTAAAGGTTTTTTTGCTCATCAAGCATACGGCTGAACAAAAACAAGCGAGACAAAAAGCCATCGACCAATATTCGTATGTAGCCACTACGGATAGACAACAGTAACAGGCGTCGGTAGTGCAAGGGATTACACCTGTGGCTGTGAAGCGAGGGGCATGGGTTCGAGACCGAGTGGGCGCAAAAAACGGCCTGTTTTTTGTCTCAAAAATGGTGAATCTTGTTTTTCATCCACTACTGTGTTTCCTTCTTGCTCCCTTCTTTTATTCCCTTCTTATTGATTCTTCTATATCTAATATATTAAATGTAAGTCGCACTTGAACGCAATGGTTAACGGCGCTCCTATCTTCAAATGTTTTGACGATCCTTAAACTTGCAGCCTACACGACCATGATTAAGTACCTGATCTGCAAAGGTTTTTCTGCTCATTAAGCATACAGTTTAGCAAAAACAAGTGAGACAAAAATCCATCGACCAATATTCGTATGTAGCCACTACGGATAGACATTAGTAACAGGCGTCGGTAGTGCAAGGAATTAGACCTGGGGCTGTGAAGCGAGGGGCATGGGTTCGAGACCGAGTGGGTGCAAAAAATGGCCTGTTTTTTTTGTCTCAAAAATGTAGAATCTTGTTTTTCATCCACTACTGTGTTTCCTTCTCGCTCCCTTCTTTCTTTCCCTTCTAATTTATTCTTCTTTATCTAATATATTAAATGTAAGTCGCACTTGAACGCAATGGTTAACGACGCTCCTATCTTCACGTTTTTTAGCGATCCTTAAACATGCAGCCTACACGACCATGCTTAATTGCCGGATCTTTAAAGGTTTTTTTGCTCATCAAGCATACGGCTGAACAAAAACAAGCGAGACAAAAAGCCATCGACCAATATTCGTATGTAGCCACTACGGATAGACAACAGTAACAGGCGTCGGTAGTGCAAGGGAGTACACCTGTGGCTGTGAAGCGAGGGGCATGGGTTCGAGACCGAGTCGGCGCAAAAAACGGCCTGATTTTTGTCTCAAAAATGGTGAATCTTGTTTTTCATCCACTACTGTGTTTCCTTCTTGCTCCCTTCTTTAATTCCCTTCTTATTGATTCTTCTATATCTAATTTATTAAATGTAAGTCGCACTTAAACGCAATGGTTAACAACGCTCCTATCTTCACGTGATTTAGCGATCCTTAAACATGCAGCCTACACGACCATGCTTAAGTGCCTGATCTGTAAAGGTTTTTTTGCTCATCAAGCATACGGCTGAACAAAAACAAGCGAGACAAAAAGCCATCGACCAATATTCGTATGTAGCCACTACGGATAGACAACAGTAACAGGCGTCGGTAGTGCAAGGGAGTACACCTGTGGCTGTGAAGCGAGGGGCATGGGTTCGAGACCGAGTCGGCGCAAAAAACGGCCTGATTTTTGTCTCAAAAATGGTGAATCTTGTTTTTCATCCACTACTGTGTTTCCTTCTTGCTCCCTTCTTTAATTCCCTTCTTATTGATTCTTCTATATCTAATTTATTAAATGTAAGTCGCACTTAAACGCAATGGTTAACAACGCTCCTATCTTCACGTGATTTAGCGATCCTTAAACATGCAGCCTACACGACCATGCTTAAGTGCCTGATCTGTAAAGGTTTTTTTGCTCATCAAGCATACGGCTGAACAAAAACAAGCGAGACAAAAAGCCATCGACCAATATTCGTATGTAGCCACTACAGATAGACAACAGTAACAGGCGTCGGTAGTGCAAGGGATTACACTTGTGGCTGTGAAGCGAGGGGCATGGGTTCGAGACCGAGTCGGCGCAAAAAACGGCCTGTTTTTTGTCTTAAAAATGGTGAATCTTCTTTTTCATCCACTACTGTGTTTCCTTCTTGCTCCCTTCTTTAATTCCCTTCTTATTGATTCTTCTATATCTAATATATTAAATGTAAGTCGCACTTGAACGCAATGTTTAACAACGCTCCTATCTTCTCGTGTTTTAGCGATCCTTAAACATGCAGCCTACACGACCATGCTTAAGTGCCTGATCTGTAAAGGTTTTTTTGCTCATTAAGCATACAGCTTAGCAAAAACAAGTGAGACAAAAAGCCATCGACCAATATTCGTATGTAGCCACTACGGATAGACAACAGTAACAGGCGTCGGTAGTGCAAGGGATTACACCTGTGGCTGTGAAGCGAGGGGCTTGGGTTCGAGACCGAGTCGGCTCAAAAATTGGCCTGTTTTTTGTCTCAAAAATGGTGAATCTTGTTTTTCATCCACTACTGTGTTTCGTTCTTGCTCCCTTCTATAATTCCCTTCTTATTGATGCTTCTTTAAATTTAATATATTAAATGTAAGTCGCACTTGAACTAAATGGTTAACGACGCTGCTATCTTCACGTGTTTTAGCGATCCTTAAACATGAAGCCTACACGACCATGCTTAAGTGCCTGATCTGTAAAGGTTTTTTTTGCTCATCAAGCATACAGCTTAGCAAAAACAAGTGAGACAAAAAGCCATCGACCAATATTCGTATGTAGCCACTACGGATAGACAACAGTAACAGGCGTCGGTAGTGCAAAGGATTACACCTGTGGCTGTGAAGCGAGGGGCTTGGGTTCGAGACCGAGTCGGCTCAAAAATTGGCCTGTTTTTTGTCTCAAAAATGGTGAATCTTGTTTTTCATCCACTACTGTGTTTCGTTCTTGCTCCCTTCTATAATTCCCTTCTTATTGATTCTTCTTTAAATTTAATATATTAAATGTAAGTCGCACTTGAACTAAATGGTTAACGACGCTGCTATCTTCATATGTTTTGACGATCCTTAAACATGCAGCCTACACGACCATGCTTAAGTGCGTGATCTGTAAAGGTTTTTTTGCTCATCAAGCATACGGCTGAACAAAAACAAGCGAGACGAAAAGCCGTCGACCAATATTCGTATGTAGCAACTACGGATAGACAACAGTAACAGGCGTCGGTAGTGCAAGGGATTACACCTGTGGCTGTGAAGCGAGGGGCTTGGGTTCGAGACCGAGTCGGCTCAAAAATTGGCCTGTTTTTTGTCTCAAAAATGGTGAATCTTGTTTTCATCCACTACTGTGTTTCGTTCTTGCTCCCTTCTATAATTCCCCTCTTATTGATTCTTCTTTAAATTTAATATATTAAATGTAAGTCGCACTTGAACTAAATGGTTAACGACGCTGCTATCTTCATATGTTTTGACGATCCTTAAACATGCAGCCTACACGACCATGCTTAAGTGCCTGATCTGTAAAGGTTTTTTTTGCTCATCAAGCATACAGCTTAGCAAAAACAAGTGAGACAAAAAGCCATCGACCAATATTCGTATGTAGCCACTACGGATAGACAACAGTAACAGGCGTCGGTAGTGCAAGGGATTACACCTGTGGCTGTGAAGCGAGGGGCTTGGGTTCGAGACCGAGTCGGCTCAAAAATTGGCCTGTTTTTTGTCTCAAAAATGGTGAATCTTGTTTTTCATCCACTACTGTGTTTCGTTCTTGCTCCCTTCTATAATTCCCTTCTTATTGATTCTTCTTTAAATTTAATATATTAAATGTAAGTCGCACTTGAACTAAATGGTTAACGACGCTGCTATCTTCATATGTTTTGACGATCCTTAAACATGCAGCCTACACGACCATGCTTAAGTGCGTGATCTGTAAAGGTTTTTTTGCTCATCAAGCATACGGCTGAACAAAAACAAGCGAGACGAAAAGCCGTCGACCAATATTCGTATGTAGCAACTACGGATAGACAACAGTAACAGGCGTCGGTAGTGCAAGGGATTACACCTGTGGCTGTGAAGCGAGGGGCTTGGGTTCGAGACCGAGTCGGCTCAAAAATTGGCCTGTTTTTTGTCTCAAAAATGGTGAATCTTGTTTTTCATCCACTACTGTGTTTCGTTCTTGCTCCCTTCTATAATTCCCCTCTTATTGATTCTTCTTTAAATTTAATATATTAAATGTAAGTCGCACTTGAACTAAATGGTTAACGACGCTGCTATCTTCATATGTTTTGACGATCCTTAAACATGCAGCCTACACGACCATGCTTAAGTGCCTGATCTGTAAAGGTTTTTTTGCTCATCAAGCATACGGCTGAACAAAAACAAGCGAGACGAAAAGCCATCGACCAATATTCGTATGTAGCCACTACGGATAGACAACAGTAACAGGCGTCGGTAGTGCAAGGGATTACACCTGTGGCTGTGAAGCGAGGGGCTTGGGTTCGAGACCGAGTCGGCTCAAAAATTGGCCTGTTTTTTGTCTCAAAAATGGTGAATCTTGTTTTTCATCCACTACTGTGTTTCGTTCTTGCTCCCTTCTATAATTCCCTTCTTATTGATTCTTCTTTAAATTTAATATATTAAATGTAAGTCGCACTTGAACTAAATGGTTAACGACGCTGCTATCTTCATATGCTTTGACGATCCTTAAACATGCAGCCTACACGACCATGCTTAAGTGCCTGATCTGTAAAGTTTTTTTTGCACATCAAGCATACGGCTGAACAAAAACAAGCGAGACAAAAAGGCATCGACCAATGTTCGTATGTAGCCACTACGGATAGACAACAGTAACAGGCGTCGGTAGTGCAAGGGATTACACCTGTGGCTATGAACCGAGGGTCATGGGTTCGAGACCGAGTTGGCGCAAAAAATGGCCTGTTTTGTGTCTCAAAAATGGTGAATCTTGTTTTTCATCCGCTACTGTGTTTCCTTGCTCCCTTCTTTAATTCCCTTCTTATTGATTCTTCTTTATATCTAATATATTAAATGTAAGTCGCACTTGAACGCAATGGTTAACGACGCTCCTATCTTCATATGTTTTGACGATCGTTAAACATGCAGCCTACACGACCATGATTAAATACCTGATCTGCAAATGTTTTTCTGCTCATTAAGCATACAGCTTAGCAAAAACAAGTGAGACAAAAAGCCATCGACCAATATTGGTATGTAGCCACTACGGATAGACAACAGTAACAGGCGTCGGTAGTGCAAGGTATTAGACCTGGGGCTGTGAAGCGAGGGGCATGGGTTCGAGACCGAGTCGGTGCAAAATATGGCCTCTGTTTTTGTCTCAAAAATGTAGAATCTTGTTTTTCATCCACTACTGTGTTTCCTCGCTCCCTTCTTTATTTCCCTTCTAATTTATTCTTCTTTGTCTAATATATTCAATGTAAGTCGCACTTGAACGCAATGGTTAACGACGCTCCTATCTTCACGTGTTTTAGCAATCCTTAAGAATGCATCCCACACAATCATGCCTAAGAGCCTGCTCTGCATTAGCATACGGCTTAGCAAAAACACGCGAAACAAAAAAGACATTGATAAAAATTTTGCTTATGTAGCAATGGAATAGAGCTATAGCTGTCAAGCGAAGGACATGGGTTCAAGCCCAAGTAGGGGAGGAAAAGGATCTGTAATGTACTCTGAAATAAATTTGGGATTTGGTTGTCTTTTGTCGTAGAAGATTTGGTTGTAGAAGCTCGGTTTATGCTAATTCATTGAGCTCGTTTAACATAGCGCACCTTAATTACAGCAAAGCCAAAATTGTCGCTTAACAAAAATTTGCTGTTAAATAAGGTAATGGACGCCAAAAATACGCGTCGGTAGCCTAAGAAGTAAGAGCTGTGGCTGTTAAACGAGGGGCGTGGGTTCGAGCCCGAGTTGCCACGAAAAAATCCTATATTCTTTTAAATCTGCTCGGATATGATTTTGTGATGCTTTTGCGGGCTTGCTAGTTATCAATTAAAATCCTAAATTTAAAAAAACAATCTCAATCTACTCAGTTGAAACACAAATGTCGGAGGAATTCCTCTTGAACGACAGGCGAGGCAATTTAATTCATGGTCTTTAGTATAGATCAATTTTTCTTTCTGGGTGCAAAAAAACCTCGACCCCACCGGGATTCGAACTACTGACCTACCGATCTATGACCACTCGCACTAACCACTCCGCTACGCGTCACTCAATTTTCCTTTGCTGCAACCGACTTTATATTAGCAACAGGCTTTACTTCGGAGCACTAGAGATCACTCAAAAATGATGAACAAAAGCGTGAAAAAGTCACTTGAGAACTCAAAGAATGTTCTAGAAAAGAGCAAAATTGTCAAGCAAAAAAAATGCATAAAAAACACACGTTTACAAGAATTGCTATAAACTGCGTTCAAGAGCAATTAAACACCAATTGACTTAAACTATAAGCCAAGCATGCAATGTGATTTATCAAGAAAACTCGAACGAAAGCTAGAGCGATATAAATAGCACCGACTAATGTCAGAAACTACCCGGGTTGCCCATCATAGAAAAATCTTAGTCATACTAGGTCACATAAGATTCTTACTAATCATACCAGGTCATATATGAATTGTATCATTTACTGGTTGTCCTACTAAGATCATTTTTGATTCCTGCTAATCATAAAAAAATTATTGAGAACAGTAAACAGAAGAGAATTGAAAAAAAATTGGCTGACAAAATATAAAAAGTGCGAACTTTTTTGATTGGTTTTCGTAGTTAGACAAACTCCTGTTTCAGGGAAAATATGGATTATTATTAGTATAATTTAAAACGCTAAATACGACTAATTAGAACAAAATTCAAGAAGCGGGCAGCTACAACTGTGATCTAAGGGTTTACCCCCTCTTTTTTGACTTTGTTTTTCGCCATAGACTGTGCTTATTTCAGAATGTTTCACTAAGCAACTGCGTTTGAAAAACACTTCGAGCAGAATGAGAGAAGAATGAAAGTAGCCAAGAGAAGTCAAAATGATTTCTTGCTAAACATTGAACAACCTGTGAACTAAGGACAAGCGAAATAACTTTTTGTTTGACAAAAAACTAAGGACAAGTCCTGAAATACAATCGAGGGAACTGAATCAAAAACTAAAAAAACCTTCACCTGACTAGCAGGCCAATTGAATATTACGAGCCAATGAGCTGAAAATCAGATAAGTTATACAAAAAGAAAACTAATCGCAATGATATTGCGATTTTCTGGTATCAACGCGTTCTGTACAAGGTTTATAATTAGAAAAACAAGAAAGCAAGAGAAAAGATTCAAGATTTTTCAAGTTTAAGTTTATATATAAAACGCTCAAAAATAAACCAAAAATGCTAATCAAAATAATGACCAGCTTTTAGCAGCTCAAAAGACGTTTACCTGACGGCATGAACTCAAAAAAATGCGAAAATGACTCCAAAATATCTAGTTTCTAAATAACTAATTTCTAATTAATCTAATCTTTGGACACAAATAACCAATTCATTTAATGCATAACTCAATAAAAAAACTTGAAGAAAACAGGTTAGATATCTAATATACAAACCGATAATACAAGGTTTTGGAACATTTTCATAAAGAAGCGCTATATTAGCCGACTGAGAAGGAGGCTGGCTATAAATAAGGTCAAACGCAAAGACGAAATGAAGTCTAAAGGTACTTGAATTAGCATTTAACCCATTTAGACCACTGTGTGCGTCATGTACTTAAAATCAATAACATTAAAGTGTAGCCCAGCTTAGAATTTTTCAGTAACCTTTTTTCTCAACAGTTTGCCACGGTTGGATATCCATTAGACTTAGTTGCAATGCCAGCGCCAGAAAAAAAAACGCAAAACGGATCAGAAACACGTATTTTTGACAAAACTTACATAGTGGAAACATGACAGACTAACGCCGGAAGAATTGCTCCCGAACGACAGGCGGGAGCGGAGCAATTATTTTGATGACTGTAGCTTAGACGAATTTTATGGTCGCAAAGACATCAACATCACGTGGTCCAACCCCGCGACCACCAGGATAGCAGTCTGACATCAAAACACTACGCTATAACGGCTTTGCTCCTCGACATCTCATAATCGTTTTATATTAGCAAAAAACAATGAGAGATATTGCGATCACTCTAAAATGAAAAAGTGTGGCGTAGAAAAGTCACTTGAAGTAAAAAAAAATCTAGAGCTTAACAGAACGGTCAAGCAAAAGAGACGCACACCTTTACAATAATTGCCGGAAAACAGCCACCGTTGACGCTCTTGACGCACATCGTGATTGAAACGCAAGAAAAAACAAACGATCCAAATGAGCAGAAATTTTTATAAACTGCAAAAAGTAATCATTACATTGCTTAATTCAGTGCGTGTAAGAACTAAAAATCAATTCAGTGAAAACAGTGAGTGAAGTAAGTCAAAAGTCAAACGTGAAAATCGTGACTTATGTAAAACGAAAAATGCGATTTAAAAAAGCGAATAAAAAAGCGCATAAAGAAAAGCCTTTGAGAGGCTGACGGCGGCTATTAAACAAACTTACCGATTAAAGTATCATAAAAGGTCAAACATGTACTGTATCGTTGACTGGTTGTCCTACTAAGATCATATTTGATTTCCTGCTAATGATACAATAATTATTGAGAACAGTAAACAGAAGTGAATTAAAAAAAATGCTAAGAAGAAAAATTGCAAACTTTTCTGATTGGTTTTTGTAATTAGACATACTCCAGAGAAAATACGTTTTATCATTATTACCATTTAAAATGCTAAATAAGACTTAATAGAACAAAGTTCAAGAAGCAGGCAGCTATAACTGTGACCTAAGGGTTTATCCCGTTTCTATTTTTGACTTTGTTCTTCGCCAAAGCCTGTGCTCATTTTAGAATGCTTCGCTGGGCAACTGATTTTGAAAAACTTTTCGAGCGGAATGACAGAATAGTGAAAGTAGCCAAAAGAAGTCAAAATGATTTCATGTAAATTTCAAAATGATTTCAAAAATGCAGTTTCAAAAAGTGTTCTAATTCCGGTGTGCGGATTATAAAAATATAACTAATTCAGCTTTCAAACTGAAAGCTATTTTGTTATGGCAGCTATCAATCATTCTAATGAACTTTGATAACCTCATGCACTATGACTTAATTATCGGGCTTCATCGGTTGATCCCGTTTCATTTGATTGAAATATCTGACAATTGCCGTATTCTCTACATTGCGTAACTCAATGCTTGAAAGAATTTAAAATCTATTCAGTTGAAACGTGAAAATCGTGACTTATGAACAAAACTTATGAAAAAAAAACGCGATCGAAAGGTAAAGCGAAAAAAAAGAGCGCATAAATAGCCGTTGAGAGGCTGACGGCAGCTATTAAACAAACATAATCGATTAACGTCTGACGAATTGCTCTCAAACGACGGCGAGCGTGGGCTCCGTCAGTAGCTAGCTTCGATTTAGTTAGGCCAGCCCTAGCTTAATTGAAGGGGCTTGAGCTGGGCGCAGCGGGGGTGAAGTGGGAGAGGGGGGGGGGTAAAAGGTGTGAGGGGGGTCAAACTCTGAGAACCGCCCTTCCCACACTAAGTATACGCCTCCAAAACAGTTTCTGTGGTGAATCGCATACTTGGAGACCAGTGAGCTGAATGCCTCTAAGAGAATTTAATGCCCTCTGGGCGCTACATGTCTATGCCGTTTTTGAGGACGAAAAGTCAAATGCGTCAGACGAAAAATCGGTCAAGCGAAAAATCGCATAAAAAAAACCACGTTTAAGAGCAATTAAAAAAGTTGACGAGGCTAGAAAACATGGACATACCAGCAATGGTATCCGCGGTGGATAGAGACTGGTCAATTGTGTTCTGTTTAATGATGTCGACACCTTCTGCGAAAGACACTCGTCGACTGTTGTTGGATTCCGAAGTGAGCTGAGAAATACACTCGCTGTCATCCATGTCTTCTGAATGTGGATCCGAGTTACTTTCGGCTCCATTCACATCTTCCGACTTCTGGTCAGATGCCAATTCGTCTTCGGCAGCCGGGGGAGTGAACTTAATCACTGGTTCACGCTTCATTTCTGAGTCTTGGTTCGCCTTCAGCTCTTCGACCTTCGCAAACTCACCAGTGTCTACTTCGTCGCTTTGCATGGAGGGTAGATTTGGTTCTGCCTTGTTTGAATTAGCTTCTCTAAACCAACAAAAGACGCCAATAATCAAAGCAATTCATAAAAAGCACACATTGTCATAATTCTCGCATTATCAATGCAAACGTGATGGAATGAACTGTATAAAATGTAAATGCAAATAAAGAATAAGTAGTGCTATACAATATCTATTAAAATGAAACGTCACAATCAGCGATATTACAACAGGAATTACTTACAAGTAACGTCCAAAAAGCTGATTCCATTTTCAAATAAAGTACACAGACAAAATCCTCCAAATTTGCTGTTCGATATATATCTGGTCCCGAAAAGTCTCAAAAATAGAAAATGTCATTAAAACACTAACTTACTTGAACAATCTCGGTTTTGATAGCCATTTTAAATAAATCGCTGTGACGTAACATGACAAGCATAAAATTAGCGTTAAATTACTTAGACCAGACGAATAATAAAAGCGTAAACTTAATTCACAATCAAATTCTGTCAAAAGAGAACCGCTTTTTGATCCAGTGGCTATTTCGTAAAACGGTGCATCAACGCCGGGACTAAAAATTGCAATATCAATTTTTAATAAAGCCCAATAAAGAAAAAGTAAATTTTCAACGTCGACTCGATTTTCAGTTTAGACACGTAAATAGAATTAAACTGAATCTATGGACATTATGCGAGATTTTCCATTTAACGTTCATAATACAAAAAAATATAACAGCGAGAAAAGGCAATGTTTTGTGTTTTAAGTGAACCGTGTGTTGTGTGTAATTTAGGAATGGTGTTGTTTTTATGTAGTTGAACGCTCTGAAAACAAATAAGCTATACAGAGCCTATTATAAAGGGAGATAATAAAAAATTAATTCACGACAAGGGCGGAGAGCACATTTCTACCGTTACGCTCTAAACATACAGTACTACTGATACACAATTTACAATCAGATTACAAATGAGGGGAGAGGGGAGGGGACGGGGGGGATGGAGTGACACTAATTTTATCCTGTAAAGGCGTCGGATATCTTTTGTCTAATTAATTTGGGATTGTTTTTTCCTTCTTTCGTGGCAAACAGTAATTCTATCCAACTTTTATTCATCCCTTATCAAAATAGAATTTCAAGTAATGTTTCAAATGGACGAAAACTCATACGGTAGATAAAGTGACGTCATCATGCAATAATTAAACCAATAAATTTTGATGCTTCGGTGATGGTGACAGCATTTCTTTAAAATGCTGGTGCTGTTTGCAGAAAGATAACTTAAATAGAAAAAGACTAATTCGATAGCTGCCAAAAAACAGTTACCTTTCTACTTAAGTTTTTTTTTACTAGTCGAAAGAAAATCTTTACGATTCACTTTAGTACGGAATGTTTTCAATGAAAGAAAATTAAAAAGGAATTCCAAAAAAATCAATATCTGAAAGAATTCCGAAGGCAAATTTGATTTTGAAGTTTTTGTAAGACATACAAAGACTTCAAACAACAGTTTACAAAATTCGCAGAATTTCGTGAGAAATTATTATGTTTTACTTTAAGTCTGACCTCATCAGCAACCGCAATTCTGCATCAAAAGAAACAAGTCCTCAATTAGTCACTGCAGAGTGCATTTGATAGATAATGCTTCGGCTAATTAAGGGTTCGTCTAGAGGAGCTGTTGAGTGTTAGATGTAGCTCACTTGAAAACGCATTGGCCTCCTTTGCTACCCATAAAAGTGGAGGCCTCCGATCTCAGATGCAGCAGACTAGTACTTACCATTTATGACTGGAAGGCCAGAGAGAGAAGTGAAAAGAGGTCTTGAGTATTTACGCTGTCTGCCCTCTCTTTTACGGCTAGTCGCTTTACTACTGTAAAACTGCATCACTATTGAACGTCCTCTCTACAACTATGCACATCTCAGCTACACTCCTTCAATTTATGGATTGAAAACTCAATCAGTATAAAACAAAAACAGACCAACCCACTATCAGTTCTAAATCTCAAAACTAAATCTCAAAACAAGAGTGTTTAATACTTACAAAGAAAGAGTTACACTGTACTCCACATAATACAACCGCTCAAAAACATTTCTGATAGAACGAAATTTTGTTCAGGATATGATGAGCGAATGGAACCCGGTTACGATCCCGAGATCTAAAAATGTTCATTTGTGTTTGTTTTGCAGTTAGAGCATTTTATCATACATGGCCGCAAACTACACAAATAAAAGGTGAAAAGTATAAAAGTATCAGCAAAGCTGTTAAACAAGTTCAAATAGCCGATAGCAAGAAAAACAAATGACATAGTATAAATGAAAATTAAAAAATACAAATTGGACAAAAAATTTTATTCGAAAAGTTTGCTTCATTTTGCGACTTTTCTAAGAAAATATCATCAGTCAAACATTACTTCTGACGTTAAAAATTAAATCCGATGTTCCAGTAAAAAACGCTATCCAACAGTCTTCAGTTTGCACAGCACCAAATAATAGAGAAATTAGCACCAAATAATGTTTTTAACATATTAACCAAATGTTGTATAACATATTACACCAAATAATTTTGTATGAGGTAAAATTGTATCATGACACCCGAAAAATTTGAAACAGACGAAATTTCCCAGAGAGTTTTGACGGTAAGTTAATAGAAAACGAAAATAGAAACGCATAAGTCAAAATCAGTCCGGTAAATCACAGAAAAACTTAATAACTTTAATTTCCTCACGATAATTCAAACATCATTTCTTCATTTAGAGTTCTTCTTGCCGATAGCCAAGCATAAAGTACGAAGCAGTTAAATCAAAGGAGGTCAAAGCGCAACTTCCGCTGTGAGATACCATGGAACTTCAAAAAAAAATGTGTTCAAAGATGTATATCTTCACCTTGGTTAAAATCAAGAATAGAAAAAGGTATGCAAACATAACTCAAAATCTAAGCTGCGAACAAACAGAGCACGGGAAATGCCGAGGATAATTTCAACTCTAGTCTGAGGTCGTTCTGACGTGTACGTCACATAGATGAGAGGTAAGTGGTTATGGTAGAGCACTCAACAATGCAAATTGAAAGGATGGCATTTCTTAGGATGAGAAATGACATAATTTTATGCGCAAAACTCACAAAAATAAGCAGAATGTTATCTACGGAAAAACTGTTACAATCCAAAAATTATATTTCGTGTTGAAATGAAAAGAGCGAAAAGATTATCCACAAACAGGGACGCTAATATACTGACCCCTATCATGTTCTAATTCGATCATTTCAAATCTTCGCACAACGTTTTGTCTACTAGGCCACGGAGAGTAAAATTTCAAAATGAGAGAAATTTATAACAATATTTTCCGACAGAAATATTGAAATCGTCATCCAATGTTCTCTCAGACAGAACAAAGAATATTTGAGCTGTACGAAATAACACATAGCTACAGAGAAAAGGGAAGATTCTTTTAACTTTTTGTTGCGGCCTTCAAGCAAAAAAATTTTTTTCCGCATCCCAGCTTACTTCGCTTCAATTAATATACACTACAATCAATTTACTTGGTCAAGAAGCATCAGACAAGACCTTATAATACTTTTACACATAGAGTATTTCATAAAAGCAGTATTACCTATACATAATCTTTTTTCACATCTGTTTTAAAGTTCCCATTTGATATAGATTTCTAAGAATAAAGAAACAGAGGTCAATTCCTCTTAATTTAGTCTCAATGAAAAAAATTCAACAATTGTAAATCATTACAAAATTGTTGTGATAATTGGTGCCTAATTGTTGTGATAAACTTTAAATAGCACTTGTTGCTGTTTAATAAGTAGTGTTTCAGTGCCTGATCCGCTTCAACGGACCGGATACATAGCTTGGGTAGCCCTCGTCTAGGGAGGGATTTTAGTGATCCGATTTATGCTAACCTTGACATTATTCGCCCTGATGTGCCAACCAACGTTATCCCACATGACATCAAATTTATATCGATCGACTGCAACCCACTAGCAACGGAACTTCGATTTTTTTGCATTTCTTGAGTTCTACTGCACAGTGATGCAGTGAATTAGATCTTGTTCTTAATGCCTCCGCGAACACGTAACAATATCAGTTCCACCAGCTATGATTAAGTTGAAAAACTGATAGCAAGCACGACTACAAATTCTCCTGTACATACAAAAATTTTGGTGCTCGGTAACCTTGACTGCTCTCAACCTTTTACTTGCGGCTTTTGTTGTGCTTCTAATCAGTTGAAACATTCAAAATACTATTCTGAAGCGGTTACGAATTCCTTGAAAAATGAGCAGCAGACTCGAGCAACATTGTTTGCTGAAATTGAGCAAGAACAATCACGTTAAAATGCAAAAAAATTGAGTTCAATTGTAAAAGGGACGAAGCCATCAGACAATTGTACTGGCTACGATATTGCTGGAAAATTGCAAACAAATTGACGTATCTCCTATGGCATCTGACGTTGAATGTAAGAAGATCGAAAACCACAACGTGAAATCAGTTATTGCTTCAAGTTTAAAGAATTGGTAAAACGAAATCAGTTTCTGCTTAAGTCAGTAGCATTGAGGAACTGTTAGAATATTGATTGTGTATATGTGTCACCAGACTTAACTCAAGCCGAGATAGTACAGCAGTTCAATTTGCAATTGAAGAGACGTCAACTTGAAAGTCAAAAATGCTGAAAACGTACAAAATTTGTCGTGGTCGTGAACAGGAGAATTGACTACAGACAGAATTCTCAACACAAATCTCAATTCCCCCTTAGCGTTCAGAGCATTCTATCGATTGGATAAAGACTAAACTTTTACCAGCTCTTGAGCCTAATTTCACCCACCATTGTCTGTCTGGCAGAAACATGGCTTGATGATTTGGTCAGTGATAATGGAACTTTTGCAGGGCACCCTTATACAGAATGGCCGGCCATCATGGTGGACTCCTAGTAGCAATGAGTAACGCTTTCTTGGGTACTGTTAGTTTAATTTATTATTCGAACTGTGAGCAATTTTGCGTTCCTGCCTTAAGTAACCAGACTCTTATTCGCTGCATTATACTTGCATATCTACCTCCTCGAGGATCAGTGTTTTATGTCAAACCTGGTGTTACAGAAAACAAATTGCGTAGTGTTTATGCTGATGTGGAGGCAAGCCTAAGCTGTGATCAACGCAAATCTGTCCTGTGGATTCTACTTGATTTTAATTTTCCCAAAGTACGTTGGGAGTAGATCTTTTCGCCACGTTCAGATGAGCAGAAATTTTTAGAACTTTTCAGCAATGATTTATTGCTTACACAAATTAATACGCGTTTACATACGTGTTTTTACGGCAATCTTAAACTGAGAATTGCATATCTTTTGGCAGATTTTTCAACTTTGACTCTAAGGTCTTAAACCTACGAATTACGGATCTCGAACGTCTGGCACTCACATGAATTTTAAAAAAGATGTACAGAAAAATTGCTTTTCAGAGTTGAACGTATTATAAATGACACCGCGGATTTAGTTAATGTCAGCATCAATTTTTTCAAGGATGATTGCAAATCCAGAACCGCAACTCAAATTCTACTAATGGCAGTGGAAATGATAAATGTGATTTTGACTTATCTTGCACGTTGTACCTTAGGTGTAGCTGTAGTTTTTGTATAGCATGACTTTCTGTTCAATTAATGATTATATTTTTTCTAGCTCTTTTACATAATTTGTGAACTTTTTTTCTTTATGCTAGCATTTTTTAAAGTTTTTATACCCTCAGAAAGTAATTGAGGTCTTATACTATTATTACTACTAACCGTAAACGAAAAAGAACTTATTACTTGAAACACATAAATTTCAAACCCTTTTAAACAGACATCACGATTAATTTTGTCGAAAATTAAATTTTGAAAGAATGGGAAAGAAACAAATTTTGTCCTAAAATACTCCATCTTTAGTCTTTCTAAATGATTGCTAATTATGGAGCAGCCATAAATCGATTACATTACGCAAAAAGATTCGCTTAAAACCATTAGGTTACTAAATCTATGTTAAAATAGAAACACACGCAACTTCCTATTTATTGTTTCAAACCATTCAAAAATTGCGAAGTATGATGTTCAACTGCACTACTATTATGTACACCAGATACAATCAGAGTGAAGTAAAAAACTGAATCTAGACTTTCTATTGGTTTTTGAAAAAAAAATGGTGTAGAAAAAAGGAATTTATGTTGTAGCCAAAGATTCCAAAACACAAAAATCTCATACTGGTCGAACTTAACAAATTTTGCTCGAATCACCTTCAACTATTCCTTTAATTAACAAGGCTAAGTCAGCGGTCAACAAGAAAATACAAATACGGGCAAAAAATAAGTCCCAAAGTTCTTATAAAAAGTTAGATTAACGACAAAAACAGAAAAATGCTTCAAGCGGGCCTAATTAGACCTGCCAGTAAACAGACTAAGTGATAGGACAACAAAAACTACATTACTGGGTAAACCTCAAAAATCAATATTTTTAGAGAAAAATTGTAACAAAGTAGTTAAAAACTTTGCATATCAACTGAAAATATCAAAACGCTTTTATTACGCCTCATTAAAGAGCCAATGACACCAGTCATTAACGAAATCAAGAAACAGGACAACAAAACGAACAAAAAACACACAAAATCCCAAAAAACCACTGAAACTTTATTAAAACAAAGTATCTAAGTCATACAAATATTTACTTACCCTTTGGTGAATTAAAAAAAAATCAACTATTCAATACTAGAATACCTGTATGACCCGTTGAACGAGAAATTAAATAGCCGCACGCAAAAAAAAAATAAAATGCTTTCAAAAACCGAAATTCTGTTCAAATTTCTAACACCACTTTAAACGCAGTCACAAAAAATTTCATACTTTACACTACTCGCTTTTGCGATCCCTTTACTACTGCACCCTAACTAAAATCACGACTCTAATTGGACTTCTCATTGACAACGAAAAGCCGAAAAAAGCCGAAAAAAACATATCTTAGAAAAAGACAGCGCATCAACACAATTCAAAATCTTTGAATTCAAAAAACCAAATGAAGGCCAATAGCCCTAGCTACCGCTTTGCGGCTATCAATGAATCTGAACAAAAACTGCCCCATTTTCAAGACTCGTGTGACTAGAGGGCGGCAACAAACAAATCACAAACAGCAACCAGCAATGGATATGAAAAATGCTAAAAAAACACCTTAGGATTCGACAAAAGATTGTCAGAAAATGGCAATAACATGGGCTGTAGGTTAAATTGGTTTTAAAGTGGTATGATAGCAATGATAACATCTTGTAACGTCGCACGAATTGCTCTCAAAAGACGGGTGATCAACTAAAAACGATCAGTAGGGATAATTGCTCGCATGAATGAGCGCAACTTACTTCAAATGATCTCAGACCTAGTTTAACAATACGGGTGGGGGGGGGTTAAGCAGTGGGTTGCCAATCTCCAAATGAAGGAGGGTCGACGGACGTAATGGTAAGTGGGGAAAGAGGTGACTGAGATGGGGTGATTCAGGCTTTACCTTTATATCCTGTTTTGGAGGACGAAAAGTCAAATGGGTCAGATAAAAAATGAGTCGAGCAAGAAAATGGCAAAAAACCGCAGGACTAAAATAATTGCTAAAAATTTAGTTTGGACAATTAATAATGAGAGCTCAATAATATGTACTTGATTACAACCAACCAACTGAAAAACGCGCAAAATATTTGAGCAGGAGAGTTCTATATTCAGGTTATGGTTACTTTTGGAAAAAAAACGGGGTCGAAAAATTTAGTTCACATTCCTTGGGTTTAGCAATGAACAAGAGATAGAAATCCAGGCGGCCAGGAATTAAAATTCGTGAATTAAAATTCGTCCCATTAAAAAGGAGTGCGAATGATAATAAGAAGTAAACAATTAAGTACATGTCGCTCGGGCAATTTTTTGTTTTCGCATTGAATTTTCTGTGCTTTATTTTCAAAGCGAAATGTTCCATCAAATCTTTAGCGCCTCAAATATCAAAATTGCGTTTATACAATACCTGGGTAGAAAAATCTTTCTACCTTCCGGGTAGAAAAAAAATTATCTAAGCAATTCGAACAGACGTAAGAAGAATTAAAAAGAAGTTGCAACAGCCAATAGAAAAATACCATCATACTTAGGTAGATATCCTTTCAATTCGTAAGAAAAATTTTTTTTAAAAACGACAAATCATGAAAATATTATTTTCTAAACTAGGCCATGCTAAGTTGCAGCATATAAATGAAAATGAAACATGGATTCAACATATAAATGTAATCTAAATATGTTACCATGAAACCAATGCCATCTTCATATGAAAATCCATGGATCGAAGTAGGCAAAAATGCCAATAAAAATTGAATTGAAGGCCAAATTTATGGCAAAAGTTACACTCAGCCTTATAAATACAAAAGTTGTATCAAATACAATAATAGGGCTACAACTAGCCAATCGGTTATGATCGATTTTATATACAAAGTCTCAAAGTTAAGCGTTCTATAGACAAGAATAACTTACCTCTCAGCTCAGCAGAAAAAACTGAAGTGGTAAAAAAGAGGGATGTTTCAAAAGGCTCTGCTGTGACGCAATCAATCAATCAATCAATCATGATGTAAGAATTTACGCAGATTGGGGCGGTTCTGGTCATTTTCCGTCTTCCTTGTTAACCGCTGATGCAGCTTCCTTGAAATCAGGAAACAGGGATAAATTGACGCTTTATCTCTAAGCAAACAGCCTCCAGCTTTGCCTTGTTAAACACATCTTCAGATAATCTACGCACAAGTACGGCCAAAGTACCTGACGCAAAACTATCATCGACTAAGAGATATTGAAAATGCCCAAACCTGCGAGATCTCTTGACCTATTTTAAAGGGGAACAAATACGTCAAATTTAAACCAGACAGCTCAAGTTTTAAGATAACACTTTTGACCTCAAAGCAGTACTACAGAAAAAATCTTGGTTGGATCCAATCAAAATCCGATAAACAAATTTTCTGTAGAAATGAGTCAAATTACTCCATGTATGCGATGCACTTCCCATATTTCCATAATTTATGTTTGCCAGATGTTAAAGTTTGAGTTTTCTTCAATTTTTTAAAATGATAATTAGCATTGGTGTCAAATACGCGTTAGCAAACATGTTGCTCCTAACTTCTCGAAAGAAAAGAATGACCCAATTCTCAAAGAAAACCCGATAGCCGTTCACCGTTCATGATCACTGCAATTTTCGTATTATAACTACCAGATTACTTGAACCTATTTAAGACAGGACACTTAAGCCTAAATACACAAATGAAAAGTGAACAAATAGGTTCTTAAATCCTTCAAAATTATTTTAGCTAGAAACATAGCCTTTTATGAGTATTTCGTATAGAGAATTATTACGCATGAAGAACCCCCCGCTCGCACCCTAAATTTTCTCAAAAACGAACCTCAAAATTTCGGTGTTAGACAATATGAACAATGGAATTACCGGTTGTTCCTTGGACTTCATAGATTGCTCTTCAATTAAATCAATTTATTAGTTGAATATGCATATGCATTCTTTCTCAGATGCGCGTGTGCTGAGTTTAGTATCGAGAGATCATGTAAGTATCGGCAAAAAGCCGGCAGTGTCTGAGATTTAACAAAGTTGGTAATTTCATCACGGAAACGAACTTTAGTTGCAGTTCTGAGTTGAATATGAAACAAAGAGCAATGAAACTTTCGCAATAACAGAATATCATGTGGGCGAATAATGAATAACTCTCTTAATCGAAACACAACCGGAGAACGCCAGAAGAATTGCTCTCGAACAACTGGCACTGTCTTCATTCGATAACAGCCTGTTTCAGCTGGGTGCAATAAGTTTACCAGAGAGCTTCAAATGGCGTTACAGAGGTCATTTATAGACCACTAATCAGGATGGAGGTGAAGAAATGAAAAGTTGTTGGCAGCGATTCGTCCGAAGTTATTAGGCTGTGTTTCGAGACCTGTAACTATGGTCTACATCTTTCAGTAGTCAACTGCCGCAAATCGTTCTCACCTGCTTAAAAAAATGAATGATAAAACAATTTAGAGCACGCAAAATTCAAGGTCAAGGGCAGATGTCAATTGAAATTCAAAAACAGTCGAGAGGAAATATTGCAATGTATACAAGACAAGACTACAATGCTTGCTTGAATCGGGAGCAAATAAAAACAGACGAACACATCACTCTCGCTTGCAGAACCCGCCAAAAACATATTCAATGTCTTCGAATTTTTCACTCATTTTATCACAAGATCGTATACCATAAAAGAATTCATTTCTTGGACATGATCGAACATATACCAATATTAGATATATTTACCATGTAATATGTGGATTTGCACGTAAGCCTGCCGATTCTCTATTGCAGCAAGCCCAATATTCACATTTTTCGATTTTAATACATCTTAAATATATAATTCACTACCTCTTGGTTCAGATAAGAATCCTTTAACTTATGGTATATAAATTTTTGATTTATCAGAGGTACTTTTTTCCACGTCTTCAGGTAGAAGAATTAATTTCCTAAGCTCATTATACAGATTAGCAGCATAATATTTGATAGAAAATTTCTCGAGTTTTTTCGCAGCAAGGTACAACGAGTAATCTTAGCTCGGATTGCCTCGTATTCCTCCTTTTTGCAATAAATTTGAACATTGCGTTACAATAATCCTCAGAATGAAAATTGCAAACAGATTTAAGAACGAATTAAAGTAGCTCGAAAATGTGTAGCTCGCAGACTGAGAGAAATCAATGTTTAAGACACAACGAACAATTGCAAATCAATTAATAAAAAGGCAACTGTGAAGATCTTCGCAATCCAAAGTTTTTCTATTTGGTCAATTTCCCGTTGAATAAACGAAATCATAATGCAAATCGATCACTAAGTAGCAATCAAAGGTACAGCTGCTCTCAATGATGGCCTGATCTCAATGCTGGCCAAGACTTCAATGCCAAAGTAGGTCTGCCCCTAGATGGAGAAAAGCAAAGTAACGGACGCTTTGTAACGGGCACACGGAATGCAAATGGCAAACTTCTTGCCAACTTTGCAGTATTGAATGATCTCGTTAAACACTGCTCCAATGATGAACACCAGAAATTCTATGTATACGGCAAAAACTCGAGCGGGTTGATGAATTCACATATCTGCTAAAAAGAATTAAATTAGACGGCAATGTAACATCGGAAGTCAAAGCTAGAATTGGAAAAGCCGCAGGAAGCTTTAATAACCTGAAAAAAATATGGAACCAGAGAAACATTCCTCAATCAATCAAAGTCAAGTTAAATAAGGCATGCGTGAGAAGTGTACTTTTATACGGATGTGAGAGTTGGGCAATAAAAGAAGTTGACCTCAAAAATTACAGTCTTCTGAAATCCGCTGCCTACGACGATGTCTCCACAAAGGGCAAGACCTCCCTAGAGAATTAGTATCGTCCGTTGCGAAAAGCAACCCGATTCCCTCGACCAAAAGAAAACGCCGAATGAAATGGCTGGGACATGTTCTACGCATGAAACCATCTGACATTCCCAACGCAGTATTGGAATCTGAGAGAGGCGAGAACTGGAAAGTCATTGAAGAATTCAGAAAACCAATGGTTTGATTTGACCAAGGAAATGGCTGGAATTCGTAGGCAGTGGAGAGCGCTTATTAGAGACGTGAATTTGGCGGACTAAGAACAGCACTGTCTAAGCAGCCCAATTTGGATTTGGAATGCTGGCCAAAATTGAACGTGATCAATATAATTTGAATTATATCAACAAATTGTTGGAATTGGCTGGAATTCGTAGTCAGTGGAGAGCGGTTGTTAGAGACATGAATTTGTCGGGCCAAGGACAGCACTGTCCAAGCAGCCCAATTTGGATTTGGAATGCTGGCCAAAATTGAACGCGATCAATATAAATTGAATAACATCAACAAATTGTCAAAAACTAAATTGTGATGAAAATAGGCGATTAAAAAACCACCTACTTTTTTCCTAATTAACAGTTTAAGCCGCCTAAGGACCGAAAACGTTAAGAAATTGAAAACGTAAAGAATTGCGGTCAAATATTGAGTTATTTGTATGATTGAAATTTCAAAATGAGTACATTTCAATCTTTGCCGAAATTGATTGAACTTCGCATGATTGAAATGTCAAAATGTGCATTTTTCCTTCTGTGCCAAAGAGTCAAACTGCGTACATTTATCATGCGTTTAATAGCTAAACAATGCATTAGTTTCAAAATGTCAACTGAGATTCTCAGCAATACAGTACTTTATCGGGATAACTTAAAAATGCCAATTATAAAAAAGAACGATCTCGGAAGATTTCATAGAGGATGCGATCTTGTAATAAATAACCATGTTAAGATTTCACAAAACGAATGTGAGAAAATTACCAATTTTTGCGAGGAATCTAATCAACATTTCAAATGTTTCAGATTTTTTTAAACTGATTCAAAATTATTCCGGCTAATTACTAATAATGTAGAAAAAGCAAGGTTCATAAGAGCACACAAATTAATCTGTCGTACTAGATAGTTCATTATCTTGTAAAATTGTGTAAAATTTTGTATTTACCTATATATAACGACAATCCCGAATAAGGGGGGTCTTGAATAGGAGGCGTGAAGGGGTCAAACTATAAAAACCTCCCTTCAAACCAGGAATTCATGTCTCCGAAAAAGTTTCGGTGAGTCGTATACTAACAGTCGTAAGCCGAAAGGCTGTAAGAGAGCTTAATGCTCTCCATGCGCTACCTGCTAATCCCGTTAGCTAAGAAAAGTCAATATGGAACGAAAAATTGTTCGAGCGAAAATGGCATAAAAAGTACCGCAGCACTAATATTATTGCTACAACTGTGTTTGAGAGCAATGAAAAACGTGATTTTTAAGGCGATCTAGTTGCGAGTTCCAGTCGACCCCAGAAATTGTGCTTAATTTTGTTAATTTCGCAACAAATTTCAAAATGATAGGATATAGGAAGCTATGCAGTTGGCTTGCCGTACTTTCACTAGAATTTATATTGGTGTAAGATCATGCCATTTGTTGGTGAAAATCTTGCCAGGGACCCAAAAGGATAAGAATTTTTCTCTGCTCTCTTCTAAAATTGTATGTTAATAAAGAAAAATTGTTGAAAGTACTTAAAAGATTGATATCGTACCGTACTAGGGAGCACAAGAAGTACAAATTTTGCAGGACAATTATTTTTTCGATGTGTGGGCCTCAATAAAATACTTTTTGCCAAAAAAACATCAAACGACATTTGCCTTCTTAATTGTGAGTATTGCCAATTAATACCACTTACCGCTATCACAGTAGCCGTTAGAACAAACACCTTACCTGGACAAATACGGTAGTAAAGCTGGCAATTGGTAGTACACGATTAAATGCTACAGCAATCAATGCTTGATCAGCAGTCAATTCTGTTCAATAATATGTATGAATGAATATTCATTAGGATACATTGAGCGAGTTTCGTCGACCTATAAGAAATGTCCAGGGGACATTAAGCCCGTCACTCAAAATAGAAAAATGAACAATCTTTTTACCCAATTGAGAGATGACGAGTCCAAATCGAGAGGTCTCTGTCAGTATAAAGTATAAAATGCCTTGCGTGAAACTTGCTATATAAAAAAGCAGGTATGTTCCTTCACAAAGATATAAAAAGCAAGGAATAAAAAGTGAAGAAGGGGAAATAGAAAAAGCAAGAATTTTTATATGACTGCTATCCTCTACTAAGTGAACAGCGCCAGTCTTGTATAATAGCCTGGGGCTATTTTAGCTAATAAATAACAAGTTTATTACTAACAGGCCAAAACAAATTCAATTTGCAACCACTACTCCAATTCTTTCTAACTCTAGACTGGAAAATATGTATGAACTACTTTTATAACACCAACAGTGACCGTGCAATCAACCGAACATTCGCTTGTCACACAATTAAACACTACAGTTGATAAAAAATTTGGTTAATACTGGATTTTTTAAGCCAGCATTCAACGATTTCTAGGTTAGAATTTTCTCCCTTTACTGAATGACTACACGTTTTACAGTGATATGCAGCAACCTACCTGCTGACGAAAAAGTAAAGCAAATTAACGTAAAACACATCCAGCCATTTTTAATTCCATCAAAATTTTCTCATCAATGAGATATCGTTCTGACATAATCTGGCAACGAAATTTTCTTTTTTGAAAAACTCCGGACGCTAGGGACTGAATACGCGTGAATTATTTAACTCCAGACACGTGAAGTTCAGCTTGTTTGCTGAAAGGGCTCTTAAAGCAATTACAAAATGAATTTAAAAAATAGAAAATGAACCAATTCTACAGATATCGAGTGAGTTGCTGAACAAGTAGACCACAAGTTACAAGATATGTTCACCAACTAATTCCATAAATATTGACCACTACACCCGACAGGTAAATCCAATCAATTTCTATTTTATACTCCTAATGCTTCAGGAAATTGTCAATAAAAGCAGACAACATGTTTCAATTCAACTCAACTTCAGCAATATCACAGAGCATATATCCATGCATGCTTACAAATATTCCGCACACTCAAGCTGAACAAACTTATCTTTCAAAATGCACACCAGATAAACAATCACAGTAAAATACTCCCACTCCAATAACAGCTGATATTCATACTAATCAAATACAGTTTAAAAAGGAAGTTTTGATGGCACCGCAACGGTGAAAAACAGTTGCGCAAATATTTACCGAACTGTATTCGTCAATTCATAATTCAGATTAACGTCTTGGATAAAAGCATAATTCACTAAGCAACCGCATTATATGATCATACGTCAAATTACCACATCTTTCTGAAAACGCACCAGTAAAATAAGCAATATTTCAAATGCTCTTAACATTGCAAGGATGGTGACCCATTATTGTATACCCAGTTTGTTCAAAATGGGTATACAATATACATGATGACGAAAAAATAAAGCAAACTAACGTAAAATACATCCAGCCATTTTTAATTTCTCCAGAAACTTTCTCATCAATCATAATATCGCTGAGATATCGTTGAGCCAACGCTAGTTTAAATAAAACCAGGAGGCCCGGTATTGTGCGTCTGCACATAATGTTTCGAACCCGTTCAACCACACCACGTTTTTGACTTAATTGTTCACCAAATGAGAAAGAGATAAACTTTCAAAAAATCACTTTGAAAACAGTTCAAAAATAATTGGTGCATCCATTTAAAAAACCGCGTTAAGCTCTAACCACTATAAAAACGAAACAAAAACTCATTAGAGTACAGATGATACCTTCCATTAAAAAGAGTAAGAGACAACACAAACGACCTAAAAAAACAACAAGCATTACTTGCGACCAAAATTCAATATTTATCCATTTTTTCTTAAAAAATTTAATGAAAAATCAAAATAACATCAAATAAAAAGTAAACAAAACCAAACGACTTATATTTCATCAGAAAATAAAGGGTTTCTGTCTTTTTTGAGAATAATTAGCAAGTAGACAGAACACAAAAAGGGCAAAGTAAGAAAATACGTTTACACTTTTCGAAGACAGTTAAATTCAAAATCATCGCGAACTGTAATTGTCTAGAATGTCATATGACTACAAAAAAACTACAAGCAAAATCATGTAATGATCGGACAGGACAGCGTAAGAGAACCACAAGAATTGAAAAATGTGAACATTATCAAGTCAAATTATCGAGACCAAAAAACCATTATTTTAATAATCAAAAATCGATCAAGAGTGCGATAAAATTCACTAAACAAACAAGGCGACCTTTCTTTGATGAGGTTACGCTAAAAAGTTGAAATGAAAGTAAAAACTATAAAATAACAATTTTTTAAAATGAAGATTTAAAAGCGTAACACAAAAAAACCGTAAACTTTCAAGTAAAAAATCGTAAGTAATTTAGCTTGGCACTGCTTAGGAAGCCAATAGTACATGTCATTAGTGAGACTTAGTCAAAAGACTATACAATAACACTGAATAAAGGCAGAACAAAATATCACGAACAATTTTTTGCAAAGAGTTGAAGCTAAAATATCATACACCTTTCGCTGAAATTATTATGCATCTCCATTCATTGGCCTCCTATTAAACGCAAAACTGCCCTGACATTTGGAATTTTTTTAAGTGGACAAGCAGCAAAAGCTTGACCAGTTTTTTTAGTTGTTGATATTTATAGTTCAAAGTTTTTTTGGGTTGTAATGGGCTCAAATATATATATATATATATATATATATATATATATATATATATATATATATGTATATATATACACATATATATCTATATCTATATATATATATATATATGTATATGTATATATATATATATATATATATATATATATATATATATATATATATATATATATCTATATATATATATATATATATATATATATATATATATATGAGCCCATTACAACCCAAAAAACTTTGAACTATAAATATCAACAACTAAAAAAACTTTTGCTGCTTGTCCACTTAAAAAATTCCAAATGTTACCTAACTAGCTAATTTGACATAAAACCATTAAATCAAAAATATGATGATTTTTGGATACTCGTTGAAAGAAACCGAATGTTACCAAAACATCATTATGTATTAACTAAAAGCATTAGATAATTTCTCTGATAGCTCTCGAGCTACCTAATTAGACATTTGATTAAACAGACTCAATCATAAGGCCATGCAAAGAATAAATGCTGCCAAATCAATAATTTAAGAAAATTCACGAAAACTATTTGCCGGAGGCATAACAACCATGAGCTTTAGTGACTAAAAAAATATTGGCTCATTGGACCTTACTCGAATATAAAAGTACCTCTTATTAATTGAATCGTTCAATGAGAAAAAAACTCTTACAATTGGGATGGAAATTTTTTTAAAACTTCAAAAAGACAATAAAAACAAAATCCAAAAAAATTTTAAATGCAAAAACCAACGAGGAGACCAACAGTGGCCATGCTACCGCTGCGTGGCTGTTGAAAAAACAAATTTATATAGGATTGCGTAATAGGTCCTTTCTCAAACAAAAACTTTAATACATCAAAATGAACTATGCATTTTTCTAATAGATACCGGTTAAAATGGCAAAAAAACCGCATCCAGAATGTTTCCAGAATTTTAGGAACTGGAGGAGTTACGATTAGCCCATATCTGCACCACCTGTCAAACTGCAAAGTGGGCCAAATAGGTATATTTCATGTCCCTTTTTTTAATAAAGAAAAAGGCTGCATTTTCAAAAAATTAGCTGAAAATTTTGCTAAAACAGTTGGTTCAAAATTTACCAACTCTCTTCTATCTCTAAACGTAAAATCGATCAGACTATCCATAACATTGTTATCATAATCTAGCAACAACTGATCAAAATTACGAAAAATGTGAACCACACAACGGAACTTTAACGTTCACAAAACTTTAAACCACCGTTACTCTTCGGACAGTGAAATTTAAAAAATCTTTGAAAATCTTTTTTGTTGCAATTCTAAGCTTGACAAGCTTTCTAATGATATCACTCACAATCCTATACGATGAATATATCGATCGCCGAAAATTGAATTGAACAAAAAAACCGTTTGAGTATATAGTTCCTCTCCCACTAAAATGGGTCGGATCAATTATTGCTTCAACATTAAATGACTAAAAGAATATTTTAACTAAAATAAGTTGAGCCAAGGTTGAAAATAGTGCTTTATATCAGGTTTCACGATTAGCAAATTGCTACTACGCTGTATCTTTAGTTAGATTTTAGAAAAATGCAGGCTGGGTATATGGGTTCGCAAATCATGTTTCGAATCCACAGACGAGACATATTTTACGTTTCCTCTGTCATGAAATAATAAAGAAGATCCAATGTACAGAAAAATTGAAGTTACAAATTTTTGCTGATTTTCAGTAGATACGTTTTTTTTTTCAAATTGGCTCTCATTTAGAGCATACAATACAATGGCTTCATAATGACAGTTTAATACTAGAAGCATAAAAAACCACAAGTATGACAATCTCATGGACAGGCAGCAATAAAAACACGGGTCAAAATGAAAAAAAGTTGCAAATATAAGGCGAAAAGGTGCTAATATAAAAATTCAGAATCATATTAATATAAACAACTAACGACGAACAAATTGCTCTCGAGCGACTGGCTCGATTCAAATTACGGTAGTATGTTTCAAACAGGGAGCAGGTAGGGGAGCTGGATAAGATAAATTCACTAAGGAGCTTCAAATTATGAAGTGGCTATATGATTTGAAAAGGAAAAATTTTGGCGCAATTTTTTTTACTTCTTTTAGTAGTAAACAATCGCAAATCAAGTAGAGCTGCTTCAAATTTCGAATGAGAGTGAAACTCGGATTACACAGAACTGAAAGTCGACAGAAAAGTCGATAACAGTCAAGCAAAAATTTTGCATACAAAACAGACACACGACAACGATAATTGCTTTCGAGAACAAAAACTCCTGCTAGTTTTATTTTTCACAAACTGGGACTATTTCAGAAACTGTTAGAAAATACTATTACAAAGTTAATTTGTACTATAGCAGCGTTAACCAAAAATGCTATAGACCGTTCAATAGATCGATTACTTGTATCCTGAAGCGAATTGGACGGGCGGCAAAAAGTTGCGACGTCGGAAACGACTTCGCAAATTCGTTTCGGAAGTTATCAACGACTTCGGCAAGTCGGCGGAGACTGATAGCACCGAATCGACCCCTTTTATTTCTTGACCTCACTGCAGAATTTTCTTGCAAACACAAAGCCTCTATAAGGACCCTTAATAATAATCCGTCCAGAAGATCAGACCAGAGTCAATAACACACTAGATTTGCCAGAGAAAGAAGATTATAGATCCTACAGTGATAACGGGTAAGGTACTATATCAAAAAAGAGTTTTAGTTAAAGAATTTGATATTGAAACTATTTATTACAATTAAAGCCAGCTAAAAAGAACACTGCGCAAAAGCAATCATTAGTTTTCATTACAATAATCTAATTTCTTAAAGGAACGAATAAAACCGACAAATGTTCAAATGCATCTTAAATGACACCCAAGAGGATGCAATTGTATCTTGCTTCAGCGAGGGCTACTGAGGGTAGTAAGCAATATGGAGGCAGAGTTTCATTAAACGGCTTCAAATGATACTATTAAAACAAAACAGCCGGAAAATTGCCGAAAAAGGGCCAACATTGACTGACCCCCCTGACAGTACTTGGGATTCAGGAGAACCCAAGTTTTTTTTTATTTCAAAAACTACAGCTCTGAAAGCAATCAATAAAAAAACGCTAACTAAACATTAACAATACAAGTCCTTAGAATGAGTGCACAATATGACAAACTTGAAATTGGAAAAAGTACGAAAAACACAATATACACTAAAATCCTTGATCAAAGGAAAAATAAACAACTTTAAAAGTCACAAAACATAACGTCGTAAGAATTGCTCTCGAACGACAAATGGGAGCTCTAATCAATTGCAACCTGCTTCAGTCGGGGGGTAGCCTGAATGGGACTAAAAATCACTGGGGGCTTCAAATAAAGTCAGTAGAGGTTTTCATACTTCACTATTAAGAAATAAAGTAAAAAATGACACCAATATCAACGCACATATCATTTGACTTTAAATATAGACTTAAAACAGCCGCCAATTGACTTCAGCTGCTTGACATTGTGAAGAGAGAATTTTAAATCACGCAAAAAGCGAAAATTCAAGGGTGTAAATGTCACTCAAAAAGACAAAAAGCGGTCAAGCAAGAATTCAGCATTAGTAAGAAGACACACAGGTTAACAAAAATTGTTTCTCTTCGAGAGCAACAGAAAAACAACCATTACCATTTCCATTACGCTAAAAAGGCACAAAAAACAAATAAAGGCAAAAATCAAAAAATCACCAAAGCATTTCTAAAACAAATAGCATCTTAGTCAATGAAAACAATGGCTAAAAACGTTAGCGGATAAATTGGCGACAATTACGCTGCACTAGAAGACTCATGAGAACTGTTGTTTTTTATAAAAAGAGACAAGAATACAAGAAGAGCAATAAAAATAGGCAAGCAAAAATCCCAAAAATATGAAATGGTTTAAAAAGCCGTCGCTATGGTTACAAGTCTTTATTTAGTTTCATTTATGTCTTATTTGCAACCATTAAAACTTATCGTTATTGAGACTAAGTTAACTGAGCTAAAATGAACTACAAAAATGGTGCGAAATCTCAAAAATTCGCTGTGAATTTTAGGAAAAAATTGACGTCAAAATCACAGAAAGCATTAGCTACGACTTGAAACAAATAATTCGACACAATTCGGCCTTATTAAAAACAGAGGAGAACTGCATTTAAAGCATTGCGACATCAACTAAAAAAGCCGCAGTTCTATTCACGCAATAATTTGTCAACTAGACCAGTCATTAATGAGACTAGCAAACAAGACAAAAAAAGAAAAACGCGCAAAACCCCAAAAAACCATAAATAAAAGCCGTTAAGAGGTTGACGGCGGCTATTAAAATTTCAACAAAAATGAGTTAAATTGACGACATCAAACCAATTCGCAGGTCTATATAGTTACTAATCGATATTATTCTGAAGTCAAATTGAGTTCAGCTTATTCAAATTCCAGCAATTTAGAACATAGCCGGCAGATTGCCGGAAAATAGCCGCGATAGACGCTTGGGGCCTTCCACGAATTGAAACAACTAAAGAGATGAGATAGACAGATCAACCACCAGTCCTTTAATAGACCACTAGACTTTTTGGGTTAGCTTTGGACTGCCATTTTTATGAGACACAAGCTCTATAAGGAGAAAGCCCTAACAGGGCTTTTCAAAATTAGGATCTTTTCCGTTTGTGCCCCCTCAGCTTAATGGGCGCATATTATTTGCACCCCTCAGATGCACGTGCAATATTTTTACATGATGACTTACTATTTAATGGCACGTGCTCTGTAACTGGGTGGCGCATAACGTACTGGGGGCAAAAACGGAGATACCAAAATTAATATTTGAAATCAAAAACTCAGGACTCTAATAATCAAGAATTAGGGCATATATGTTTGGCACTACTTAGATGCACACTATTGACCTTTAACGAGTAAATGTTCATAAAACTTAAAGTTCCATAAACGAGTTAAGAAGTCATTTTTTTGAGTGCGGTAAGTCATTGAAAAAGTCAATTCCAAGAAGTCAGGGTAAGACGAAACAAAAATCTGTCAGACGAAGTAAAAAAACATAGCAGGACAAGTCCTGAAATACAATTCAAAGAATGAATGAAAAACTCAGACGTACCCTGACAAGCAGATCAATTGAACAATACCAGCCAGAACACAAACAAAATTGAGAAACTAAAACCTAAACAAAAATATACTTT
The DNA here is from genome assembly GCF_964194025.1 of Convolutriloba macropyga. NCBI lineage: Eukaryota > Metazoa > Xenacoelomorpha > Acoela > Convolutidae > Convolutriloba > Convolutriloba macropyga. The sequence goes on from NC_134470.1 coordinate 12,556,043, forward strand.
AAATCCAAGGTAAAATTTTTTCCCTTTAAAAATACCTATTTCCTATTTTGTTATAGGAAATACATGTTATAACCAAGTTTTGTTTCTAAAATTGGTCCAGTATTATATCAGCAAGAACAGAAAAATATTCATTGGCCCTTGAAGATCGATTAACTCGAAAATGACTAAAAAGTTAAAAGAAATCAATTGCAAATTATAAGGAAATGTTGCTGAAAATAATGATATAAATATCTTCAGAATCATTTCTGTGTCTCTAGAGGCTGTCCAGTAACCCAATTCCAAACTTTAAAAAACTCATTGGCTCATAGATCGATAGAGAATAATTTTTAAAATTTCAAACTTAAAAAAAAAAAATTCGTTCTATTAAAATGTTGAAAGCCATTCATTAGCCCCCTAGCAACTATTTAATACTATATTATCAAACCCTGGATTAAGTTACCCGGCTACTGAGGCAAGAAAAAAAGAATAAAATACAAATATTTTGAAAAAACTTGAAAAAAATTGCAAATTTTATCAAAAAACTTCTAAAAGTCCAAAGGTTAAATTGTTGAAAACAAATCCATTGAAACAAAAAAACAATGAAGTAACTTTTTATTAGAACGCGAAAAATGTTTTCTCGCACTTGAGAATGGAAGAATATCAAAAACTGACAAAAACTTTAGGAAACCTTAAAAAAAATTGCAGATTTTATCAAAAGAATGCTAAAATTCGAGACATTAAAATGTTAAAAACCATTCCATTGCTGCTAGAAACTACGAAGTGCCCTATTAACAAACATCAGCAAAAATTACCTGGTCCCTGAAGCTGGAAAAACTGAAAAATAACGAAAACATTCAAAATCTTGAAAAAGCGAATTTTGTCAAAAAAAACTATGTTGCGAATTTTGTCAAAAAAAAAATTTGTGATATTCAAAAGTTGAAACCTATTCCATGACAATTAAAAAATTTTCAGTAACTTATTATCCAACTACTGATGAGGTTTTCTTGCCCCTGGGACTCAAACAACTTGAATAATGACAATAAATGTCAAAAAAATATGAAAAAAAATGCAAGTTTTGTCCAAAAATGATAAAATTCATGATGGCAAAAAGTTGAAAACCATTCCATTACCACTATAAATTAACCAGTAATCTATCATCAAACTCTTTATCAAACCCTATATGAGGTTTCTTGACACCTAGGGCTAAAAAACTCCAAAATATGACAAAAATTTTCAAAAAACCTAAAAATTGCAAAAATTAGTATCATTTTGCGTTTGTGTTTGTAGTACCAAAACATATAGCTCATAAAATGGTCATAACAAGCAATTTTGTCTCGCAAAAAACCTTCATCAACTTTTAAAAACTTCAACCTAAGACTAATCAATTAAGAAAACTCAAAAAAATCACAAAAAACATGAAAAATTGCACCCATTTTGACCCTAAACATGACCTTTTACCTTAAATTAAAGCCATCCCAGCAGCTGCACCACTATAAGCACTTGAAGGACTACTAAAGCCCACTTTGGGCCTAGTGAAACTTAATGCCCGCTGGGCTTTACCTGTTTATCCCGTTTTGAAAGATCAAAGTCATTGAAAAATGTGTGAACACATCTTAAAAAAAACACACAGCGCACCAATACAATTCGAATTCTTTCAATTGTAAAAAAAATTAGCAGCGCTATAATAGTCGCCTGGAATTGAGGACGCGGCTATTAATAACGAAAAGTAAATTGAAAAGTCAAGTCAAATCGATCACACAAACAAAGACTAGGTGGAAAAAAACTTTTAGAACCTTGCCAGTGAGAACTTGAATTCATCCAAATGATTTATCATCAAAAGTGTTTATATAAAAACTAGCCAAACCGGGAATGGTTTGAGTACCCTTACCCTTCTACTTTCGAGGTATACTTTGCAAGTAGCGTTTCTTTTAATTTCCTTAGCATGTGTCCACAATTTTAGGCATGTTTTCACGCCAATTTTTGATTATTTGAAAGATTAAATATCAATAAAAGGCGGGCTATTCATTACATTACACACCAGAAAAAAGGTGTTGAAATAAGTGATCGATGTACATATTCTAAGTACTGGAAATGATTTCCCGGTTACAGTGTCTTCTATCATATGGTTCACATGGACATGCTTATATACTTCCTTCTGTTCTTAGATCTTACAATGCCAATTCTAAGTGAGACAACACTTCACAAAAATTAGTTGAACGTCAAATATCAAGCGAACAAAGTGAAAATTGACATCAAAGAGTATTTTCCAAATCAGGATGTCCAAATGATAATCTTTAAAACATCTGATTGTTAACTTCATTAGAACGTCGAAGTGCACTCATGATTAAGAAGCGAATACGCAACAAACAAGAGATAATCGAGCACTATCGCTTACGCTTCTATGGATGAGTTCACTGATAAATTTAGTTCACGCAAAACTAAATATCATAACACGGGAATTATTTTTCAGAACGGTTCTCCGCAAGCCAATTTTTAACACACCGTGATAACTATTTCGGGCAATTATGGGAAATTCCAAACTCCCCCCCCCCCGACAATCCAATAATGTATAGAGCAAGAACAGTAGGTCAACAAATGGTACAATTGGTTTTTGGAGCAACTGTAAATATATCCTTGTTGAGTTGAGTTTATCGATATGCCTGAAAAAAAAGCCCCGGTCAAATTTTAACTGAGAGCCAACAAGTTTTCTTTTGGTTTTGTCTGAATTGTCCCCATCATGATTTCAAAAACAATTAGCATGATAAGTTGTTTCACATTATAGTACGGACATCGTTGCCACTTTTTAATGCTCTTTGTGCGATTACGATGTCTTTGACTGCTCTGGTCCGATTTCAATATTTCAACTTTGCAGCAGGGGTTCTTACAGAATTCCAGGAGGGGTCATTTTTTCTGCTTCCCCAGAATTTGATCATAGTAAACTAAAGACTAGTCGGGAATATTCCTAGCTAGGAATATCGTCATCCAATGCCTATTTCCTTTTAAGCCATGGTCCAACTAGCAAGACAGTCAAAAATATTCAAACCACCACAAAATTCTGGGTCAAATTTCATACAACGTCATAGATAATGCTTATGAATACAACTAACCTTTGTATAGAGTAGATTTGCGTAAAATGGAGCAGAATGGAGTAAAATTTTAGACGACAAAATGAGATAATTTACTTCAAAATCCACGATAAGAAATCTTGCTCTGTTTAAACAAACAAGCAAATGCACTATCTTCCGCAAAATTACAAAAAACGGACTATAATATACAACGGTAGAGATAAGTAACGCAAACAAAACTGATAAGCAGGAGGAGGCAAACGATCTCGCTTTGAAGAGTGTTCCTAATTGGCATCAGATACCTACACACAGGGCACTAATCCTAGCTACAATTAGGGGAGGGGCGGGGGTGGCAGTTACGTAATGATTTTCGTCTTGTTAGGTTAAGGTAGGAGCGGATGTACACGCCGCATTCTAAGAGCAGTACTATATAGTTCAATTTAGCCGAGATCTTTATATCATTTTGCTTTATAGAGTATTTTATTTAAAATCACCCCAAGGCGGTTTGAAAGTCCGGAAACGTCAGCAGTTTCAGATAGTTAATCAAAATTATGCATGTTTATCATGAACAACTCGTCATTTAACGATATAAATAGTTAAATATGGTAACTTGCGAAATAATGGTTATCAAATAAAACAATGAGAACAAAAATTTTCTTGACTCAAAAATTTGTCGCGTACTTGTATCATGCAGCTATTTTTTGCAAATTACAAGAAAATTTCAAGATCAGGTTTCAATTCAAGATTCCATGCAAGAACTAACTGATCTTCAAATAAAGGCAGAGGATATGCTTTCCAGTAAGATCTCAGCAGTTCTGCTAATCTGGAATTATGCCAACAGCAACAAGAGAGGTTCGAAGGGATAGAGATGGTTAAAAAGGAAGGAATGAGTACGTGAAATGAATTCCCAGTGAAGCGAATAAAGATGGCAGAGGGGAAGGAAATAGCAGACACTAAACTGAGAAAAGAGGAACAAATTATCCCATTTGAACGAACACTCCTTTCATTCAACTAACAGCACGGACTAATTTATCAGGACAGGGTCTCACAACACTAGGGTTCCTTTGCAGCATCAACTGCTCTTCTACATAACTTAGCACCCCACTTCTACAATTGATGCAGGATGCAATTAGTGAGCGTTCATTGCTGTGACAAAATTCAGACGTTAATCGCCTTTTTATCTGAGCTCTGACTGAAAGGCTAAAATTTGTCAATAGAAGCCGCAAGACGTGCGTAGCTACAAAGACATTTCTTTCATTGCTCGAGGCAATTCCAACTAAAACGTAAACATCCCAGATAACAATCTAATACTGATGAGAGTTGAGTTGCAAATCAATACACCCTCGGCCTGCAAAACAGCAGAAATCAAAAGATCAAATTACCAGGAAGAAGCAATCCCTCATTATGTGACGGAAACGCTAGAGATAAATCGAATTCGGCTACGAGAAAATGCAGTAAATGCAAAATTCATTAACATCCTATATATTAAACAAATATGTTGGCACATTTGGCCCTCAGACAGATCAAGCATAAAAGATTTTTTTGAAGTCAACGCCAAAAACATTCAATCTAACAGCCCCTTCATAGCGCAGAGCAAACCGTAATTATCTCAAGCTGATGTGCTGTTTTCTGTGAATTCGGGATGTACACAGAATCGAGAAATATCAATCACTAAAAAAAGTTTTGTAGTAAAAGGTGTGTTTATTTCGATTTCACGAAATTTAAATCTTTTACTTTAACTCCAAGCATTTTTTGATGCATTTAACATTTCAGAACTGAAATTTTAGATGGGAAAAATTTCACCAAAAAATTGCCAAAGATAAACTCTCAATTGAAAATATAAAAGCACCACAAAAGCAAACGCCATTTGAAATAGATAAATTAACGAAATTAATAGCACATAATTAAAAACAATCAAAAGGCTCATTTTCTTTTAACAAAAAGAACCATACCTTTGGTCATACTGTGGTGGTTGTGAAAATGCACTGGGTTGTTGATTCTGAGTCTGCTGTGAGGAGGAGGAAGAGATGTTGGACATTGTGCGCTTCAACTCCTCCAGACTCTGGGCCAAAGGATCCTTGTATCCTGTGTCCTGTTTAAGCTGACCAATGTCCAATCCCATCTAAACAACAGGAGCTGTTAAAAGTGTTCGGAGAAAAATGCATACAAAATGCTGGCTGCCGATATAGAAGTTCACCGCATGTAAAAGTAAAATTAAGCGATTTTATTATCATACAGATATCAGGATATTCCCATTTTCTTTCACAAAAATATGGCAGCAAATCAAATCAAAATTGCGTTCAATCCGTTTCCGATGTTGATCATGCTGAAACACACGGCCGAGAAATATTGAAAAACAACAACAAGTTTTGCGTCTCGAGTTTTTATTGCAAACATAACGCGAAGATTGTCCAAATGTCTACGAAACAGACCTGCGCACCCAAAAATATAGATCAAAACGGATATAGAGATTAGTTAGTGGATTATTATTTGATGCAGATCAAGGCTAATTGTTTTCATAAAACTAAAAAATCAATGCTTCTAAAAATTTAACCGCAAAGCCTTTTTCTTATAAACAGCCATCAATGAATAGTAGTCCAGTAAAGATCATGAAATGGTTTACAGTAACGCTCAACTTAACTGAATAGTAGTGTTAAGAGTCATTTTGAGAGTGAGGTATCTTCTTGGCTTCATAAAACAATTCACATGTTCCAGCTATAAAAATCACTGCCAAGAAGTGTACCTAGTGAAATCACGATTAAAAAGCAACAATAGAATGACATGAAGTTTGTCACATGAAACAAAAAGTAGAACAGAAAATCAGCGACAGCGGAAGAAGCAAAAAACAGCTGGACAAGTACTGAACTACAGTTTAAAGAATCTCATATAGCTAAAACCAAATACCAGACTTTCAAAAGCCAGAGAAAGTACTTTGAAAATCGATTATGCTATAGCCTGAGAGAGTGGTGTAGTAGCGGAGCATAGGGGTGCCTTATGATAATAGAGCTTGCATAGGCTACTATTAGGAATTATAGTAAAAAACATAGCTGGCAGATTGCCAGAAAATAGCCGAAATAGCTTCGTAGATCTTCAGTCTCAGAAAAAAACCAGTAAAAAAGACAGACCAAAAAAATTCGTCTTTTCATTGAAGGCTGATATGTTATATTTGCTGCCTCTATTACTTGCTCTCAAATAACCTTCATTTAGAGTGACACACACCCATTTGACCTTAACTCTTTGAATTAAAGTAAATAAAAGTCAATTTCAAAGTGACGGAGTAATTTTTGAGAGTGAGGTAAGTCAAGTGTGACCAAAAATTTAATCACGCGAATGAACAAAAAACTAGCTTCACTAAGAGCGAAAAATGACGTCACACGCACTTGAGTTGAAATTGCATGAACGAATGAACAAAAAGCAGGTATGAAGTGGTTGTGACGTCATTGGTCGTAACAAAAATCGCAACGACAAAATTTAAAAAAACATAGCAGGACAACTGCTGACGTAGAATTCAAAGAATTTTCAATGACTAAACGAAAAACTAGAACTAGAACGGAATATGAATGAATTGCGAAAACCATTTCTAAAAAAAATCAGATAAAACATTAAAAATTATCGCTGTCAAAATGCCGTCAGGAGAACGAAAAACCACTAGCGAGAAATGTAAACTTGATTCTAACAAATCATACTTCCAGGAATGAAGTATGAATGGATTGGGAAAACCAATTAGAAAAAATTCACTCCAAAAAATGAAAATAAAACAGTAAAAACCAAAGTGAAATTGTCGCATGTGAACAAAAAATTTTCACGCCACAAAACCACTTGCTTTTTCGCTCCACTTCCTGTTTCGGCGTGGCCAAAATCACTACTCCAATTTGACTTCAAAAATCATAAAAATGCGTGAACCGATCTCAAAAAAAAGGACAGCGCCCTTTTGAACTGTAAAAAACAAAGAGAAAGCCAAAATAGCCCCAGCTATCACTACGCGGCTATTAATAAACATACCCGGCAGATTGCTGGACAATAGCCGCGGTTGATTTCCATAACTCGATTGGGATTGAAAGGGAAGAAAATATCAACAAAAATTGATTTTTGTATAAAAACATTTTTAAGTGCGATTTATTTTGATGTCATTTCGTAATTGAACACACTCCCGTCTCTCAGTAAGAGGCTACAGGGTCTAGTATCAATACCAATAAGCACTATATATAGTAACTAAAACTTATGAGAACAAAGTTCAAGTAACGGGCATCTAAAAATGGGCTTTAAGGGTTTATCCCGTTTCTATTTCTGACTTTGATTTTTTTTATACTGAAACTCTTCATTTTGAATTGCTTTGCTGAGCAGCTGCTGTTTAAAAGGAATTTGAGCAGAATGACAGAAGAGTGAAACTAGCCTAGAGAAGTCAACAAGATTTCATGCAAAATGTCGGAAAAGCGGCAAAATGGGTAAAGCGAAAAAAAGTTCGACGAAGTAAAAAAAAATAGGAGCGCTATAATAGCCGGCTGAGAAGATGAGGGCGGCTACTAATAAACCAATGTTGGTTCGCTTTTCCTTTACCTTGAAGTAGTAAAATGCTAACTTTAGTTCACCTGCTTATTATTTTGAATAACAGAACGAATTAGATCACGAGCGTACGGGAGGGGAAAATAGCCAGAAAAAGGTCACCGTTGAAGCACATCGTGACTGAAATCGAAAAAGGGAGATAGAAATTGACAGAAATTTATAAACGCCAAAAAATTTTCTAATTCGGTGTGCAGTTTCAGTTAGATTCTTAAAGTTTGCTTAATTCATCTTCTAAACAGACAGATATAAAGCATAAAACTAATGCCAGCTAGCAATCGCTCTAATGACCGGGCTTTATCTGTTTATCCCGCTTTTTTTCATTTTGTTTTTTGCCAATGACCGTATTCACTACATTACGTTATTCAACGAGTGAAAATTTGAAATCCATACAATTGAAGCAGAGCTAAGTTACGAGTCAAAGGTGAAAATCGTGACTTCGAAAAACAAAAAACGTGATCAAAACGTAAAGCCAATTTTATTTTTTAAAACATAACCGACTAAACGTCGGAAGAATCGCTCTTGAACGACTAGTGGGAGCTCTAATCAATTGCAGCCTGTTGCAGTCGGGGGGGGGGAGGGGAGCCTAAATGGGACTTAGAAGTTCTATAGTGGGCTTCAAATGACCACATTAGAGGTTAACAAATACCACTATTAAGATTTAAAGTAAAAAATGACACCAGTTTCGGCGCACTTTCCATTTGACTTTTAGTATTAAATTGCCGCCAATTGAGTTCAGGCTGCAAATTGTGATTGAGAGGGAATTTTAGATCACGCGAATTGCAAAAAGTCAAGGGCGTAAAAGTCACTCGAAAAGTCAAAATTGTCAAGCGAAAATTTTGCATAAAATAGACACACACGTTTACAATAATTGCTATGAACTACGTTCAAGAGCAATTAAAAACATGACAGGACAAGTCTATAGGATAAGTTTTCATTGCCTAAACAAAACATTAGATCTGGAAAGGACAATAAAGGGATTGAAAAAACCACTGAGAAAAAAATCCTATCAAAAATTGAAAGAAAAGCAAAATCGCCGAATTTCTGCATGTGAATTAAAAAATCACAATCGAGAAAGCGCATCTCTTGTTCAAACACCCTTTTCGAACTCTTTGTAATTGGAGTGAAAATTCACGCCGCAAAACCACTCGCTTTTTCGTTCCAATTCCTGTTTTGGAGAGATCAACATCACTTCTCCGATTTCACTTCAAAAATTACGAAAATATATGCAAACAAATCTTAAAAACCAGCGCCCCAATACAATTGAAATTCTTTGAATTGTTAAGAAAGGACAGCTTCAATATAATAGCCATTGAGAGGCTGACGGCGGCTATTAAACAGTAAAAAAAGAAAACCGCGTAGACCAAAAACCGAAAAAAAGACCAAATGGACAAATAATTGCTTCAAACTTAGTTTGCGAGCAATTCACAAGGTAATGTCAGAAAATTGGCCAAACCAGCCAATTTTGACATCAATGTCTCTTTCACAAGTTGACGTGGATTGACGAGTTTTGCCTTCATCTGACTTTTTTGCAAGTCGAATCAAGTCGAAAAGAAAATAGAACATATGTTTACCATCATTGCCGTTAAATTTTGCGATTTGTTCAAATCTCAAACAGTGTTGATAGGACTGTGCTATGCTTTACCTTTGTTAATCTTTTACAGCATTATAACAGTGCAAATGTACATTGGCCTATCAAACCTTTTCCATGGCTCTCTCCATGGCCTCTTCCGCCTCCTTCAACCTCATCTCCAATTGAGTCAATTGTTCTCCACTCAATTTGTTCCCGTCGCTTCCCACATTCCCACTACTCTCTCCCGAAAGCTGCAAAAATATATCATGAGAAGAAAATAAAAGGAATCATCTCAGTTATATTTTGAACTAACGGGGCATGTAAATATTTGGAAACTTCATATTCAACCCTGTCTAAAGTCAATCGGTCAAAAGCATCATTGTATTCGTGAATCTCTCAAGATTATCACAGTCAAATGACAAAATTTATGAAGACAAATCAGATTTTTCACATGCCTTATTATTTTTTTCACATGCCTTACTATTTTTTTCACATGCCTTATTATTTTTTTCACATGCCTAATTATTTATCTCAACGTCTAGATAACATTAACAGACACATAAAACTGTTTCAATTCAGTCCAATAATCAGAATCTTAAGGAAACTGTCATTTAAGATACTGATTCCCCATCTGTCCTTCCAGTTAGCTAGCATTGAACTTAGACAGAGAAAGTCTTAACTGTCAATCTCGAGCAGAGTATTTCATGGAGAGAACAAAAAACGTCTTCGCCGACCAAAAGGAAACAACACATCAAGCTTTTAAGGGTGGTCAAGATAGCAGCAAAAATTTGGCTTCTCGAGTATGCTGAAGAGGAAACTGTACATTGTCAGGATAGCCACATAAAAGTGGCTTTAATTATGTTGAAGCACTCTAATACCTGTTGTTGACGTTCTTCGGCAATTCTCTTCGCGCACTCTTCTTTGGCTAGTAGAAAGTGTTTGTAGTTCTGAATCTGTTCCAAGGATGGCTGTGTGTTTGTGGAACCTGTAAACGTTTCCATTCTTAAATGTTAATATTCAATTGATTGCTTTACGATTTCATTTCCACTAAATTATCATAATCCTCTTTGACACAACGTAGGGCTGTAAGTTCCTCAATTGCAACACCAGGAAAAATTATTATTAATATTAATTGACTCAAATTACCATGTGACAGCAATAATTTCAGAATCTGAACAAAAACCCCGCTTTCGAAATCAATTAAAAATTTCCCAATTCTGTTATGCGAGAAACCAAAATAAACAGTACTGCACGCAACATAGGTATCCTATCTTTCTTGCTCTCAAGATCAAGCTGTGTGTCATCTTTTCCTGCGGTTTTTGATGTTGTTAACGTAATTATAGTACGACGAAGCTATACCTGTTCGACGACTGCCAGTTCCGCTATAGCCCGTTCCAGATTGTCCCCTCTGGTCTAGATTGTTGGAAAAGCCCTTGGTGTAGAACTTGTAGAACACGTACAGCACATAGAGCACAATACCCACAGAGTAGATCGGCAGGGCAATTGACATTATTCCGCCCCGACCACCGCCTCCGGTTGAGCCCTGGTTTAATAACACAAACAAGTTGAAAAAAGCTCTTCACAAACAAATAAGCTTTCTGCATTGCATTAGTTTTTCCAGTGGATCAGCAATTTCGTATTGAAAATTTTCTTATACGATGAGTCTTGTAATTTCTTAAAGCGGGAAAAGCGAAGACACAAAAGAGTGATCGTCTAGGTGTTGCCGTAATGGGAAGATTGCCATGATTCAAATAATTATCGAACCATTAAATCTCACCATTTCAGCATCTAGCATTCCTTTACACGTGATAAGCATTAATAAGAACTGGTAATCTGGAAGTCAGTCAATTGCCCAGAATATATTTAGTAAAAACTTAGTTTTCTGTGTATGCTCACTTGTTTGTCGGCAGATGCCATATCAGCCATCATTCCAGGATGTGGCGCTCCCATTGGTGGTCTCCCACCATGCATCCCTCCATGGGGAAAGTCACGCATACCCTCCATGCCAGGGTGACCTAGAGCACAACTGAGGTTGGGTGATATGCAATTATTGATTGTTTTCTTCTATATCACGAAATGTTTAATATTAGAAAATATAAAGATTTTGAAATTTATGTAACTCCAGAATCGCTGAACAAAGCCGGCAGATAGCCGCTTTACATTACCTGATAAATAACTTTGCGTGACGTACAATAGATAAAAAGCAGCATTGATGGAGTTGCGGCTGCTATTTAGAAAACCTAATAAAAATGCCAATTTTAACCACTAACAATGTTCATTTCATATGAGTCCTCTATTGACCTTGAAAGGGGTTTACAAAATCCTGAAATGACAATAATGCTAGTGTTAAAAACTATTTACGGAGTAATATAGGTCAATTATAATAAAAGAGCCAGTAATGCAATTCAGTCAGAACTCACTGCTAATGAGCCTAGAGATAGAAATAATGCATATAATTTTAAGAAGTGTTGTTTGAGATTCAATAAAATGTTTTTGAGTTTTCAGGTTTGCAGTGTGAATATACGCCAAGAAAAAAAAGGCTCTACAAGACAAAAAAAAATAGACTGACCATCAAGACAGCTACATGCAACACAATCCACTTTTCAATCCTACTTATTGTGCCGAGCGAGTCGGGAGCTCAACAGTGTGAACGATTATGACCTTCGCTATTTTCGCTACGGCTTTGGCTTCTAGTGAAAGATTCGGCCTTCTGCGCCAAATCTACATAGCATACAAATCCGCCATCTAAGCATACATGGTATTTAGAAGGGCTCAAACCAAGTTTAAGACAAACTTTTAAAAATTATGGAAAATACTATGTTAACATCCACAAGAAAGTGGGCTTGATCTCTGATCAAAATTCTTAATTGTGCTCAAAAGTAGATTTGAACAAGCTGTAACAGGAGAAATAAAAACTCCTTTAGATGGTTTAGAGGTCCCCAGTGCAGCCATTAGGAGAACACAATACGCCGAGAGTACTCTCATGAACCCGCAAGCGTCCAAAAACCTTACTGAAATTGTTGATGAATCGAGCTATCTACTTTGCCCAGAGTGCTCTTTGGACATTCTGCGTCAATATTTAGGTGCACGAAAAATGCTTTATTTGATTAAATCAAAAATCCCACAAAATTAGACATGAATACCATAACAAATCTGGTGATAGACCGCAAGAATACCTCACTGAAAAAACTTTTCAAGAATGGCACTTTTCAACAAAAACTCATGGCCTCAGGCCAAATCTGCTACAAAATTGCCACGAATGGTTTGGTATAAGGTCTAAAGATTTACATGGAGAAATAAATTGCAAACAGATTGGGCGTATGATAGTTGACCATATTGTAAAACAGGGGACATTCAAGGAGATCACGTTGTTTATCGCCACGTGCATCAGCTTGTTCTGCAGCAGTTAAAGCCTTTGTAATTGACAATAATTATTACCAGAAAAAAAATGGCCTTGACACATTAGTTCTACCTTACAAGACATGTAAACTAGGTGCCTTTGACGCGAAGTTTACTTTGAAAACTGGTCTTCCTATTTAAGCAGCTAACAAGCGGAAATAAAGCTTGCATAAAACAAATTCTCCAAAAGACGCATTCATTTCGAACCATTTTCTATCGAAGTACTGCGTGGTATCTCAAGAAACGTTCGAAAATGAAGCAAATAGAACTTTTCCTCCTGAGCGTAAGTCAGTTGCCCCCAATTAATTGTCACCGGCACAACAAATACAATTATGAATCTAATTATATTTAATTATATATTATAAATCATCTGTGAAAAAACTGCATTGAAAAACTTATTCATAAAAGTTCTGTTGAAAAACTATTTCCAGCACAGCTTAAAAATTTTAAATTCTAAATTGCTCTGACAGTCACGAGCTGCCATTTAGAATAAAAATGAAAATACTAACCATTATCAGATTTCTACTGTACGTCCTATAACAAAACGACGATGAGCAAATCTATTTTGTAAAAATTTTGAAAATTCTGAACGCGACAAAACTTGGCTAACGGCTTGTTGGCTTTTCAGGCATTTGAAGACAAATGACATTTAAACACTTCAGAGGCAAAATGCAAAAATGGGGCAAGACTTCAGCGACTTTTAAAACTGACATTTTAACTCGATTCTCGGGTTCAGTAAAACTTTGTCAATCTGGCAAAGGGATTGCTGTTTTAATATATTTATGTAGTCTTTAAATTTATTTAAAAAAAACGGATATTGCCAACAACCAGAATATGTCACTTCTAGGTCATCGACCAGTTCGAATGCGATGCTTCTATGATCAGTTAACTGCTCCTTTAAAAAAACTGGATCTAACTAAATGTTGGCAAGCTAAATCAGCAAAGCTTTCAAAGTTTGCATTTTTCTCCTAGACGAGTACCACCAATTTTTTTTCAATAAAGTGTGTTCAAAACAGTTTTCTGCGTAGAAAAACAATTAGCGTATCAACCATCAGTTTTCCATATTCAAAAAGAGGATTTGTAAGCAATCCGACCAAAAATAATAAGGACTTAGAAAAGTTGAGTGAGTTAAACAACGGTTATTTCCTTTCCTAATCGATAGTCTATACCTAGTCCAGAACAAAAATGGTGGTCCTCTAACCCTTGGATATGAGCAAAATTGGAAAGAATTTCAAGGATCAGAAACTATCAAGCAGCCAATAAGGACCTCGCTCTACTTCGTTTCGCGGCCCGAAGAAAATTCCATCAGTTCTCTCAACCCCATATTTCGACAATCCAACAGATTTAAAGTTTAATCAGCACATGTGTTACTTCTTAGCTGCATCCAACAACAATGGCAACAAAACAACAGCAATTTACACAAGCATTTGAAAAACTAAAACAATTACCATAGAGAACAGCGAACAAACACGTTTCTTAATTGAAAACCATTGCAAGGTTTCGCATTTTATTCAACAGATAGCCACTATGCGCAAAATCATAAAAATCCTAAAAGTTTAATCAAAACCGATTATTATACTGATAAAACTATGGGATTTTTGAGAAATCCATTCAAGAATATTGATCAGCTCAAAAGCACTTTACATCAAAATCTTTGTATACAACTCTGGTTAGACCTGTAAGTTTCATCTGCCATAATTCACGAGAGACAATATATTATTCCCAATGTATTGACAACACGAGGAATCCGTAAGGTGCGTTCGCGCACAATGTTCCCACCGACCCCGCTCAACCACATTTTGACTTGATTGTCTAACAAATGAAGAGACTAGAGATATATACAAATAGATGTTTGTGTAATAAAAAAAAATGTTCCATATCCAAACAACTAAATGAATTATGTAATGTCTATCCACATTAGAGAGCTCATGATACCTGTCAATAATAAGACTTTGAGACAATACAAACGACAAAACAAAAACAATTATGGCAAAAACTCAATATCTAATTTTAAAAGCCCTTAGTAACAAATCAAAACACCATCAGATTGAACCCAATCAACACGAATTAATTCGTCTTTAACCTAAAAGAGGATGAGACCTGTCCACAAGGGGACTAGATAGTCAGTCGACAGAAAGAAGAAAAAGGGGCAAGGTTCGAAAATCCGTCGAATTTCTTTAAACCAAGTAGTTTCAAAACTAACAAAAACCATAAGCTTTCAGCTAAAAATTCTTGATACTTTTAATTATAGGTCCTCAAGGATGGGACCTCTCAAACTTCACGTTGACAAAAACAAAATGCAAAAAGATTTAAAAAACTCTTGAAAGCAAAAATATCAAAATTATCAAAACCATCAAATATCAACTGAATCTATTGAACAAGTTCCATAGCCTCATTAAAAAAATCTATTGAGACCTGTAATTAGTCAGAAAAATTCGTACAACTACATAATAAATAACAATTACAGTGTAATACTATATCTAAAAATTGCGAAAGGCATCGAAGTAATTAAAAAAGATATTAGATGAAAAACTTTGGATATGCTGAATAGATTTCCATTTCGACAACAATGAAGTTTCTCAGTATTGCAATAATGCGACTTGAAAGCCAAAAACGAACTGAGATACAAAAATCACTAAATTTTGAAGACAACTCGTAGTATCAGAGCCGTTAAAACCAAAAGTTTTCAACGGAAATCATTAAGCACGTAAACTTATACCTGGAAGCCCATGTTTGGAAGCCAATGAGATCATTCAATAATCAGAATAAGTCGTCAGACTACGAAAATGACAACAAATACTGACAAAAACCAAAAGCTCAATAGAAAAGTGCCAGAAGAAATTGTGGAAGCCATTAAAACCATAAGCCAATCTCTAATAAATTTCTGTATTTTCTGTTTTTAGCTCAGAGTCTTTTCGACGCCAATGGGAAGTTTTAGTATTGTTATAAGTTCACAACACTTATAAGTTGACAAGAAAAAGAACAACAATTATAAACAAATATACATAAATCACAAAATTTTATAAAAACTCGTAGCATTGAAGACATTTAAAAAAAAATTAGAAGATAAAGCCGTGAACCAGAATACTTTTTGATTCAATATTAAGCATAATGGATCTGTCATTAGTGAGACGGATCAAAAAGTTCACAGAATTAAATTGAAAAACGGTTAACAATCATTTTTTTAATGTTTAAAGTCTTAACAACCATTAGGTATGCATTCAAAGCCTTAGGCAGGTTCACTTCATCCTCAATAGGAAGTCAGTTGCTTTTTTTCAATTAATGAGTCTAAAACACAGGAGTAGAAAAATGCAACAAATGCAATCAAAACAGAAGCTTAATAAAAATTACGAAAACAGTGTCAAAACATCAAAATGGTATGTGGTTGACAAATATAAATAATAAAAGAAATATGGGTGGTGGATACTCCAAGAATAGTGTATAGTGTATCATTTAATTTAAGGGTAAGGGATCTCTACTGCACGTTAATCATTACCAGTTTGAAATATCAATAGGTATCTGGTCTAAATTTTGCTCGGAAAGCATCAAAAAAAGTTCCAAGAAGGGGAAAAAGCTGGTGTGGTGATTGAAACTTCGTCCCAAGAGTCAACAAAATAAAACAAAGATTCTAGATAGGTTCTAAAAACCATGAGCGATGATTCTCTGAAAACAAAACAAATATTTACTAGTCCACATGTTGTCGTAAATGGAGTTTTTCATTACTTGAACCTTGAAAAGAAAATTGACTTTTCTCTAAATGACACCAGCAAAGTCAAAAATTGTGAGGAAATTTTGAAAAAGTTCTTTCCAATAGAAATCGAATCTTTCCCAATGAGACCAAAAGAGCCTTTTCTTAATTACTGCGCCTCAGTGCACGCTAAAAGTGAAAAAATCACACCCAAATATCAAATGTTCACAAAAATGTTAAACATTGGTAAAAAATAGAAATTTAAAACATCATTTTAATCTCAAATTCTACGCTTGAAGGGCTTTCTAATGATACCACTCACGATTCTTCACGATGAATATATCGATCGGCCAAAATTGACTGAACAAAAAACCCATTTGATTATATAATTCCTCTCCCATTAAGTGGGGTCGGAACTAAAAATGTGTGATTAATGACTCAGCCTAAATTCAGACAAATTATTTCCAACGATGTCATCAATACAACTTAGCTAGTGCCCGACAACATAACATCGCTTATCGTTATGAGAGGCAATTAAATTTTATAACATACAGTGTATCCCCAAGTGTTAAAGGGTACTGTGACTATTAGCAGAAAAGAGAAACAGTCAAATGGAAAAGTAGCCGAATGAAAAGTGAGCTCGAATTTTGAATTAAACATTTAGATTTAGAAAAGAAAGAAAGTTGTTCCGTGAATTTACATGTTAGCCCACAATTTTTTCGTTTGTGCGATTCTGAGAAATTCGCAATATTTAAAAAAAAACACGTCAGTCAGTTGGAACAAAAGCAAGTTGGAAAAAAAACAGGTTTGAAATGCATTCCTGTTGAACTTCAATACCACCTTCACTACGCTAAATCTTCTAGGCTATGAAATGTCAAAAGGCGCCCTGAAAGAACCTATTAGCAAGTAAAAATAAAATATTCTAGATTAGGACGGAACTTTCAATCTACATTGCTTGTATTATATTATCACTCTTCTGTCTAAAGTAATGCTATCAACCACAGGTTTATTGTTTCAGCAACCCCTATACTTCATTTATCGTGACAATGAAAAGAATTTCAAACGACTCCAAACCGTTTAGCAAGGACGAAACGCTTTCTGCCATCTCCGTATTATAATGGTTTGAATAACTAGCGGCTAACCTTGAATTGGCAAATATTACGTTGCAAAAGTTAAATCTGCTAATTTTGAGGCTGTTTTGGCCTTTCGAGGACAAAGTGACCCACCCCACTTCGTCGCATATTCTAATTCGACCTCAGTGTCTTCCACAGTGAAAAACAAGGAGGCTCGGTGATGTGCGTTCGCACATAAAGTTCCGACCCCGCTCATCTACATTTTCCACTTAATTGTCTACCATAAAAAATATCATATCAACATATCGATAAAAACTAATCATTGA
Organism: Convolutriloba macropyga; assembly: GCF_964194025.1. Lineage (NCBI taxonomy): Eukaryota > Metazoa > Xenacoelomorpha > Acoela > Convolutidae > Convolutriloba > Convolutriloba macropyga. The sequence continues at coordinate 12,573,706 of NC_134470.1, forward strand.
ATAAAACAACTTACCTTAGAGGGCATATCAGACCTGTGACTACCATAATATGACTACCAGAAAAGACGACGACAAAAATGAAATAATTACAAACATTAATTACGACCAAAACTTCGTTGTCCATTTTTTGCAAACATTAATGACCAAATCAAAATGGCATCAGATAAAACTTATACTAAGGATATTAACCTGTACCTTATTAAAATAAATATGGGACTATTCCTCAATGCGACTTGGTAACAAGTCGACAAGAAATGAGCAAAAGGGCAAAGTTTAAGAAGGCAATTGAAAGGAATTAATTTTAAACCGATTAGAAACGTTATACATCAAATGAAATCATTGACAGATTATTTTATGACTCCATAGAGAGCGATAGAGACATTTCATTATCCAGGATATGTCATAAGACTACTAAAATATCGACAAATGCAGGCAAAAAGGAAAAATTTGCACGAAAACAATGTCCCAGCGAATTAACCGTTTAGCTGTTCACTAAAAACATTAAAAATCTTTGATTGCGTTTTTTTTAAAATGACCAAAAGACCGCCCATTTTTCTGATACTGTGAAACGAAAACAAATTCTAGGAAAACTAATTGCAGCTGTGATCAGTGAAATTGAGTCATAAGACTAACATTAAATACAAGCTGAACTAAAAAAAAAGTTTAATTAACTTTACGAAACCAGTGTTGGAGCCATTGATTTTAAAATATTAAACACTAGAACATAAAATCTTCCGTTGCGCCTCCATCATCATAAAGTCATATCGTGAAACGACTATCACAAAATGACAGCAAAAAGAACCAAAAAAATTCGAAAAGTATCTAAATTTCACAGAACTCTTCTGAAACAATTGTCTAAGCCTTGCAGACATCAGTCAAAACGTTTCAACCAAAGAAAATTTATAGTTTGGTTCAACAAAACATTAAAGAGACCCCTCAATGAGGAGGCTAAATCACGAAAATGAAACTACATTGTAAAATACGAAATAAAAACGCAAACCAGAAAAAGGGATAAGTTGAAAACTTTCTTTTTTTCGAAACTTAATTTGAAAGTCAATAAAACCATTAGCTAATTACGCAATATTTGGCGTACGACAACAAAAATTAACAACAAATGGAGGGCAAAAATAAAAAAACTAAAAAAATAACTATATTCAGTTACAAGTTTTTTGAAGCTTTAGTTAGATTGTCAAGTGATGTGACAATTTATAAAAGAAACAAAAACAACAGCAAAAAACGGCAATTTTGCACAAAAATCAGAAAAATTTTGTTTGAAAACTCGTAGTACCGAAAACAATAAAACGTACTGTTGAAACAATTCACCACAAAATTAGTTTGTATTCTATAAAGAAGAAAGTTCGACCTGTTTTTACTGAGAATAGGCAAAAAGTTGACTGAAATAATATAAAAAACTGACATCAAAAAATTACTGAAATTTCTTTAAAAAAAATAATTTCAATGACATAAGGGACTCCAGGTAACAACCGAATTCTCGCTACAGGTTCACTTAAACCTTCTGAGGAAGCCATTTGGATCTTTGAATGGTTAGACTAAGTAATCAGACTGCAAAACATCAACAATTGAAGGCAAAACACAAGACTTCAGTTAAAGTTTACTAAACCTCTTCCTCAAAGCCAAAGCCTTAGAATCTCTGCAAAAAATCTTAATCGACATTCGGCCTCGTTTTCATGTAAATGGGAGCTGTCGTTAATGGAGCCGTGAATAGAAAATTTTGTCAGTAATTAACATTGAAAAAGCAAAATATTTTGAAAAAAGAAAGCACCAAAATAAAAAATTTCTGATTGTAAGAATCCATGACAATATCAAACCTATCCCTGATTTGGTCGCGCGCCCAAGAAACCACCCAGGTTATCCAAGTGTTTGCGAATTAGACCAATTATCTTCAAATCATTAATTCCAGAAGGCTTTCAAAGGGCGCCTAATTTCAACTAAAGCTCTTTTGGAGATTAGGAAGTCTGTGTCAAGATTTCGAGCTCATTACGTCTGGCAAACTCTAACAAAGTGGATCAAAAAAGGATCTTTTGTGCCATTTTTGATAAAGAGTTCGAATTTGAAAATTTTTTCAAAAATTTTATCCAAAAAAAACTTCAATCAAACCATTCAGCAACTCTCTTCTATCTCTAAGGGTAACAATAACACTTTTTCATTAAAAACTTTAATTTATTTTAAACTATATTAGCGAAATTGTGCCGAACTTTAGCAAAAATTACTGAAAATGTGAATAAAAATGGTCGAATATTCACAAAATACCGATAACTCCCTGTATAAAAACACAGAACCCCGATAACTCCCTGTATAAAACGAAATTCAAAAAAATCTTTTCAATTCCATATTCTAGGATGTACGTGCTTTTTAATGATACCTCTCACAACTCTCTAAGATGAATATATCGATCGGCCAAAATTGTCTGAACAAAAAAAAACAGTTGAGTATATACAGTGGGCGTCGGAACAATAAACTATACGTTAACCGTGGAAATATGTAACAGAAAAATCATGGATTTCGTCCTTGCATTGATGGATAACGTACTCATTGCCCATGATTTTGAGCATTCAGTTAGCTTAAAACTTTATAGCTCGAATTTCATTAGTGATTACTTGAGGCCCAATACTTGAGTGATATGGGTAGTTGCAAAACTGCTAATTGTCTTCATAATCTACAATTAGTCTTGCGAGGGTCATTTCTGTAATTAGGTTTCTTATTTTGGCTTCATTGACATAAACAGTGACGCAATCCTTTAACGCTAGTCCAAAAAAAACAGAAATTGTTGACAAATGTAACGGATATTTCCAAATTTGCAACAAATTTGAACTAAATTTACACACATTGTCCACACGACTACAGCCATAATCTTAACGCATGGACGTGAATAAGTCTGTCATTTTCAAGTAAATTTATTGAGCAAATGTAACTTTTGCAACGTAAAAAAAGACTTCCTACAGTCACTTTCTCACCTCTCGGACCTCCATGCGACGCTCTTTCTCCCCTCCGGGGTCTGGAGTTCTGAGTTGTCTGATGTTGATTAGAATTGCCAGCAAAGTAGGGCTTGAGAAAGATGGGTAAAATTACCGCGAAGGCTGCCACAACCACGCCGATCACCAAATAGTTCTGGGTTGCCAAATTCATTATACTATTAGTAATAATCAGTTATGTGATCTGAAATCATAACACACTTAAATTGCTCTCTTGCTGTGTTGAACTAATTCATCGAATGCAGAATTTAAACCCATTAAGAGATTTACGTGTACTTGAAACAACACTTAGTTGCGTAGACAAACAGTGCAAATAAAATGGAACATCAGATGAAGATTAAATACTTTTGAGAACTCATTTAAAATGTCGTACATATCACATAGGGTTATTTTATCCAAATAACTACCAATGTTGAATTCGAAACCTTGTAGAAGCTGCTTGTAAAATATTTGGAACTTCTTTACAATGGAAAACTGAAAGCCACTGAATTTTGAATTCTATAAACCATTTGAATTAAAATTTATAGTCATTTGTAAGTAAAGATGATAAGGCAATTGTAGAACACAAGAAATATCAAAATAAAAGTAATCTACTGCTATTTACAAATTGATTGCACTGAATACTGCACTGCTTTATAAACTGGTAACCAATAAGCATACAACTTAAATTTAACTCAGTCGCAACTTAAGACCAAAACTCATCTTCTCCATATATTTTCAGAGCAATATAACTCTCAACGTTGGAAAAAATATCCGGTTCTCCACAAAAAAACATTTTGACCTCAAAAAGCGAGATAAAAAATTAATAGTTCAGAATACGCAACGATTTCTCATCTGGGATGATAATAATGCAGTATAATAAATATTAATATGTTCCAAATAAATAATAGCGGTTCCAATTATTTCACCAAATGGAGGTTTTCTTATAAGAATTATATGCAAGAATCTCTCCACGCAGCGTCGAAAATTTGCAGATAAAGGGTAAAAATTTTTAATATAATCTGGATAACCAAATCATTATTTCGTTTGAAACTTCCCGGAATTGGGTTTAAAAAATATAAACTGCATTTTGGTACTTTTTATGAGGGTTGTTGCTATGAGCATAAAAAGCTACAACAAAGCTTCTTTAATCCCCTGAACGGCGCACACGAAGAATGAAATTAACTGAAGTGAGGTTCGGAGAATTGAAAGCGAGATCGAAAAAGCTTGGTCAAATAAGGGATTTTCGAGTCGTTTCAGATTAGCTGGTTAAAATGAGATCTCTTATGAAGACACTGAGTTGCCCTTTAAACAAATTCTGTACAGCTCTTTTTACTTTGAAAGTACATCGCCTGAAATAAGCGCCTGTGACTTGTCTAACTCTGCAATTTGTCTTTCGTTGCCACCCATTTTGGAATAACTCCCGCAGAAAATTGTGATGTTGAAATCTAATCTAAACATTGATGACTCCAGTTTTTGTATTAACTCTAAGTCAGTCGATCTTTACATAGGTTCTCAGATGTCAGCTTTGAAGTTTCTCACTAAATTCGACTTAAAATTCAGTAGGCATAAGCTGTCTCACTCAGCTAAAAAAAGATCATTATCCATGGCCTTACCCTCTCCAAATAACATTCATAGTCTGGCACCTGCTTGTCATATGCCAAATATTGTTTCAAAATTTGATGGAGCTAGCGTTTTGGTTGTTAACTTCTGACAGCAACTTTTAAACTTAATTAAAAAATACGGACTCTTTTCTATCATGTGCTCCAAAAGCCGCAGAAAAAGGCGGCATTAGGAACAAAGCCGAATTCTCAATTTAAAGAACAGCTTAGTTTGCAGTGTTGTGCTCCGATTGACCCTATACGTCAAATGTTTCTAGGCACTACTAAACTTTTGAGAAAACTGGTAATATCAGCTGTCCACAAAATAATTTTTCATCTCTGCTACATAAAAAAACTGTGCTTGCTTCGCTATAAAATTCTCCATAAATCAAAAAACTTATTTTTATTAAATCCAATTCTGGACGGCTACTAACTTTCAGCTCTTTTTTTCATGTAGGTCATCTAGTTTTTACCATCAAATTCTTTCCAAGCAACAGCAAAAAAATGTAAATAGTTTTTGCTTGCTATCAGTGGCATTGAGAATGTCTTTGATTTCTCCGTTGGAGACGGCCTTTAAAAATGCAGATTATTTGATAGAAAAGTTTTGTGAAACCTTCCTAGGTAGATCCTGGTATATCGGGTTTGCAACGAGTCGGCGAACCGAGAGCTGCTTACTTTTTTAGTGCAAAAATACAGTCGAAAGCTACAATATAACTGCTGTTTCACTTCGGTCTATTGCACTGAAAACAAAAGCCCATTCTCCTTCCACTGCTTTCTTTAGTGCAAAACAGTCGAAAGCTGGAATAAAAATGCAGTTTCAATTCGGACGATTGTACTGAAAACAAGAGCCAATTCCTCATTCCAGTGAATTTTTTAGTGCAAAGCACAGTCGAAAGCTACAAAATAAGTGCTGTTTCACTTCGGACTATTGCACTGAAAACTGGAGCCGATTCTCCTTCCACTGCTTTCTTTAGTGCAAAACAGTCGAGAGCTGCAATATAACTGCTGTATCGCTTCGGTCTATTGCACTGAAAACAAAAGCCCATTCTCCTTCCACTGCTTTCTTTAGTGCAAAACAGTCGAAAGCTGGAATATAAGTGCAGTTTCAATTCGGACGATTGTACTGAAAACAAGAGCCGATTCTCCTCCCATTGCCTTTAGTGCAAAACAGTCGAATGCTGCAATTTAACTGCTGTTTCAATTCAGACGATTTTACTGAAAACAAGAGCCAATTCCTCATTCCAGTGAATTTTTTAGTGCAAAGCACAGTCGAAAGCTACAAAATAAGTGCTGTTTCACTTCGGACTATTGCACTGAAAACTGGAGCCGATTTTCCTTCCACTGCTTTCTTTAGTGCAAAACAGTCGAGAGCTGCAATATAACTGCTGTATCACTTCGGTCTATTGCACTGAAAACAAAAGCCCATTCTCCTTCCACTGCTTTCTTTAGTGCAAAACAGTCGAAAGCTGGAATATAAATGCAGTTTCAATTCGGAAGATTGTACTGAAAACAAGAGCCGGTTCTCAATCCACTGAATTCTTTAGTGCAAAGCACAGTCGAAAGCTGCAATATAAGTGCTGTTACAATACGGACTATTGCACTCAAAACAAGAGCCGATTCTCCTTCCACTAATTTCTTTAGTGCAAAACAGTCGAAAACTGCAATATAACAGCTATTTCAATTCGGACGATTGCACTGAAAAAAAGAGCTGATTCTCCTTCCACTGCTTTCTTTAGTGCTAAACAGTCGAAAGCTGGAATATAAGTGCAGTTTCAATTCGGACGATTGTACTGAAAACAAGAGCCGATTCTTATTCCACTGAATTCAATAGTGCAAAGCACAGTCGAAAGCTGCAATCTAAGTGCTGTTACAATTCGGACGATTGCACTCAAAATAAGAGCCGATTCTTCCACTGATTTCTTTAGTGCAAAACAGTCGAAAACTGCAATTTAACTGCCGTTTCAATTCGGACGATTCCACTGAAAACAAGAGCCGATTCTCATTCCAGTGATATCTTTAGTGCGAAGTACAGTCGAAAGCTGCAAAATAAGTGCTGTTTCAATTCGGACAATGGCACTGAAAACAAGAGCCAATTCTCATTCCACTGAATTCCTTAGTGCAAAGCACAGCCGAAAGCTGCAATATAAGTGCTGTTACAATTCGGACTATTGCACTGAAAACAAGAGCCGTTTCTCATTCCAGTGAATTCATTAGTGCAAAGCACAGCCGAAAGCTGGAATATAAGTGCAGTTTCAATTCGGACGACTGTACTGAAAACAAGAGCCGATTCTCATTGCACTGAATTCCTTAGTGCAAAGCACAGTCGAAAGCTGCAATATAAGTGCTGTTACAATTCGGACTATTGCACTCAAAACAATAGCCCTTTCTCTTTCCACTGCTTTCTTTTGTGCAAAACAGTCGAGAGCAAAAGATGATAAGGCAATTGTAGAACACAAGAAATATCAAAATAAAAGTAATCTACTGCTATTTACAAATTGATTGCACTGAATACTGCACTGCTTTATAAACTGGTAACCAATAAGCATACAACTTAAATTTAACTCAGTCGCAACTTAAGACCAAAACTCATCTTCTCCATATATTTTCAGAGCAATATAACTCTCAACGTTGGAAAAAATATCCGGTTCTCCACAAAAAAACATTTTGACCTCAAAAAGCGAGATAAAAAATTAATAGTTCAGAATACGCAACGATTTCTCATCTGGGATGATAATAATGCAGTATAATAAATATTAATATGTTCCAAATAAATAATAGCGGTTCCAATTATTTCACCAAATGGAGGTTTTCTTATAAGAATTATATGCAAGAATCTCTCCACGCAGCGTCGAAAATTTGCAGATAAAGGGTAAAAATTTTTAATATAATCTGGATAACCAAATCATTATTTCGTTTGAAACTTCCCGGAATTGGGTTTAAAAAATATAAACTGCATTTTGGTACTTTTTATGAGGGTTGTTGCTATGAGCATAAAAAGCTACAACAAAGCTTCTTTAATCCCCTGAACGGCGCACACGAAGAATGAAATTAACTGAAGTGAGGTTCGGAGAATTGAAAGCGAGATCGAAAAAGCTTGGTCAAATAAGGGATTTTCGAGTCGTTTCAGATTAGCTGGTTAAAATGAGATCTCTTATGAAGACACTGAGTTGCCCTTTAAACAAATTCTGTACAGCTCTTTTTACTTTGAAAGTACATCGCCTGAAATAAGCGCCTGTGACTTGTCTAACTCTGCAATTTGTCTTTCGTTGCCACCCATTTTGGAATAACTCCCGCAGAAAATTGTGATGTTGAAATCTAATCTAAACATTGATGACTCCAGTTTTTGTATTAACTCTAAGTCAGTCGATCTTTACATAGGTTCTCAGATGTCAGCTTTGAAGTTTCTCACTAAATTCGACTTAAAATTCAGTAGGCATAAGCTGTCTCACTCAGCTAAAAAAAGATCATTATCCATGGCCTTACCCTCTCCAAATAACATTCATAGTCTGGCACCTGCTTGTCATATGCCAAATATTGTTTCAAAATTTGATGGAGCTAGCGTTTTGGTTGTTAACTTCTGACAGCAACTTTTAAACTTAATTAAAAAATACGGACTCTTTTCTATCATGTGCTCCAAAAGCCGCAGAAAAAGGCGGCATTAGGAACAAAGCCGAATTCTCAATTTAAAGAACAGCTTAGTTTGCAGTGTTGTGCTCCGATTGACCCTATACGTCAAATGTTTCTAGGCACTACTAAACTTTTGAGAAAACTGGTAATATCAGCTGTCCACAAAATAATTTTTCATCTCTGCTACATAAAAAAACTGTGCTTGCTTCGCTATAAAATTCTCCATAAATCAAAAAACTTATTTTTATTAAATCCAATTCTGGACGGCTACTAACTTTCAGCTCTTTTTTTCATGTAGGTCATCTAGTTTTTACCATCAAATTCTTTCCAAGCAACAGCAAAAAAATGTAAATAGTTTTTGCTTGCTATCAGTGGCATTGAGAATGTCTTTGATTTCTCCGTTGGAGACGGCCTTTAAAAATGCAGATTATTTGATAGAAAAGTTTTGTGAAACCTTCCTAGGTAGATCCTGGTATATCGGGTTTGCAACGAGTCGGCGAACCGAGAGCTGCTTACTTTTTTAGTGCAAAAATACAGTCGAAAGCTACAATATAACTGCTGTTTCACTTCGGTCTATTGCACTGAAAACAAAAGCCCATTCTCCTTCCACTGCTTTCTTTAGTGCAAAACAGTCGAAAGCTGGAATAAAAATGCAGTTTCAATTCGGACGATTGTACTGAAAACAAGAGCCAATTCCTCATTCCAGTGAATTTTTTAGTGCAAAGCACAGTCGAAAGCTACAAAATAAGTGCTGTTTCACTTCGGACTATTGCACTGAAAACTGGAGCCGATTCTCCTTCCACTGCTTTCTTTAGTGCAAAACAGTCGAGAGCTGCAATATAACTGCTGTATCGCTTCGGTCTATTGCACTGAAAACAAAAGCCCATTCTCCTTCCACTGCTTTCTTTAGTGCAAAACAGTCGAAAGCTGGAATATAAGTGCAGTTTCAATTCGGACGATTGTACTGAAAACAAGAGCCGATTCTCCTCCCATTGCCTTTAGTGCAAAACAGTCGAATGCTGCAATTTAACTGCTGTTTCAATTCAGACGATTTTACTGAAAACAAGAGCCAATTCCTCATTCCAGTGAATTTTTTAGTGCAAAGCACAGTCGAAAGCTACAAAATAAGTGCTGTTTCACTTCGGACTATTGCACTGAAAACTGGAGCCGATTTTCCTTCCACTGCTTTCTTTAGTGCAAAACAGTCGAGAGCTGCAATATAACTGCTGTATCACTTCGGTCTATTGCACTGAAAACAAAAGCCCATTCTCCTTCCACTGCTTTCTTTAGTGCAAAACAGTCGAAAGCTGGAATATAAATGCAGTTTCAATTCGGAAGATTGTACTGAAAACAAGAGCCGGTTCTCAATCCACTGAATTCTTTAGTGCAAAGCACAGTCGAAAGCTGCAATATAAGTGCTGTTACAATACGGACTATTGCACTCAAAACAAGAGCCGATTCTCCTTCCACTAATTTCTTTAGTGCAAAACAGTCGAAAACTGCAATATAACAGCTATTTCAATTCGGACGATTGCACTGAAAAAAAGAGCTGATTCTCCTTCCACTGCTTTCTTTAGTGCTAAACAGTCGAAAGCTGGAATATAAGTGCAGTTTCAATTCGGACGATTGTACTGAAAACAAGAGCCGATTCTTATTCCACTGAATTCAATAGTGCAAAGCACAGTCGAAAGCTGCAATCTAAGTGCTGTTACAATTCGGACGATTGCACTCAAAATAAGAGCCGATTCTTCCACTGATTTCTTTAGTGCAAAACAGTCGAAAACTGCAATTTAACTGCCGTTTCAATTCGGACGATTCCACTGAAAACAAGAGCCGATTCTCATTCCAGTGATATCTTTAGTGCGAAGTACAGTCGAAAGCTGCAAAATAAGTGCTGTTTCAATTCGGACAATGGCACTGAAAACAAGAGCCAATTCTCATTCCACTGAATTCCTTAGTGCAAAGCACAGCCGAAAGCTGCAATATAAGTGCTGTTACAATTCGGACTATTGCACTGAAAACAAGAGCCGTTTCTCATTCCAGTGAATTCATTAGTGCAAAGCACAGCCGAAAGCTGGAATATAAGTGCAGTTTCAATTCGGACGACTGTACTGAAAACAAGAGCCGATTCTCATTGCACTGAATTCCTTAGTGCAAAGCACAGTCGAAAGCTGCAATATAAGTGCTGTTACAATTCGGACTATTGCACTCAAAACAATAGCCCTTTCTCTTTCCACTGCTTTCTTTTGTGCAAAACAGTCGAGAGCTGCAATATAACTGCAGTTTCACTTCGGACTATTGCACTGAAAACAAGAGTCCATTCTCCTTCCACTGCTTTCTTTAGTGCAAAGAGTCGAAAACTGCAATATAACTGCTGTTTCAATTCAGACGATTCTACTGAAAACAAGAGCCAATTCTCATTCCAGTGAATTTTTTAGTGCAAAGCACAGTCAAAAGCTACAAAATAAGTGCTGTTTCAATTCGGACGATTGCGCTGAAAACAAGAGCCGATTCTCCTTCCACTGCTTTAGTGCGAAACAGTCGAAAGCTGCAATTTAACTACTTTTTCAATTCGGACGATTCCACTGAAAACAAGAGCCGATTCTCATTCCAGTAAAATCTTAGTGTAAAGCACAGTCGAAAGCTGCAAAATAGGTGCTGGTACAATTCGGACTATTTCAATGAAAAACAAGAGCCGATTCTCCTTCCACTGCTTTCTTTAGTGCAAAACAGTCGAAAGCAGCAATTTAACTACTTTTTCAATTCGGACGATTCCACTGAAAACAAGAGCCGATTCTCATTCCAGTAAATTCTTTAGTGCAAAGCAGTCGAAAGCTACGAAATAAATGCTGTTTCAATTCGGAAAATGTCACTGAAAACAGGAGCGGATTCTCATTCCACTGAATTCCTTAGTGCAAAGCACAGCCGAAAGCTGCAATATAAGTGCTGTTACAATTCGGACTATTGCCCTGAAAACAAGAGCCGATTCTACTCCCATTGCGTTTAGTGCAAAACAATCGAAAGCTGCAATTTAAGTGCTGTTTCAATTCAGACGATTCTACTGAAAACAAAAGCCAATTCTCAATCCATTGAATTTTTTAGTGGAAAGCACAGTCGAAAGCTACAAAATAAGTGCTGTTTCAATTCGGACGATTGCACTGAAAACAAGAGCCGATTCTCCTTCCACTGCTTTAGTGCAAAACAGTCGAGAGCTGCAATATAACTGCAGTTTCACTTCGGACTATTGCACTGAAAACAAGAGTCCATTCTCCTTCCACTGCTTTCTTTAGTGCAAACAGTCAAAAACTGCAATATAACTGCTGCTTCAATTCGAACGATTCCACTGAAAACAAGAGCCGATTCTCCTTCCACTGCTTTAGTGCGAAACAGTAGAAAGCTGCAATTTAACTACTTTTTCAATTCGGACGATTCCACTGAAAACAAGAGCCGATTCTCAATCCAGTAAATTCTTTAGTGTAAAGCACAGTCGAAAGCTGCAAAATAGGTGCTGGTACAATTCGGACTATTTCAATGAAAAACAAGAGCCCATTCTCCTTCCACTGCTTTCTTTAGTGGAAAACAGTCGAAAGCTGCAATTTAACTACTTTTTCAATTCGGACGATTCCACTGAAAACAAGAGCCGATTCTCATTCCAGTAAATTCTTTAGTGCAAAGCAGCCGAAAGCTACGAAATAAGTGCTGTATCAATTCGGACAATGGCACTGAAAACAGGAGCCGATTCTCAATCCACTGAATTCATTAGTGCAAAGCACAGCCGAAAGCTGCAATATAAGTGCTGTTACAATTCGGACTATTGCACTGAAAACAAGAGCCGATTCTCCTCCCATCGCCTTTAGTGCAAAACAGTCGAAAGCTGCAATTTAACTGCTGTTTCAATTCAGACGATTCTACTGAAAACAAGAGCCAATTCCTCATTCCAGTGAATTTTTTAGTGCAAAGCACAGTCGAAAGCTACAAGATAAGTGCTGTTTCAATTCGGACGATTGCACTGAAAACAAGAGCCGATTCTCCTTCCACTGATTTAGTGCGAAACAGTCGAAGGCTGCAATTTAATTACTTTTTCAATTCAGACGATTCTACTGAAAACAAGAAGCAATTCTCAATCCAGTGGACTTTTTAGTGCAAAGCACAGACGAAAGCTACAAAATAAGTGCTGTTTGAATTCGGACGATTGCACTGAAAACAAGCGCCGATTCTCCTTTCACTGCTTTAGTGCAAAACAGTTGAGAGCTGCAATATAACTGCAGTTTCACTTCGGACTATTGCATTGAAAACAAGAGTCCATTCTCCTTCCACCGCTTTCTTTAGTGCAAACAGTCGAAAACTGCAATTTAACTGCTGTTTCAAATCAGACGATTCTACTGAAAACAAGAGCCAATTCTCATTCCAGTGAATTTTTTAGTGCATAGCACAGTCGAAAGCTACAAAATAAGTGCTGTTTCAATTCGGACGATTGCACTGAAAACAAGAGCCAATTCTCCTTCCACTGCTTTAGTGCGAAACAGTCGAAAGCTGCAATTCAACTACTTTTTCAATTCGGACGATTCCACTGAAAACAAGAGCCGATTCTCATTCCAGTAAATTCTTTAGTGCAAAGCACAGTCGAAAGCTGCAAAATAGGTGCAGGTACAGTTCGGACTATTTCAATGAAAAACAAGAGCCGATTCTCCTTCCACTGCTTTCTTTAGTGCAAAACAGTCAAAAGCTGCAATTTAATTACTTTTTCAATTCGGACGATTCCACTGAAAACAAGAGCCGATTCTCATTCCAGTAAAATCTTTAGTGCAAAGCAGTCGAAAGCTACGAAATAAGTGCTGTTTCAATTCGGACAATGGCACTGAAAACAGGAGCCGATTCTCATTCCACTGAATTCCTTAGTGCAAAGCACAGCCGAAAGCTGCAATATAAGTGCTGTTACAATTCGGACTATTGCACTGAAAACAAGAGCCGATTCTCATTCCAGTGAATTCTTTAGTGCAAAGCACAGTCGAAAGCTGGAATATAAGTGCAGTTTCAATTCGGACGATTGTACTGAAAACAAGAGCCGATTCTCATTCCACTGAATTCCTTAGTGCAAAGCACAGTCGAAAGCTGCAATATAAGTGCTGTTACAATTCGGACTATGGTACTCAAAAAAGAGCCGATTCTCTTTCCAATGCTTTCTTTTGTGCAAAACAGTCGAGAGCTGCAATATAACTGCAGTTTCACTTCGGACTATTGCACTGAAAACAAGAGTCCATTCTTCTTCCACTGCTTTCTTTAGTGCAAACAGTCGAAAACTGCAACATAACTGCTGTTTCAATTCGGACGATTCCACTGAAAACAAGAGCCGATTCTCCTCCCATTGCCTTTAGTGCAAAACAGTCGAAAGCTGCAATTTAACTGCAGTTTCAATTCAGACGATTCCACTGAAAACAAGAGCCGATTCTCGTTCCACTGAATTCCTTAGTGCAAAGCACAGTCGAAAGCTGCAATATAAGTGCCGTTTCAACTCGGAATATTGCAATGAAAACAAGAACCGATTATCATTCCACTGAATTCCTTAGTGCAAAGCACAGTAGAAAGCTGCAATATAAGTGCTGTTACAATTCGGAATTTTGCACTGAAAACAAGAGCCGATTCTCACTCCATTGATCACTTTAGTGAAAAATACGGTCGAAAGCTGCGATATAAGAGAGCTGTTTCACTACGGACTATTGCACTGCGTTCCTTCAAAACATTCAGCCGGAAAACTTGTATTGACATTATTCTAACAAGTCGAATGAGCTGTTCTGTTCTTTGGCGTATGCTAAATTCATGGAAAACATGTTTGAATATACTGTGCAAATCAATGAAAGCTTTGTTCTGGTTGCACATTTTTATGATGTTTTTACTTCATTTCGATCTTTTGAACTAGTTTTCGAATTGAGATCCTTTGCAAGCAATAAATCCGATGCTCTCAAGCAATCGCTTCTCCTGGGAACTTTATAAGAGTACAAGTTAATGGTCTTTTAAAAAAAGTCCTATTTTGAGGAAAACTATGAGGTCAATGCGGTTCCGGGTTAGCTTTATGAGACAGGATTTTCAAAATATTTGGAACGATTTCTAATTTTGGACATTATAAAACTTGTTAATTTTGTCTGAAGCTTTGAAATTTATTGAGGGACAATGTAGGATGGCTTAATAAAACGTAGTTTTCCAATTATTATGGACCAAGGCTCATATATGTCTGATTGATTACTTTCAGTGATGTAAAAACATAGTATTAAATTAGGCAGTCAATAACTATTTTTGATAATGTTGAAAGGAGTCAAAATTTTTCTCCAAAGCTTTGCAGCTGCAACTGCGGTACAGCTGTTGTTCTTATTTCATTGAAGTTTTGAAAAGTATGAACTTTATGTGCTGCGCAACTTTTGCTGAGGTAGTACTACTCTTTCGTCCACAGTGAACACTTCCTAACATTTGTAAAAATGTGCGCTTAACAACTCTTTTGCTAAACCGAAGTAATTGCTGCAACTCCGGAAAACTTTGTTTCTTATTAAAGAAAATTAAAATTCTTATTAAATCAAAGAAAATTAAAACTGTCGCCTATTATTTTACTTTTAAACAAATTATTTGCATTCACCTCCATTACTTCAATAGGGTGGGATTTTCGTTTTTGGTGGCAGTTACAGCATTGTTCTTTTAACCTTACGCAGCCTCCCATTTCACACGCCTTCCTCTTGTTTTTTTAAAACCTTCGGAATTTCTCAACATACAAATCTGAGGTAACTGTCTCATTTTCTCAGTGATTCTAACGTGTATACTTTTATAGCTGTAAGCCATGTTACATTTTTTAACAATTATTTTAAATATCTTTGATGTTTATTTTGCACATTGCCCTTTCCAGCGGCCGAATGACTTTGAAATACTGAAAAGATAACCTGAAACATTTAGTGGCAAAAATTACCCTGATACAGTAAGTGACACCCTAGTTAATTTTGACGATATCTGGTTTTTGGGGTATCAAAACGCAAAAAAATTCAAACCGCAAAAAACTCGCAATGGATAACGGTAGGACAACAGTTTTTGGCATGCAACTAGTTGACACCCTACAGTTGGTAAATAATCTTACCCGATGACGTTCTAAAACCTAGAACATGAGATATGACTTTTTGAGTTTTGATTCCCTGCGATACACTCACGAGACATGTGCGCATACACTGCTCCTACCCTATTATGAGTTCTGTCATAAAAATTTGTGGGTAGGTCGCACGTGTGGATCAACTTACTACCCCCCCCCTCATCGTTGATAACTGAACCCTAATTGACCTCTGGATTCTTAGAATATGTTGGGTTTCTACTCTTTTGCAAGGGGGATTTGCGTGGATTGACGGGAAATGCACCCAAGCCATTATCAATTTACGGGGCATGAATTAATTGAAATAACCATACCTGGAAAATAATGGACTTTGACAAACAATAGTGAAATCGGTTCGGCGCCAAACTGGCGTGCGCCAACAGAGCGATAAGAAGCGTCAATTTTGACTTTGGCGTGCTTGTTTAACATATGGGATCCCTCACACGCATGTGCCAATTTGATAAAATGATTGACAGTGTTCACTAAAGTGCTTCTAGTGGGTTTAATTATGATAACGTTAACAGAAAATTAGAAAGTTGTATCAGGTGATCAAGCTAAAGTTGGGAGAAAAAGTACTGATCTAGAGAGCAGTTGCTTTATTGGGACTGAATTTCTGAAATTGAGTTGAAGTTGCAAGACTAATTGGAGAACTGTGAGCAATTTCGTCTATTAGAAATTTCGAGTGAATCATGAAAGAGTTCGAAGTTGATCAAAATTATTTGTAGTTACATTGTTTCAAAGTTGTTAGTTGCTTCAGAGTGCTGTTCAAGACCCTTCTGTGGGACAGCCATTCGAATCGGTGCTCTTCAATCAATTAACAAATTTTGGGAGAGCCCTTTTCAACAGCCCGCAAGCGCGGACGAGGGGAAGTATCAAAGAGACAAGGTAGCGCTTGTTTCATCAATTTTCACTTCGGTTTATTTCTAAAGTAAGGTTGATTAATCTTCTGGGCGACATAATCACCTCACTGTTAGCCTAGTTGAAATTCAGAAGTCGACATCAACAATGGCTGGACGAACAACCTGCGGGCAGTTTCACGATGTGAAACGGGTAGCGCCAACAAAGATCGTTGTACACCCGATGACATACCATCAGAGAGTGGACCAGAGCATTTGCACCACCCAAAATTACTCCTTACACGTCTTGGGCGAATCAACCAAATGCATGTTCCCAATCGGTGCTTAATGTGAGGTCTCGTTCGTCACAAGTTTTTGTTTAAAAAGCCCAGAGCAATCTTCCAGTAGAACCAATTGTGGACAGGTTTACATAGCAAGATTGATGGTAGCGCGAGGTGGTGTTTAATTCGCCGGAAAGTAGTTGAAACATGGCGAATCATCGTTTAGATAAAACAGCTACCCAAAGGTCCCCTCGGTAGTTTTGAACACAAAGCTGCTGACAATTGATAACAGGTTTCTTGCGGAGCAGCAAAGCAACACAAAAGCCACAAAGGGCTCGCTGACATGCCAACTTCTCGAGGGTCAAAAGTTCGAGATCAGTCTTCGTTAAGTCTCGTGGAGTGGACGGTCTCCATTTTTGATTATGGCAAGGCCGGGTTGATTTAATTATTTCTCTTAAAGAATTAAGGTGCAATCTTCCAATGGAACAAATGGACATGGTCAAACATTGAATTCGGTGGACGCTAGCGTTTCAAGACCCCGTTTGGTTAGAAGGCCTTCCTTTAGAAGTGGCAACCCATCTCGGAAAATGCAGAAGATTATTGCCGTATCAGAGATCATGAGGTCCATTCAGAACGAGCCAAGGAAACTTAGTTGAGATGGCGAGGTTTGATTTTATATACCATCTCCAGATAGCTTCTCATTACAGTCGTTTTTCTAAAACACACAGCTTTAAACGTTTCATCAAAACACAGCTTTAAACGTTTCACACACCGTTTTGAACGTTGCTGACGTAAAATCATTATCGAACGTTCGAAATAGTGCAAAATTACATGATTTCACACTAAATAGAA
Source organism: Convolutriloba macropyga (assembly GCF_964194025.1). NCBI lineage: Eukaryota > Metazoa > Xenacoelomorpha > Acoela > Convolutidae > Convolutriloba > Convolutriloba macropyga. The sequence goes on from NC_134470.1 coordinate 12,590,995, forward strand.
AGTTTTTGCCATTTTGTGCTACTCTTTGTCCTAGAATAACAATCATTCAATCTTAAAAATAAATCATCATGCTATCTGAAGAAGCATACATGTCCCTTACAAAAGCCAAACATGAGAAATTTACACACAATTATACAAAAGGCTTATTGACAATTACGATACCATGGTTTATAACAAGTTATCAAGTGAAGTCATTGGGGACTCAACGTCATTGCCAACAACAATAGAAACAAAACAGGTTGAGCCTGAATCGGTAAGAGAGTACGATTTAATCGATCTTTCAGACAATTGTACAAATTTAATTTTGGGAAGCAGTATAATAGCAAAACTACAAACTGATAATACGATTCCTAGTGATATTGCTATTCACCCGTATCGCGGGTCAACGACAACAGAAAAAGCTATTGTCGAAAAATACAGTGAACCAAAAATGCATTCAGTAGTTCTGCAGGACGGAACAAATAGATTTTTAAAATTTGACAGAAAACCTGCCGACGTCTTTGAGACCTTAAAAAAACTTGTCAACATATGCCTTGAAAAGTTCAACCCGGACCAATTTGTTATATGCGAAGTTATTCCAATGACAAACCTCAGCCAAAATGCAACTAAAAATGCTAAAAAATGCTACTTCAATTCAATGGTTCACAATCATTATGGAGGAAATAGCGACAATATTAAGATCTTGAAATTGAACCAATTGATCAAAAATGTTGAAAACTACGACTCCCTTTATCATGGTAATGTACATCTCAACTTTTGGACAGGTGTACCGTTTCTCAAAAACAAATTATTAGCGGAAGTTCTACTGTTCTCGAATGGACTCATTACTAGTAAACGGGACAATATTAAACCAACTTTTGCGAAAGGAAACAAAACCAGCCAGAGTTATCAACAGCGAAACTATCAGTATGCAGCACAAGTACATGGAACTTCATCTCATAACCAACAATATAGCAACCATTTCAACTTGAACGGGTGGGACTATCAACAGAGATCAAAACCATACAACCAAATTATCAAACAAAGAAACATTAAAAACTATTCCAATTACGGCAGATATAGCCCGTACTGACAGCGTGCATCCCATTTTTTGTGTTTCCTCTAGACATAGATTGTCAGCAAATAGAAAGGCAAAAGCTTTTTGTCTCTTAATCTTATTGAATACTAATGAGAAAAACAACCTTGCTGCTGGGAGTTCTGCTATTGCTGGCCATCATTCGTCCCGCGTCAGCAGCAGCAAAATTCCCGGTAGTCTTAACGACACCTGACAATTATCTCAAAGATAAGCTTTGCTAATTGTTGATAAGAAAATTTGTATTACTTGCTACACTTGGGTTATATTTACTCGCTAAAAATTTTAATCCTCTGAAACTATTAAAAAGTGGCGATGTTCACCCCAACCCCGGACCAAAACAAATTTATGAAAATTTTTTAACGGAAAACAGCAAACAACAAATTCTCTAACCTTTGTCCACATAAATTGTCAAAGCTTTAATTAAAAAAAGAACAGAAAAAGCTCTTGAGGAAAGTTTCGGACACACACATTATTGGCCTAACTGAAACATGGCTTACAAGTGGTAACGACCACAAACTCTGGGAATTTGACAGTGCAAAGTATACTGCCTTCCGCTATGATAGAGAGCATAATATGAACATTATGAAAGGAGCAGGGCTATTGCTTTTCGAACCAAATCATTTAAATCCACAGAAAGTAAACAGTTTTCCCGAAACTGACAAACACACAGAATCAATTTGGGTTGAATTACAGTACAACACTACACACGGACTTCAAAAGCTTCTCATAAACCTCAGTTACAACCCCAATAAAAAACCATAATGAAGTTTTGGATTCTTTGGCGCTCCAAAATGATGCCGCTGTGAGCAAAAAAAGGAGAGTGATTCCGATGGGTGATTATAATATAAATTATCTGAACAACAAAGAGCGAAATAATATAGATACAGTTTTGATCCCGTATGATCTGAAAGTGGTAAACACTTAACCAACACGAGGAAAAAACCTCATCGAATATATCATAACGGAGCGTAATTACCAAATACAAAGTGCTCACACATTCATTTCGGAAATTAAAACAGACCACCAAGCTGTAGGTATAATGACACAAGATCGCATCACAAAAAAGCGGAAACCAATAATTAAAACGTTTTTTGACAAATCGAATTACTCAATTAAAGATCTTATATCGGAGCTAAAAATTTGTGATTGGAATTCTGTTTACAAAATGGAAAGTGCGGAAGAAATGTATTCACAATTCAATTCAATCTTCTCTTCTATCATTCAAAAACATGCACCTTTAGTGAAAAAATTTGTACGAAATGATAAAACCAAAATATCATTTTAAACGAAAAATCTTTCAGAGACCTCTTCACAAACAGTGAATCGACAAAAAAAATGCCGTGTCATTAATGATACTCGTAACACAACAGTCTCTAACAACAACAATTTCAGCCAACAAAACTCTTTTGGCGAAATTCTGTTTGACAACAAACAAATAGTAAATTTATTAAACTATCGTTTCTCCAAGTTAGACTTCGGCAAAGCCAGACCATATGAAAAGTCAACTCGAACAAATAAGAAAAACATTTAGTTTTCGATTTGTCACATCGAAAGAGGTTTTGCATCATCTAAAAACACTGAATACTTCAAAGCCGCTGGGACCCACAGAGATACCGCTTGGGCTCTCAAAGATGGCAAAGAAGTTTTAATGCACACCTCACCTATGTGTTCAATGCTTTTTTGAAAGAAAAATTTCCGAGTGACCTTAAAAAAGCCATTATACCGCTTTTTAAAAAAGGTGATCGAACTCACCCTGAGAACTACAGGCCTATATCAATAACGAGTTCGCTTTCCAAAATGTTTGAAAGCCTACTTAGAGATCAAATAGTTGAATTTCTATTAAAGAACAATGTTCATTCCAGAACGTAATTTGGTTTTCGATCCAATATATCAACAATGGATGCCCTTGTTTATAGCACTGAAAATTTTAGATATCTAATTGAACAAAATAAATACGTTACAACAACACTAGTAGATCTATCTACAGCATTTGATTATCAATCACAATATTTTGATATTGAAACTAGAGGAATCAGGATTCAGCACAAGTGCTCAATTGTTGATATTTGACTACTTGTCTAATCGTCTTCACAAAACAAAAGCTAACGGCATTGAATCAGATAGGATTCAACTTTATCAAGGTGTGCCCCAAGGAACGATACTCGGGCCACTACTATTCAATCTTTACATAAACGACCTAAGATTGAAAACACCAAATGATTGTCAACTAGTACAATATGCTGATGACACACTGATTTTTACGTCCAACCATGTATTGCTAAATACCAAAAACGACTTTAAAAAGCCTTAACTTTATTTATTGATTATTACGAAATGCATAGTCTAACGCTGAATGCATCAAAAACAGAGTTCATTATTTTTTGTAAAAAAATCTAGAGCTCTCCATACAACTGATATAAAACTTAAAATAGGAAACTGTTGAATTCGTAGCTCCGAATCAATCAAATACTTGGGGGTAACCATAGATTCGGCGTTAACATATCAAGATGAAGTGAAAAGTATACTACGTAAAATGGCATGTGGTATAAAAACCCTATATTCCTTGCGAGAGGTAATTTCAGATAACTGCAAAGTTTTGACTCTGAATGCACTTGTCATTAGCCACCTTCATTACTCTGCGGTTCTCCTGAATGGAATTAATAACAACCTAATAAGATCAATCGAAAAACAGTTAATCTGGGGCGTGAAAGCTTGTTTTCATAAAAAAAAATATGATAGTTCTCTAGATCTCAAAATTAAACACAAAAATTTACCGATCAGACATTTTTTAGATCAAAAATTACTTCTCCATTTTTGGAAAATAGTTTCGAAGAAACTTCCAGCTTATCAAATGATAGAATATCCTACACTAAAATTAACAAAACACGAACGGTCCAAAAAAATTTTCTTCAATATCAAAACTCAATCCAGCTATTTAGAAAACTGCGTATTCAAGCGAGGTACAATAATTTATAACAAATTTGCAATAAATGAACAATATTCTCAATATCTCAAAAATGATCATAAATGCGAAAAAGCGAAAAAAAATTCTAAAACAAAACTTTTTGGAATTGTTTTTAAAGAACCCAAGTGTAGCATCAATATCTTCTTTATCTTGGAAAGACTTTAAATTTGAATAAAATGTTTTCTGTTTATACATAGCTTCTACACTGCCTCTGATATCTGATCGTGATTTGATTAAAACCAGATGGAAATTCAGTGTTCTCTTTTTTGTTTTTGTCGTGCTGTCACACTTTCAACGCCAACTGCCGTCCTTTCGCATGCTAGGAGTGGGCAGGCTACTGAAAAAAATTGCAATGACGCTTGCTTTTTATGGAACGGATGCCAGAAGGGGAACTACCATATCTCCTGTCTGAAGTTGGAGCTGCAACAGCAAGCTTCTGCGCAGAGGAACGAAATTTCTAGACAAATATTTTTGCTTGCCCCAAGTGTTATTGCCTGCAGATAAATATTTTAGATCTAAAATAAATTTTTCAGAGAATACTATAAAGAAGGACTCAGCAAACCACTACATTTAGTTTTCAAATCACAGCAAATAAGACGAAAAAAACGATATACTATTTCTTTGTTGGAGTCATTTTCTAGTAAATTAAACCAAAATAGAAAAACTGAGAGAAATTGAAAATTTAGTGACATTGGATTAGCATGTGCCCAATTCTATAAACCGAAATAATTTCGCGGTTGAAATATAAGCTCATTTTGGACCTGATACATTTTACTAGGCTCTGCCAAACTCTGTGGTATCAATTTCCAAGGGCTATATTTCAAAATAGCGTCGAGAAAAAAAGGATTTCCACAAAGAAAACAAATTACAAGCCAATAAACTGGGCCAATTGGGCACAAAAAACGGCTACAACCGCTATTTATAACTTCACTCGCTCAGAAAAATTTAGTTCACACACCGATTTCACTCTTTCGCTTTTAGGTCAAAACGCCGTCTGTACAAATAGTACTTCCGGTTTAAAAAAGAAAACCAATACTCCTCTCCGATATAGTCTCTAAATGAACTTAATTTAAGAACCTGGCCTACTCGCAGACTTTTCTTACCAAAACTGTTTTCTTCGGACAATTAGTCTCAACCGCTCCAATTTCAATTCGGAGCTTTTTTGGCCACCTCAGAGTTACGTTCGCCGCGCCTTAGATTTTTCAGGCACAATAGTCATGACTATTTTGTCTTTCAGACTTTCTAGTTTATTTATTGTATGTATTTTAATCTGTATCATTAGTAAAGTGTGTGCTCATGGTAAAGCTGTCAGGTTACTGAATCACATTGTTTATTATTCAGCTTCGGAATTCAGAGTTGTTTTTCTAAAATTCTAACACGCTTAATGTCCGTTATCGATTTCACAATCTTTAAAATTAATTTAAATCTTTCGTCAATTTTGGAGAATGAAAGTTGTTAAAGGCATCGCTGGAATAATAGATTTGCTCGATTTCTAATTTTGCTATAGGCTGAGAATCTGCGTGAAAATTCAATTTGAATTTGCCTCACGGTCATTTCAATGTAGTGTTTAACATTACTCGGGCTTTACGCCTCACTAATTACCGGACAAGACACGCAAAACTCATTCTTATCATAACAAAAGCGAAGGTTCCCCGTTGTGGGAGAACTAGATTCGAGCAATGTCATATCGTGTATCGCTTTGGTAGTTACTCAATTCATCAAACAATCCGTTCTTATTGATGGCTTAACGCGCCCAGTATCAACACTGTCTAAACGCGAGGGAGACCGATTTCCATTGATTCTATCAATTTTTATACCCGTCTAGATCACAAGTTCTGCGATGACAACGCATGATTTCGATCTTTAATTGCAACTAAATAAATACTAGCCATAATCAAAATGCTTCCAGATTATTGTAATAATGCTGCTTAATATAAAACTGATAAATTAATAAAGGGCAATGAATTTGACTAAAATCAGATACCAAATTAATCGAGAGCTCCTCATATTGTACAAATCATAGAAAAAATTTTAGGTAATAAGCACAGCCAGCCAAAACTAGAGCCATCAACTACGCTTCGCAAAACTGATTAATCGCCAGTTGCAGACCCGTTATTCTTCTTAATGTTACTCAGTTTCCTGTTTGGGTTCTTCAGTCGTCGTTAGAATATTAGTGTAAGCTCCCCAGTAGAGTAAGTTTAATATCAAGAAAGTTGATGGGAAAATAATTCTCGAATAGTTATCAATTCGGAGAACATCGAATCGACTCCAGCAAGATGTCGCTCCGCTTGATTGATCAGCGTCTTTTGGACTTGAGTCGTAACCCACATACGAGTTCTGTGAGCGTGGACCAAATGAAACATTACGCATAGGGGTAACCGGAGAAGTACCAGTGTTTCCTCCCGTACTGTGTGTTCGACTAAGGGGTCGTGAGTTAGTCGAGTTGTTTGGGTTTGTGAAGGAAGAAGTTCTGGACTGAAGGTTATTGTTTTGATGGTGTTGCATAAGCAGTGGTTGATGCTGGGCTGAGAGCAGGTACGCGTGGCCGTTGTCAGCACCAGCCGGATGGTCCGAATATATTGGTCGGATATTTGACTCTGTGTCTCCTCCGCCACCTCCTGCGCCTGCGTGATTATGATTCAGATTGTTATTGTTAGCTGGCTGTGCCAAGCCATCCACTTCTTTTAACACTTTGAGTCGATTCTGTTCTGCTTCCTGAAAAGAACCGCAATCAGAGAAAACTTTGTGACTATAAGAGCTCTATTAATCTACAACATATAACAGCACTTACTTTTACGGTCACAAAAAATAGATTAAAGAGATCCAAAATTTTCGTCACTATTCAAATATCAACATACTAGTACAGAATAAACTTAAATAAGGTACTAACTTGATTCTCTTTAGCTATTCTCTCATTCTCCTTCTTTTTAACTTGTGACTTTTGTCTTCCTTTGTCAAGGTAACACACGGCTGAAAACTCAATCAGAGCCCCAAATACATAGAAGAAACACATTCCAAAATAGACATCCAGCGCTTTGATGTTGGACACTTTGGGCAATTGGCTGTTAACAGTACCCATTAGGGTTATCATGGTCAGGACAGTTGTGATAGCAAGTGAGGCCCTGGCGGGGATCGAACGCGGATCTACCCAGAAGCTGACCCAGGAAAGATTGACAATGAGAGTGGCTGGGACATAGCTCTGCAGGACAAAATAGAGCAGTGTCCGCTGGAACTTGAATGTTACTTGGAGGTCACTGAAGTTACCTGAAACATAATTAAAGCTAGTTTAGAAAAATAAACATTACAAGAAAATTTAGAGCTAACATCATTAAATGGGGTATCGATATAATATGCTTCATCGATATAATATGCTTCTACTAATATGTCTTTTCAGTGCTACAATTTTACGACCTTCTCATAAAAAGAATAGCCTGTAGTTGATAAAAGACATCGTATTTTTTGCAAACTTAGCATTACTTTGGAAGACCTTTTTGCAAACATTTTTGACACCATTGCATAAATTTTTGACAGAAATTGCTCATTCTAATAAAATAATACATTCTATCGACTTAAACAAAATCGATTTCTCGGATGCAACTGAAAACCAACTCAAGATATAATAATGACTGTAAGAGAAGTCTAACCAGTTGAGAATGATAGCTCGAACTCCTTTTTGTACTGGTCAGTGTATGTGAACTGAGAAAGATCAATCAGCTCAGCCACCTGTACAGCATCCACCTTCTCTCCAAACTCGTCCTCTCGTCTCCACCGCAACTTGAGGTCTTTCGTCGTGTAACCATATGCCTAGTAACACATTCAGCACCTCATATTTTTACTTATGTCTACTGCCTATAAAGGTTAACAACATTACCAGACATATTGTCGAAATAACTGCGAAAAAAAATCACCTGCCGTGGACTATAGATAGCGGACAGGTATCGAAGTACACTGACGGAGTAGCCAACGCTATACATGAAAACTAAAATTTCGTCCTAAAATTGAAATTCAGTATTTTATTTCACTCCCGAAGCCTTTCACCAGTCTTCATTAAGCACTCACCATTATTGATCTACAAAGGGTTTAGAATCACCTGAAGTGCCTGAAGAGGGATCTATTTCATTGATAATGAAAAAAAACTTATCACGCAATTCCTCTAAAACTCACTTAAAAGCGCAATAAATGATGTCACTCGGATAAAAACAGCCGAAGAGCTGCATGAATACGTGATCGAACAACTCTTCTTTTGGGTTTTAAGCCACAAAAAAAATAAAATATAAAAAAATAAACCTCATGTGACAAAAAAGACGAAACATGATTGTAACAAAACAGTGGCGAAACAAAAAACGAGAAAACGAAACTCAGGAAAAACTGAGGTTACGCGCGCAAATGCAGTTAGTGAGAGGAAGAAGTCAATCAGAAAAATTGACTTTTTCAGCTTTGCGGTGTCAACAAACGTAAAACGAAAAAAGAACGTGAGAACCAAAAAAAAACAAAGCAAAACAAGACCAGAAATTGAATTCACAGAATTGTATGAAAAACTTGACCAAAAGATCAATTGGACAATGTCAGCCAAGAAGACAAACAATTTGAGAAACTAGTTGAGAAACTAAAATTCAAACTCAACCAAAAAAAAATCACTGCTGAAACTCTTGAAGCTTTTACCCTGTAGCTCAAAAATAATTTATTTAAATATACCCATTAAAACACGCACAAGCCTTGAAAGAGGATTAATGGCCACTAAAGATGGAAAAACACGAGATATGAAAACAGCTTAAAATGAAAAGGCAAATTTAAAGAAATTATCTAAATTTAGCAATATGTTCAAAACAATTTTTTGTCTCTGGAACCTGTCAAGTATTCCATCAGCAAGACTCAAAAAAAATTTCATTTGCACGCAAAGATCGTAAAATGACAACAAAAAATTAAAGACATTTGAAAATTTTGTCAAAATTTGAGAAATTAAAATTTTCAAAACCGTTTAATTGTCACCAGAGATCTTCCAGTAACGCAATCGCAAACGCAAACGTATATTATTTAAAATTTTAATGTTTCAAAATTCATCAAAAAATCCTAAAAATCCGTGGTATTAAAATTTTGAAAACCATTCCATTGCCCCCGCAAACTCTGCAGTAACATAATATCAAACCCTGGAGGAGGTTGCCTGGCCACGGGGGATTCAAATACTCAACAAGACTTCAATTAACCTAAAACAAAAATTTTTAAAACGCCCGAAAAATTCGAAGTCTTATCAAAAAGAATGCAAAATGCGTAAAATCAAAATCTTGAAAATCATTAAAATGCCAATAGAAATTATGCTGTAACCTAGTACTTAAACCCAGCGTAGGTTCCCTGACAAAAATTTTCATAATGATATATTTTTTCATATTGAAAATTGCAAAATGTTAGCAAAACCCAAACAGCTGATTAAATGGTAAAAAAAGTAAATTATATCTTGCAAAATACGTTTATCAACTTCGAGAAACAACAATTCAAAACTGATAAAAATGAAACTCGATAAATCACGAAAAAAGACGTGCAGTTGAAAGACTACTAAAGTCAGCTTTGGGCCTCTAAGGAAAATTAATGCCCCATGCGCCTTATCTGTTTATCCCGCTTTGAAAGATCAAAGTCATGAAAATGTGCAAAAATATCCAATAAAAAAATAGCAGGACAAGTCCTGAAATACAATCCGAAGAACTGAATGAAAAACTTAAACCTACTTTACCTGACCAGCTGATCAATTGAACAATGAGAGCAAAAAACGATTAATTTCAAATGTTCATAAACTAAAATGAGCAAACAAAACAAAAATATTCTTCCTAAATTGAAAAAAGCTTCTTAATTTCGCAAAATTCAAATGTTCAAAACCCCTTTTTCGTATCTAAAACTTTTTTATCTAAAACTTTTTGTCCACCTAAAAAAATTCACTGACCGAAAAGACCGATAAACTTTGAAAATGACACAAAATTTCAAATCTGGTAAACAATTGCAAATTTTATTGAAATGTTGCTGAAATTCGTTATAGTAATTTCTTCAGAAACAGAACTTTCAATGTCTTGAGGAGCTGTCCATTAACCAACTTTCAAGCCCTAAACATTTTCATTGGCTCATAATGAATGATATACCATGAACATGACAAAAAAACTGAAAAAAAAATTAAACGGAAAAGACAAAAATTCGTGACTTTAAAACGTTGAAAATCATACCGCTGACCCTAGCAAAAATGCAGTAATATACTATCCAATCCCAGAGTTTGCCTGCCCGCTGATGCCCCAAAAAACAGCAAAAAAAAATTTTATAGAACAAAAAAATTGATAAAATTTATGACAATAAAATGTTGAAAACCATTCCATTGCCATTAGAAACAATGTAGTAACCTATTAATAGATCTATAAGCTTTTATGGCTTCTATGGCTCAAAGAAATCAAAAAGTGACAACAGTTTTTAAAATGTTCGGATAAAAATTCAAAAACGGTATCATTTTCGTGTTTATGTTTGCAGTACCAAAACAGTGTATGAAATGGTCACAAAAATTATTTATATCTTGCAAGAGACCTTTATCAACTTTGACAAACGTCAATTCGAGACTAAACAAATATCAAGAATGACGAAAAACGAGGCAAAATTGCACCATTTTGAGCTCAAATACGCCAAAAAATGACCTTGAATTAAGGCCTTCCTAGCAATTGCAGCACTCCAGGAGAGCCCCAATTCAATCTAATTCTTGGATTGTAAAAACTTAGCATGACAAGTCCTGACCTACAATTCGAAGAACTGTTATTGACTAAACAAATAACTAGAACTAAAACGGACTATGAATGGAATGGAAAACCATTGAGAAATTCTATCAAAAGATAGAAAAAGCAGTAAAAACAGAAGACAAATTGCCATGTGAATAGAAATCACAATAGAGAAAGCTAATGTTTTTCAAACCCGTTTTCCTACTGGACTTAAAAATTCGGGTTAAAACATATCACGCCGCAAAACCACTCGCTTTTTCGCTCCACTTCCTGTTTCGGCGTGACCAAAATGACCAACCCGATTTGACTTCAAACATCATGAAAGTGTGCGGAGAGATCTTAAAACAACCGACTAACTAAGAACCGCCCTTCACACCATAAGTATAAGACTCCAAAACAGTTTCTGTGAATCGCATACATTGAGACTAGTGAGCTCAAAGGCTCTAAGAGAACTTAATGTCCGCTGGGCGCTACCTGTTTCTCCAGTTTTTGAGGACGAAAAGTCAAATGGGTCAGACGAAAAATCGGTCAAGCAAACAATCGCATTAAAAAAGGCCAACAGGACTAATATAATTGCTACAAGCTTCGTTTGAGAGCAATTAAATAGACCAACAGCACTAATATAATTGCTACAAACTTCGCTTGAGAGCAATTAAAAAAAAACAGCGCCACAATACATTTCTTTGAATTGTAAAAAAAAAACCAAGAGAAGTCCAATAATAACATCAGCTATCACTTTGCGGCTATTAAAAAAGACAGCACACCAATACAATCCAACTTTTTGAATCTTAAAAATAATTGAATTGGTGTCTTATATCCAGGCAACAGTGACATCCGCTCCTTACCTCAATGTAGAGTGAGCACTCTTGGTGGTCGAGTGGGAAGTACTGCAGATTCATGGGACATTTGGATACCACAGTGACTCTGCATGAGTAGAGGATGCCCCCGTCCGACGAGAGACGCAATAGAATGTTCGGCACCATCACCTTGTGTTTGTTGGCTGACAGGGACTCTGTAAAAATAACAATAACTCTCATTGAGAAACTCAATTTAAATTTCCTCATAGGCTCTTTCTATCTTTCAAAACCTTCAGTTTTGTAACAAAAACAAAGATTGGACAATAAATTGTACACTCTTTATAAGAGCAACTAGACAACAAACATTTTAACGAAAGCCATAACCCAAATAATGACCAAGTCGAAGCAACAACTACTATAATTCCCACGAAGCAATGTGTGTGTGTGTGTCTCACCTGGAAAATAGGTGTCAGGCAGCCATATCTTGTCAAGGAACTCGTGTGAGAGTGTAATGCTGTCGTTGGATTTCTCACTGAATTCGAGTCTCTTGTCATACCAGTACTGCCGGAAGGCAAAGTCCACTCGGAAACACATGTCCGTCTCACTTATTGGACCCAGACTGTCCACGTGGATCGTAACATCCACCTGAAATGCATCCCATTTCACTTATTTCATCACAATGTGAGAACGACGCACGATACCGTTTGTCTGTCTTTTCTGAATATTTCGCACCTTTTTTGTGACAACTAATAAAATGGAAAATAAAGTTTTCCCTTCTTTTTAACGTAGTCTACCCATTTAATTAGATGCATAGCCTTCCGTTGTAGATCATTGCCCTATTTAATCGATACTTTTACACCGTCATATTGGCGTGTATATATACATCTAATAAAATTGGTAGGCTACGTTAATAAGGAAAGACTTTATTTCTCTTCATTTTCATCATTTGCCTCTTGTATCAATTATCATTTTTATCACTTCTCATTTATATATCATTTGTAACGGCTAGTCGCACCTCTTATTAGTCTATACAAACAACTATCAATGCCAAAACACGCATTGGTTTGGTCACACATGGCGCGAAAACAACAAATTTGTTCACGGAGGAGGATAGCATATATTGCCTTGAGTTACTAAATATTTATGTCATCACCTGAGAACATTACTTTTTGTTCCGACCCTCTTGAGGGGGGAGGAACTATATACTCAAATGGGTTTTTTTTGTTCAGTCATTTTTGGCCGATCGATATATTCATCGTAGAGAATATATCGCCAAGCTTATCCGGCATAGAATATGGAATTAAAAAGATTTTTCTGATTTTCGAATTTTACGGGGAGTTATCGCGGTTTAAACTTTTGAGAAAATAGAGTGAATTCCGTTGCTTTTATTCACATTTTCCGGAATTTTCGCCAATTTTCGACTAAAATTTTGCCAATTTTGATAAAAATTGTCAACAGTTTTAAGAACGTGTTCTTGATTTTATTTTTAAATATAAAAATATTCTCGGCTACTTTTATTTATAATTTTTGTCAAAAAATCTGCCTAAATATTTTAAAATTCAATAAAAACAGCACGAAATAAAGTTTCTTTAGTCCACTTTGATTAAGTTTGTAGGAAGTAGAAACCCAAAGACCACTAACACAATCTTTGTAGACTCATAAGAGGGCTATTTCTGCTTCAACTTCCGTTGCGAGTGCTCCTTAATTAAAACTGTGCCGTTTTTTGCTAACTTTACTCGTTGATTATCAAAAAACTCGTTGATTATCAAAAAACTCGTTGATTATCTTACTCGTTGATTATCGTTGATTTATTTTTGTTTTTTTTAACTAGCAAATAATCTATATCTGTAACATTCAAAAAATTGAGTGGTCTTAATGGACAAACAGGATTAACAGGGTTAGTTTTGGACTAACCTTGAACTGCTGAGATCCAAAATAGTTCAGATTGTAATCAGTCGGTCTTTTTTATTAAAAAAATCGATCCTTTTGGTATTAAATAAATAACAGAATATTTCAAATCAAAACTCACCATTAACAGGTCCAATTGACTTCCTAATTAGCTCCATAACAGTGTCTCTAGTTTATTACTTGAACGCTTGTGGTCGATTTGACTTTTAAAAAAAAAGATTTTCAAATAAATAATGGCTTATTGAACTTTGCCTCCACTTTTCTCTTAACTTTTCTCTTAATTTTGTCAACTTGTAGCTTAGGGTCGGCAATGAAAGAATGCTTCTTCTTTCTACTGAATTCAAATTCAATCTTTATTGCGGTTTTATGCCTTAAGTTGAGGTTTTCAGGCTTTGATAATACTAAATTTAACACTCTTTTTTTGGTATTTGCCCATTTTTAATATTTTCTAGTTTTGTAACTTATCACGTTTTTGACAGTTCATATGTCACATTATTGGTGTTCAAAGTATAGAACAAATGATAATATCGTAATTCTTAAAGATATAGATAATGGTTTTAACGGCTTCGACACTACTTTCTCGAAGAATTTAATTGATCTTTTTGTCTTTAATTGCAGTTTTTAGTTTGTCTTTTTAGTCGTAAAAAATTTCTTGCACATTGACCCGGTTTCATTGGTTTTTCATGGAAGAATAAATAAGCCGATTTTCTGATATGAGTAGATGATTGATGGCTTTCAAGAGTTCGAAAACAATTGTTTTCCACAAAAAAAAACACGTTTTAACTTCGCAGTTTTGTTCCTTTTATTGTCCTTTTTTTAACTAGTCTCGTCAATTACAGGCCAAATATGATTTTATTGTTGTCAAGTGAAGGTGTCAAAAGAAATTGGTGTCAAAAAATATAAGTTGTTTTAAGAATTTGTTGACTTTACTGGCTTCGACACGCGTTTTTCACAAAAAAGTAAATTAATTTTTAATGTCAAATTTTTAATGTCAAAAAGAACGTCAAATTTGACGTTCTTTTTGTAGACGTAAAACATATTCTGGATAATTGCACGTCTCAAGGGCTTCCTTTGGAAGAAAAAAACGAATCTATTTCCTTATTTCATTTCATAATTAATGGTTTTCATCTCATTGGAAATAATTTTTTTTCGAAAGTATTACTTAATTTTGCCTTTCTTTTTGTCTATTTGTTAATTACTTTCATTAATGAGAGGTCACGTAATACATACGAATTACGTACAAGGGCTTCCTTCGGAAGAATAAACGAATCTATTCCATTATTTCATTTTACATTTAATGGATTTCATCTCTTTGGAAATAATTTTTTTTTCGAAAAAAAAACAAGTGTTACTTAATTTGCCTTTCTTTTTGTCTATTTGTTACTTAGTTTCATTAATGAAAGGTCACATAATACTTTATTGGTGTTCAAAGAAGGTGCAATCGAACATTTGAGTGTCAAAGTATGGCTTTACGGCTTTCAAAGCTTTTTCTGGCGAGTTTTAACTGATTTTTTGTTTGTTGTCTCTTTGTTGTTCTTTTTGTAACCGCAAAACAATTGAGTACTGACAGTTTTAAATTCCCTTCTATAAAAGCAGTGGAAACTATAAACCTATGAAATATTTTATTTGATTTCTAATGGTGTTCATTACTCTGAAATTAATTGTTTTTAAAAAAATTAGCGAATTTTTTCCAACTTTACTGTTTATGTTCTTTATTGTCTGAGTCTTGTTTAAGTCTTATTATTGACTAGTCCCATATCTTTGTTTAGTTTCAGTTTTATCTGAGAATATTTTGACTTTGTTATTAAGTTTTGTTTTTAAAACGGACATAAAGTTTTTGTTGTAATTAATGTTTGTTGATGTTGTTTGATCTTTGTTATTGCTGTTCGTCTTGACTCGCTTTCTTAATATTGGCATATCTCATCAATCTAATGCATCCTTTTTTACTCCACTGAGTCATTTGCTTTGGAGGCTATCTTTTCGTTCACACACCAATTTTTTTTTGAAAATTTGAATTTTTATTTGGTAGACAATTATGCCAAAATTGTGGATGAGCGGGGTCGGAACCTTATGTGCGATCGCACATTACCGAGCCTCCTTGTCAGTTTTAAGGATTAAATTTTTGCAGTTAGCTGAACCTAAGCAGATCAAATAAGCTTATAAAGTCTCAATTAACTACTGAAGGCGGTTTAAAAAATTAAAGTTACTTTTAATGCTTCAATAATTGTTGTCGGGCTTCCTTCTACCTCGGCTTTTCCGCGCTTCAGTTTTGAATTAAATTTCTGGAAGACGATGAATTTTTCCACTCTACTTATTCGTCGATCAAAAGTGGTTGCTGCATCTGTGAACCACAGTTTTTTCAACTTTCTCAGCATGATAAATTCATTTCTTATTAACATTTCTCACCTTCTTTTATACGGTGAGCTTACGGAAACGTAAGAGAACATATATCTTACTTCATTGTTGTGTTGGATAAACATTCTGATTTCCCATCCGGAAATTAAATCGAATATTAAGTTCATGCGTCATTTCAAATGCTCAGGCGAACGGAAAAGTAATATATTTCTAGTTACTTTTTGTTCAGTACTAACACTGTACTTAATTAGCAGCACCACAAATTTCGTAATCGATAATCTAAATTACTTTCCTATTTTGTTGAATTCTATCAGCTTATTTTTAAAATATCTAGCTCCTTCCTGGAAATCTTGATACCTCAAAACGCTTATGACATATACGACACACAAAAAATTAATAAGGATGCTTCCTAGTGTGCGCTTCCACAGCAAGTGCAACTGAGCTATCCATATAAACTCACCTCAACGTAAAAAAAAATTGCAGGAAACTTTTGAGCCTTAGAGCACAAAAAAGCAAAATTCAAAATATCTCTACATCGATCACTTCAATCTTCAAAGAGCTTTCCCATTTTATCATCTTGCTTCCTCTCCTCAAATGTAACGGTCGGCAGAAAAAACTAACAAAAAGAAAATTAAAGTTCCGCATGTACAGAATTGTTGCGCATGTACAGAAAGCACACCGAGGAGTTAAGTCCATAAAAGAAACACTGCTTAAAAAATAAAGATATTTGAAACGGTTGAGTTCAAAGGAGAGGTTGAACCCATCTCCTACTACTAATATTGCTTAAAACAAAAAAAGAGAAAAAATGAAACAACAGGAAGACTCTGGATTTGACTCGAAACAGAACTTAACTCAAACCCCAGGCAGCTTCTTTTCATTTAAAACATTTAAATCGATAAATTATTCAATTCGAAAAAACTTATAATATGAAAAAGCTAAATACATTTTCTATTGAAATCTCTCTGCAATCAAAAATCGAAGAATTATTCCCAACCCCCTGTGGTACATAACTTATCTTGAATCAATGAATAACAATGTGATGGCCAAAATAATAAGACCGAAAAGCACAAAGTGTGTCCAAAGCTTCAACGCATCATACAACCCAAACGTCGGACGGATTGCTCTCAAACGATCAGCGGGCGGGGATCGATTAAAAATTACATGAGGCCAAAGCATTACCGAAGGGGCATAAAATAATTTTCAAGCAGGTTAATTAACATTAACGCCAGATTTCAATTGGAAAACAAAACAATTTTGTCGCACAGTCCATTTCAATTTAGAGGTGACCTGTCGTTAAGTTGAGCTGCTTTAAATTCTGAACAACAGCAATTTAAGTCGCAATAATCAAAAAGCTGAGCATGAAAAATTTTCTTGAACAGTGGTCATAAGAAAAAACGGGGGAAAATTATTGTATGACAAACCGAACTAAAAAAAGACAAATTGGACTAAATCAATTGTAACCAAATTTGTTTGAGAGCAATTAAACCTAACCGACTAATGTCGGGGGAATTGCTTCCAGCCGACTGGCGAGCCGTTGGCTTCGTCAGTAGCCAGCTGCAGCTTAGGGAGGCCAGCTTTAGTTTTAATGAGGGGGTTGAGATGGAACGGGGTTTTAGTGAATTGTGTTGGGGGGAGGGGGGGGGGGGGGGGGGGGAGGGGTCAAGCGTGCCACGTTACGGTTGAAATCAGGTGGTAAGGGGTCGTCAAACTCCAACCGCCATTCACACAATTAATTTATATCTCTTGACGTTTTGCTGAATCGCTTACTTAGAAACTAGTAAACCGTTAAGGCCCTCTGGACTCTATATTTTATCCCTTTTGAGGACGATGATTCAAATGAAGAGCCAGCCAAAAAATATCAGTCAAAAATTCAGAAAACAAAAAAATCGCATAAAAGAGACCGCAGCACTAATATAATTGCTACCAACTTTGGATGAGAGCAAATAATGATATCTAAACATCCAAATTTACCTCGACAGGGTCCCCTCCGAACTGGGGTCTGAGTCGTGAGTCATAGTCTTCGAGGAGATTGGTGAGGATGCCACTAGTCTGGAACATCTTTGCCTGTCTCTTCCTTTCTGCCTCCCTCTCGTTGGCTGCATTCATGTCAGTGTAGCTCGTGCTCTCCATCATCACACTCTTTGATCCTTTCCCACCTAGAATACAGCACAACATTCAGCAGACACACATTTGTTATATACTTGAAAAAATAAAAACTTTTTCATTACCGATATAAAATTGAACTCGATAAGTATGGTAGTGGGGGGGGGGGGTCTAAACTTCCGAAAAAGCCTTTTACACCATGCAGAACTTACATCGGTAAACGTTCAATCAGAAACTACCAAAACTCTGAGAGATTTAGTAAGTGATAGCATGTCCTCGGTCTTTAACAGTTTATCCGATTTCTCTACACAAAGTCAAAAAATTCTCAGCTCAGACAAAAAACAATCAGACAGTGAATGGCTCAAGCTAAAAATCGAATCAGAACGACCAACATGAGTAAAATAATGGCTAAACTTCGTTTGCGATAAATAACTAAAAGCCATATAATAAATTATGAAAAAATGCATGAGCTAAAATTTTTAATCCAATACACTAGTATGTATTCCAAATTAGTTGACATGTAAATCAATACTTTTCATGTAAATACAACATTATAGTTATACAGCAGGGACAATATTCGGCAGGATTACTTCCATCACATTTAAGCTCGTAAGTATTTGGATCTAACAGATACCCGAAAGAAGTTCAATTGGCGCTCAGCGCCAGTCCCCCTGAGGATAATTCCCTTCACGTGACTTTCCAATTAGTCCCATAACGATCCGTCGATGGCTATGATTTCAACAGAGCCCTTGAGGAAAACAATAAACGTTCTGCCGTAACAAGGCACACCTGGACTTGGTAAAATTCATACAAACAGTCCAATTTTGCGTTGCATCGAATTGTTAGTTGTGAGTAAAGTGGCAAAACAAACACGTTTAGAATATTAGTTTTAAGTTTGGAAAGTAAAAGTACATGCTAAGCCAGAAAAAGGTTTTTCCTGAGCAAAACTTTTGTTTAAGCATCATATGTATTGTCATAATGTAAGGTTTACTTTGTAATGATTACTGTATCAACCTTTTTTATTACCCAATTTTTGCTGAGTACCATTTTCAGTTCTTAGAGATCATAGTTTATCGATAAGTATGATACCCGGTTTCGGGAAAAAAACTCACCCAATTTTAGATAGGAAAAAAAACAAGGATCCATGGCCCTTTGGGAAAAAACCGAGGGAAATAAACCCAGAGTTGACAGTTAAACCAAATTAATTAGTGAGCTTAAACGCGCCTAGAGCATTTGGCAATACCTCACAGGCCATGACCTAGTCTTAGCTGCCCATGTCTTGACTTAAGTCTCCTTTTACGTAGGGTTGTTCAAAAATCAGTTGTCCTTGAGTTTGAGTTAACCTTTTCGAATTGAGCCCCGGGCTAAAGCTATAAATGGAGTTAACCTGATGCGGATGATCGTATGCCTCTGGACAGGGTGCGTTCTTGTCTCCTCTGGTGCGCCTCACTTGCATACTGGACTCCCTCCACCAATCCCATCTCCCATCCACTCAGCACAAAACTCACCAGCCACAATAGCACGATTGATCCCATCGCAACCGATTGAAGTGCCGAGGAATAATTGAATAAATTTGACAGAGAAGCAACAAAATCTAGAGCACTTGCGAAAAGGCTCAGTAAATAACAGGTTAAAACTTCAGAAGATAAGACTCTTGCAAAGCTCGTTCCCGATAACGAAAAGCTCGTTCGATTTGTTTGGATAAGTTCTTTCACTGTTTAATTTGAACTGCACACAAATAGCACCGAGGACTAATCTAATCTTGGTTAATATAAGTCACAATAGGATGAGAGAGTACGCTATAAATACCGGAGATGACAATTAGTAAACAATAAGTTTTTCCGCAAAAAACCGCAGAAGGCTTGAGCAGGTAGCTAATAATTGGTTGCTGTTTGTTGTTGTTAACATCTAACTACAGTATCTGAAATGAAAGACAAAATTTTGATGACATTCAGGGAACGCCAAATGAATTACTTATACTTAAATTAGCTTTGTTCTCTTCGCTGCCAATTTGTCTGGCCGTTTTCATCAAAATTTATTAATAATCAACAGTACAGTTTGATTTCTTAAAATTGAGAACAAAACATCGCCATACGGATAAAGCTCAATGCCTCTTTGAAACTGAAACCGCTTCCCAAACGTGAAAAAAGCTCAAACGAATGAACAATTATTCCGAATATTTCAGGCGGAGAAAAAAGGGCAGGATAACGGAAGATAACATAGTAAAGAGTGGTATAATGAAAAGAGGAAAAGGCGACGGCGGATTAAGTGGAAAAGATGGCGAAAGGCGTAGGAATTGACAAGAGCGAGTGATTAAAGCAGGAAATGCATTCTAATCTCTTCTATTCTGACTCCCATTCTAATTATTTGCTTTCATGTGCTTTTATATTCCTCTTAAAGAGAAGAAGGCTAAGCACACTTAATTGAGGAAATGAGACGTGGCCTCAAATGTCAAAAAAGCATTAGAGGGGAGAAACGGCAACGCATTACACAGATTAAAGAGTGAAATAAAAAAACTGTCATTTAAAGTGCTATCGTGTAGTAGAAACAGACATCAAAGCACATTTGCACAACAAATCTGTAATACAACAAATCTGCAATAAACACAAAGCAAACCTGGTAGCAAAAAACTCTTTCGCCAATAAATTTATTTATTGTTCCGACCCCACTTGTGGGTTGGAGGAACTATATACTCAAATGGGTTTTTTTTGTTCAGTCAATTTTTACCGATCGATATATTCATCGTAGAGAATTGTGAGTGGTATCATTAAAAAGCTCGTCCAGCGTAGAATTCGAAATTAAAAAGATTTTTTCGAATTTCCTTTTTTCCGAGGAGTTATCGAGGATTGAAGTTTTGTGTGAACATGTGATATTTTGTTCACTTTTAGTGTAATTTATGTCTAATTTAGTGTAATTCTTCAAATTAAGATAATTTTTAAATAAAATTTTGATTCAAAATTACATTTCACGCCACAAAAAGAATCAATATTGTGTTCCTAAAAGACGAAGGGCGATAAAGAAGACAAGTTCTGGTCTCATAGGGAAGTTTACTATCAAAAAAAGTTATCGAACTCTATTTGAGAGATCTCTTTTTAAAAATTCACATATTTTTGTTTTCTGATGTCAGATAGAGACTAGTCACTTTTCAGCCCAAGGTTCCGTTAATGATAAACCTGATTCACAGTCTAATGAAGCCCAATGAACAAAGAATTCTTTTTCAAAGAATCGCTCGTATTTTGTTTTTTGGCTACGACTCTGAATTTTAAATGAAATTTTGATTTTTTTTGAGGTTTTACTAAATTTTTGGAGTCCTATGGCATAAACTGGTTGCCTAAAAGTGCAATAGGTTTCATGATGACCATTAAGAGAACCTATCTAGAGCTTTGGGAGGACAGCTAATGGCTGTTAAGACTTTAAAAATGGTCTTTCGGGAAATTTTTTTAATATTAACCAATCGTAAACTCTTTTCGTGAATTGTAAGTCAACTTCAGTGATGACACGACCCCCTTACATTCTACTGCAACCAAAATTATTCTGGTTAGCGATTTTATCTTCTTATTCTTTGTTATATGACTTCAATGATACAAAATTTCGAAACTAAAAAAATGGATTTTTTCGTTTTATTGGTTCCTCTTGAAATCTTATCAAATTCTCCCGATATTATTATCTCCCATTGGCTTAGAGAATTTTTTCAATGGATCTTGGACAAAGTTTAAATGGTTTAAATGGCTTCGACACTTTCTTAGCGCACTTTTCCACTAAATTTAATTCTTTTTGCCTGTATTTGTTGTTGTTTCCAAAGTCATCAGACTTTTTGTGATGTCTTATCGACTACCTATTCATGAAAACATCCTTTTTGTCCCATCGAGGGACAACTGAGCGTATTTATTGGCTGCCGTTGAAAGCTATTGGATTTAATGGCTGTTAAGACTTTCCGCGATTTTCCGAGAAATTTTAAACATTAAACAATCTTAACCCTTAGTTCGTGAACTGTAAGTCAGTCTAAGTAATGACGGGACCTTTCATTTTTAATTCAACCAAAATTAATCTAGTTAGCGGTTTTATGTTCTAACTATTGGTGTTATGAATTCGATGCACAAGTTTTCATAACTTTTTAAAAAAGTTTTTGGAATCTAATTTCTGAATTCTGGTTCCTCCTTTTGGAATCTTAACAGATTATCCTAATATTGATAGTCTCATGGGCTTAGAGATGACGACGTCCAATGGATCATACAAAAAGTTTTCAGAGGAAAGCTTTTGGTGTAAAGGGTTTCGACACTCCTCGCGCACTTTTCTACCAATTTTTTGGATTTTGCCTGTTTTTTGTTGTTTTCATAGTCAAGGACTTTTTGTAATGTCTTATTGATAAGTTATGAATACCAAACATCCCATCTTTTCGTTGTCTCACCGAGGCTAACTTAGCTTGTTTATTAGCTCCCAATGAAGGCTATTGAATTTAATGGCGTTGTTACTACGGTTTTTCTCAAAAAAAATTCGTTGTTTTAATGTGTTTGTTCATGTTTCTTGCTTTATTGCAGTTAAAAAGAAAAGTGTTAAAAATTGTTAAATTGTTGAAAAAAAAAGAATCCCATTGCTGTTAGAAATTAATTGAAATTGGAAAAGTTTAAACTGCAAAGTTCAATTTTTAATGGCTTCGACACTTTCCTCGCTCATTGTTTTTTGAAATTGCTGTATTAGCCTGTTTTTTATTCTTTAGGTAGCCGTAAAATGCTGACCGGTCTCATAAGCTTGTAAGTGAGGATTGATTGAATGAATTTAACCGAAGAAGACTGTTTATAGCGATTAGTCTTCAAGTTTATATTATACATTTTCGAGATTTTAAGGATTTTTCAATTTTTTCCGTTTTTGTTGTTGTTCTCATTAACTTGTAACGTGTTCTCATCATTGAGAGGTCCGATGTATTTTAAAAATTAACATGTTTACTGACATTATGACGTAACTAATGTTTTGTTTGTTGGACAATGTGTTTTCATAAAAAGTTATGTATTTGAGTGGTGTATTTGTGTTTCTTTTTCTCTTCCTTTAGCACAATCGCGTAATAACAGATCCCAATTATTTTCAAATGTGGCCCAATTGAACTTGTTTATTCATTCAGTATATATTTAGCTGAAATAGTATAAATGGAAATTGAAATAAAAATACATAATATTCGGATAATAGCTAATGATTTTAATTTAATGGCTTCACTAATTTGTGTTCTCGCAATGTTTGTAATTTTCTGCATCTATAGTCGGTTCCTTTGGCTTAGTCTAACCAGAGACAGGTCCTATTGGTTTCATTATGACTCTTTGGTAAATTTATTGAGAAATAGTTCGTTGAAAGCTATTGATTTGAGACCTGAAATTATTCCGTTTAAAAAATGTTGATTGATTTTTGAATTTCGCCTAATTATTTTTTGTAGAATTGTTACCTAGTCTCATTAAGAAAAAATCCCGTCTGCTGTGTAGTTAGGAAAAGTTAAATTCGTGTAGTTAGGATTTTGTCTAATTGTAATGTGACGTTGTTACTAGGTGCTTTTAAAATTAGATATTGAATTTTTGACGTGAATCTTTTTCTTTTTGCTTTTTTGTAGTTAGTGTTTTTTTCTCGTAGTTTTTTCAATGCAGATATCGTTGTAATGAGGCATGGCATTATATAATTTAATTATTAGTTTGGTTGTGTAACGGTATTTTTGAACTCAAACATCTACTTTTGATTATCGCTTTGTCAAAAATGTAAGTCAAAAGACAGTTAATTCAAAAATGTAGATGAGCGCGGTTCGGAACATCATGTGCGAACGCACATTAACGCGCCTCCTTGTTATTCAATTATTTTCAAATGGGGGAATACATATGCAAGACACGCTTTTTTCTTCAATCAAGTTTTGACTTTTTGTTTACGCGTCGTAGAAAAAAGAGAAACGCCAACTAGTAGCTCGCAGTGTTTAGTTTTGACCCATATAAAAAACTTCTAAATACTCACCAATTTGAGAAAGATCAACACTTAAACTCTTCTAAAGAAAAACGTCGAACGTCCTCAATTTTAACATCTAAGCACAAATAATTTCCACCTCCATCGCAATAAACAATTTCGGTGATTTCAAACAATTCGGCCAGAAATACCATTAAAAACAAAACGCCAATAGTTATTTTTTTCAGGATAAAATTAATTGCAAACTCATCTTTAATCTTGTATCAGAAGCTTCGAGTTTGATTTGACTGAAATAGCACATAAATTAACATTCTGCACTTCGTGGGAAAAAATGCGTTTTTTTTTTTGGAATCAAAGTAAAAATATGGAAGTACTTCTCGCTTCGAATTTTTTATTCCATTATTTTCAAACTAACCATGTTTATACTGATTGGCGTTTTATAAATGCCATAAAATATTTTTAGGTGGAAGGCGATGCTTTCAATGAAGATAATTTCCAAAAACAAAAAATCAAATGTTTAGTAAAAAATTACAGGATGGAATACTTCTCCAAATCAGAAATTGTATTATTGTATCTCAAAATTCCTAAATCCAAATTGAATTCATTAACATCAGTTAACATTTAACATGAGTTCATTAATTTTGATTATTCAACAAAACGAATCTGTACAGGGAATTTTAACGCTTTAATCGTATTCAGGACCCAAAAAAAACTGGCGTATTTGACGAACATCTAAATTCTTTCTGATTTCATAAGTTACTAAAAAAACGGTATCTTAGTTTGTTTGGCATAATCAAATTTGATTAGGCAAAAATGAACTCCAGAATTGAACAACAACAGGTATTATTGAGATAAAATATATCTAGTTGGTTGAAAAACTGGAAGATTTCGCAATTCTACATAGCTGCCCCGCTCTTGTCTTTAGATTAGGAACAGTCAGACCAAGATTTCAATCCGATCTAATTGGATACATGAAAACTAGTAAATTGGCATTAAAATTAAATCATGTTTCCAAATTTTGCTTTTCAAAAGTAACCTTAAATCTATTTTCTGAACTGTGTGAAAAAGATGGATCAATGGATGAATTGAATAGTGTATAGATCATAGGTGTTTTGGAAAGCAGTTTTTCGAAATTACCTGATTTTAAATCCTTAGTTATTATAAATTACGTTTTCGTAAATTTTCACATTTTTTAAGACTGAAAAGGCGAAAATTTGAATGCAGTTTACATCGAACAAGAAAACCGGAAATTATCAAAAAAACGGAAGTATGGAATACTTCATTATGTTGTTCGGGGTATCAAACTTTAATATCAATTTGATAAATCTTTTTCTTAGCATATTTAAAAAATTGTATTATTTTGAAACGTCACAGCTGTTACCGGAAACCAAATTTTCGATGAAATTTTTACTTGTTGAATGCTTTATAAAAACTTAAATGCTTCATATAATAAATCATTCTTATATCATAGAGTCTTTGGTTAATAACAGCATCCTTAAAATGAGTAGGCTACAAATAATTGGACAATAATAGGCGACATGAAAACTGTAAGAAAAAAAGTGATTGAGAAAATAAACAAATATCTTTTTAAGACATCTGCAAATTTTCTCTGCCTCTTTTTCATAAGTACTGAGTAGTCCAGAACTCTCCGTAAACACTGCAACTATTTGATTGAGGATAGTGCAAAGAAATGAATTCTCTGCTGTGTAATTCAACGTTTTTGACAAAGCTAGAGAGGTAAGTTGGGACTTTCTGCGCAATGCAGAAGGCTCAAATGAGCCCTCTTTTTTGGATACAAAACATAATCCAATGAGTGGTTAGCTCGACAATGCCTTTGATCGCTACAGCCACAGAAAAAAGCTTCAAAGCAAAATAGAGGGAAAGACGAAGAATTTGCACCGTCCCGTGTTAGAAAACATTAATAGTAATCAAAATACAGATTGGAATGAAGCTTGAAAAGGACAGGAAACTAGGTGCTACGATCCTCATTAACGCATTTGCCATTAAATCCGAACCTGATTCAAATTAAAAAGTAAGAGGAGTACATCAATAATTACGTTTCACGTATTAGGCTGTTAGTTCCACCAGAACCTTCATTAGTTCCACCAGAATGGTCATCCTTCGTAAAAAAACTAACATGTTGACATAACCACAATGTTTAATTTTGTAAACAGGATTTTTGCATGACTAAATTTTTTGAAACGTTTAATGGCAGGGCTACTAAATGTTTTCTCTGTTCAATCAAATGGTATATATGATAGCAGACCACGGACAACTGAGAAAAAGAATTAATATAGAGTCCGCGACTTAATTTAACAAGGATGCTCGTTAATGTGCGTTCGCACATGATGTTCCGACCCGAGCATCTACACTTTTGACTTAATTGTCAACAAAATGAAGACATGATACAAATAGACGTTTGAGCTTAAAAAAACGTTCAAAAACCTAACTACTTATTGAAATACATAATTCCATGCCTTATTACAGCGCCGACGAGATCTTTCATAGAAAAAACTACGAAAAAAAACAAACAACAAAAGAAGCAAAAACAAAAATTTCACGGCAAAAACTTAGTATCTAAATTTGAACGCACCTAGTAACAACGCCAAAATGCAATCGTATAAAACTTTAACTGCACAAATTTACTTTTTCCATACTATACAGCAGATGGCAATTTTCCTTAATGAGACTAGGTAACAAAGTCGACAAAATTAAATAAAAAGGAGAAATTGGAAAATCAATCAACTTTTTTTAAACCAAATAATTTCTAAAGCCTTAAAAATCATTAACTTTTAACGAAATAATTCTTGATAAATTTACTAAACATTCAATACGAAACCAAGTGAACCTGTCGTTGGTTAGATTAAGCCATAGGAACGGACTACAGAAGCAGAAAAACTCAAAAAATTAAACAATTTGAGAAAACACAAAATACTGAAGCCATTAAAATCATTAGCTATTATCTGAATACTATGTATTCTTCCTTCCAATTTCATTCATAATAATGCAACTAAAATTATACCGAAAGATTAAATGAGTATATTTGAAAATCATTGGGATCTGTTATTACGCGAAAGTGCTAAAAGAAGAGAAAAAGAAACAAGTACACCACTAAAAGTTTTACTTAAACGCATTTTGTCCACAAACAAAACATCAGTTACGACATGACATCACTCGACATTTAAATTTTTCGAATACAAAAAATTGGATTAGACCTCTCAATGATGAGAATAAGCTACAAGTTGACAAAAAAAACAAAAACTGAAAAGTTTAAAAAATCATTAAAATGTATAATATAAACTTTGAGACTATTTGCTATAAAATTACAAATTGAGACTATTTGAATACTAAATTACAAGCTTTTGAGACCGGTCAGCATTTTACGCCTACCTAAAGATTTAAAAAATAGGCAAAAACCGGATAGGCAAAATTGGATTAATTTTGTTGAAGTAGGAAAAAAGGAGTTCCGGTAATTACTGAGGCGTTCGTACTGTTCACGAATATAATTTTTAAAAATTATTTTTGAAGTCTTAACAGCCATTAAATTCAATAGCTTTCAACAGAAGTCAACAAGTAGGCTCAGTCATAACTCGATAGAAGGACAGAGATGTTTGTAATGCATGGGTAATCAATAAGATATCACAATAGGTCTTATGACTATGGAACAAAAACAAATACAGAAACCAATAATTCATTAGAGAAGTGCGAGAAGAGAGTCGCAGCCATCAAAACCATATCCTTTTATCTGAAAATTTTATCTATGCCTCATTTAATGTTTTCTCAAAACCAATGGGAGCTACCAATATTAGGATAATGTGATAAGATTTCAACAGGAACCAAAAAACACAAAATAATCCATAAATTGGAAATCTTTTGAAATCTTGAGGCATCAAAGCCATAAAACCAGGAGTTAGAAAAAAACGGAAACAAAAAATTAGATTGCTGTATAAAGAAAGGAAGGGGTTCTGGTCAATACTGAGAATTTTTTACAAATGAAAATAAGTTTAAAATTGGTTAATTTTCAACAATTTTTTTTGAAAAAGTGTTTTTAAAGTCTTAACAGAAAACAAGTTCAAAAGCTTTCAACAGATGTCAATAAAACGTTAAGTCATGACTCGATAGAAGAGCAAAGATTTGTCATGCATGGGCAAAGATATCACAATAAGTCTTATGACTATGAAAACAACAACAAATACAGGCAAAAAAAAACCAAAAAATCAGTAAAGTGCGAGAAGAAAGTGTAAAAGCCATTTAAAACATAAGCTTTTCGCTGAAAACTTTATCTATGATCCATTGAACGTCTTCCCTAAACCAACGTGAGCTATACAAATTAGATAAATCTGATAAAATTTCAAAAGGATTAAAAAAAAACGAAAATATCCAAAATATTCAAAATTGATTTTGAATTCTTGTGGCATTGAAGTCATAAAACCAATAGTTAGAAGATAAAACCGCTAAACAGATTAGTTTTGGTTGCAATAGAAAGGAAGGGGATCCTGTCAGTCCTGAGACTGACTCACAGTTTACAAAAATAAGTTTATGATCGGTTAATGTTTAAAAAAAATTTTAAAATTATATATATCAAGTCTTAACAGTCATAAGCCGTCCAATCAAAGCACTGAATAGCTTCCCTCATGCTCATTACGAAACCCATCAACTCTTAGTCAACAATTCTATGCCAGAGGGCTCAAAAAAATGGTAAAATACTCAAAAAGAAAATCAAAATTTCATTAAAAATTACAAAAGCTGAGTCGAAGCCATAAAAAACGGGGTTTTTCGTTCATTGGGCGTCATTTTACTGAAAATCAGGTTTATCATTAACCAAACATCGATATGAGAAGTGACCAGTCTCTAGGTGACCTAAAAAAATATGAAGTTTTCTAAAACAAAAACAGCTCTCAAATAGAATTCGAATTTTTTTTTTGTAAACTTCCCTATGGGACCAGAACTAGTCTTTTTATCACCTTTTGTGTATTAGGAATACGAAATTGATTCCCTTTGTGGCTTGAAATATAATTTTGAATGAAAAATTTTTAAAGAAAAGATCATAATTTGAAGAAAATTTACACTAAAAGTGAATGAAATCATACCACATATGACGTGTTCACACGAAACTTCAATCCTCGATAATTCCTCGAAAAATACGAAATTCAAAAAATATTTTTAATTTCAAATTCTAGGCTGGACGAGCTTTCTAATGATACCACTCACATTTCTCTACGATGAATATATCGATCGGCCAAAATTGACTGAACAAAAAAAACCCATTTGAGTATATATAGTTCCTTCCCCCACAAGTGGGGTCGGAACAAAAATTATGTAATAACGTAATCTGTTAGAATTTACTTCATTTTAGCATTAATATAATGACAGGTCTCAAAAAAATGCCCTTGCTTCAAAGATTGCAAACATGACGTATTATCAGCATTAAAACCCATCTTTACAAGAAAATTGTTTGACAAAAAAGGTTCGGAGAAAAATGTGCAATTTCTTATTCTGATATAATAACGTACATCAGGAAAAAATTATGTCGATGCGACAATTAGAACCACTCACTAAATTCAAGAACCAAAATCAAATAATGAGACAACAGTCATCCCTGGCTGATGTCTTAAACTATCTTATACATTTCAAATATTGAAAAGGTTTAAAAAGCTATTACAAGCATACAAAAACGCGTGCACCATCATTTTGAGGAAACATGATCAAAATCATGTTGAGCGGTAGTCAGAATAATACGGACATCGTCTGTCGGTCACATCAAACGACAGCAGCAATTAGAGTAACAACAACTCAATTTGCTTTGACGTCGACAATTTCAATTCGTCGGCAGACACCATGTTCAATTAAAAAGAAAAATTTATTTGTCCACATCAAAAAAGAACATCCATTTGCCACAAAGTAACTTGTTAAAAAACATTACCTAAAATTAAAATATCTGTCTGTATTACTAGGAAAATTGATTAACGTCTCGCCGCCAGCGCCTCTCCAAAGAAAGAACACATTTTTCTCAGTTCTCAGTTTTTCTTAGTTCTCAAATTCTTGTTTATCGCATGCCAAAGTTCCCTAAAACGCTGTTTCTATATCTGACATCTCCTTTTCATCTATGATGTGGAAGCCGACAGGATTTACGTAATAACACGAGCATCGTACTTGCCAAAACTCCAGCAAAAATTAACTAACAAATTTCACATAACGAACTAGAGCAAGGAAAAGCCTTTCGAAAACCATTGACTCATTATTTTAAATGAGTAATATTAAAGGGCAAACTTAAAAGCATGTCATTTGTCTTAATTTTGTGATACTTTATGGTTACAATTGATTAAGAAATTAATTTTTTTGAAAGCAAACGCGGTAAAAATTTAAAAAACGACATGGAAAATAGGGCAATGGTCATCGTAAAAAATACTCGGATTAAAAATGATGACTGTTTCAATTCAGCTGTTTTAATTCAATGCAGCCAAAAAATTACGAGCAGAGCTGAAAATTGAACGCATATCAACCACCACTGCCTTCAAGGTGAAATCTCAAATAGTTTCTAACAACGGAAGTAATCAGAAGTTTAAAGTAAAGCAAACCCCGAATTCCAAATTCGCGCCCTAACGCACCTTAACAGATCAAAAGGTGCTCAAACCAAAGACAGCTGAACAACAAGGAGTAAAATTCCAGCTCCCCAAACAAACTGTTGAAACAATTAGAACACATATGTACGAATTCCGAAAACAGACCCAGTCTGAAATTCGCTAAACTTTGGTTTCATTTTTGTTTTCATTGAATTTATTGAACAAACTAATGAGCTTATTTGTGCTAAGGAAGGACTAACCTATGCGCGGAGGGCCTAACAATCACAATCAATAACAACCATTGTAGAACAATTATAAAGGTGCGAATATATCAATTATATGTATACGGTTATACTCCAGCAGGAAGGGGGCGGGGTGGGGGTTGGTTGGTGACAGTTTTGGTAAAATAATGAACTTTTTGTCCACTAAATGAAGGATTAAGAATAAAGAAAAAGAAAAACAGCTGGATAATACTTTGAAGAATATTAATATTATGATAACAACCAATTGGTGAACTTTTTGAATTTCGACTAAAATAGGGGCATAGATTGTGACAGTGACTGAATAATGTTTGTTTATTGATCATAATTAATGCAAAGTGACTGATGGCACTCATCTAGCCATCAAAACACAACTGAATATTAGCGATCAATAATAATATACCAGAGCAATTTGGTGAAAAGTTGTCCCGCCTATTATTTTCATCAGCTAAAATTTCACCCGATTTATTCACCCTCTATATTTCACCCCGATTACAATTTTTATAAAAAAGGTACAATTACCATTCAAAATTGGGGATACGTAGGGTATGGAAGAATGGGTTGTCGGACGACAAAATTGTGGAAAATAGTGAAAAATCATGGAGGGTTAAATTAACCGTGATGAGCAGAAGTAGAACCACTGAGAAGCATAAAAGGGTGTTTAAAATTCCGGAACACTGCAATTGTGATACAAGCACGCAATTAATATTTGAATGTGAAAAATCGAATAGCCAATTTTACATAATTAAATTCTAAATTTAGTTACCAGAATTAGGGAATGAGCAAATGAATCTTTTTCCAAGAATCAGTTAAAAAAGCAGCCTCTAATTTGCTCTTTAATTTAAATTTGCACATGAGTTCAAAACTTGAACAAAAGCAGTAGATGGTGGAGCACAAGTAAAACTGCGCTGCTTTCAAAAAGATTGATTACCAAGGTAGATGGATATCACCCTCTCCCTTGGGACTGAATGAGAAGTGCGCGGGCGTGTGGGTCAAGAGTTGGAATATTAAAACACTAAAATCCAATACTAACCAGACGGGTTTAAGTGCTGCCGTAAATCTAGCTAGTTAAATATTTACAATACCCTACAGCTGTAATACATTTAAGTCATAAAAGCTATACAACACACACCTTAGACTTATTACAGGTAGTTGTGGTCAAACCAGAATTACTCGTTTATTTTTCTTTCGGCTACCAAACGGGGAGACAGATTAAATCGAAAAGCAATTAAACTTGAATTCCTTTTCAAAGTCACACGAGCTGTCCATTAGCAGTACAGTGTCCCCTCAATACAACACAAACAAAATGATAGCCGAGGGCGACTTCAAATGAAACTGCTAAGAGGTACATTAAAAGCTGCGAACTCTCAAATCATTAAAGCTTAGAAATTTGACAACATGCTTCGATCATCACTAGTTAAAACCGTAAAGTGCAGACAAAATTTCGCACGCTTTTACTATTTTCCTAGGCAATAACAGCAAACCTTGCTAAGTTCAAAGCAATAAAATAAATTACTGAGGATAAATCTGACCTAGTAATCTACAATTTTACGAAAAGGATCGTTTAAATTCGTTCAAATTAACTATGAGGATAGAAGCCATTTCGCACATCTAAACAAAAACCGAATGATCAATCTTAGTCGAAAACGATGGCCGATCTGATCTCGAACGAATAATAATATTTGCAATCCCTCGAAATATTGGCAACCCCTGAAAATAAAATAGAACATAGCTGGATAAATCGAAATCATAGTTTAAACAAAATTGTGATTGAAAAAATATTACACAATTTTGGACTCAGAAACCATAAAGTTCATCTTTTGAGGAAACGAAAGTCTTAATCTCTTCTCTGTTTACTTGCTGGAGGAACCAACAAAAATAATTTGAAGCAGAAAAAAGTACCCGTCAGAAAAAAATTATTCAAATCAACACGACAGCTCTCACAAGACTTTGCGTAGCACAGAATGTTCCACATACGTCCCAAAATTCTGTTTCTTTTGTTCCGAGAGGAAACACTCTTTTGACTATCAGTTTAACTAACAAAACACAAACTGAAGAAAATTTTCAGAGCAAATCAACCTTCATTCTGATATGATTTTAAGAAATTAAATCCACTGCAATGTCAATTATTTTACAAGATAAAGCAGCTCCTCAGAAAGTTGAAGTTCATCCAGAGCAATCAGTCGCAAACTACAAGTAAAGCGCTTAGTCTGCAAGCTAGAAAAAGCAAAAAAAAAATCCAAGTTGTTTATCATTGATAATAAGCCCAACTTATCTTCATCAATCAGTTCCCAAGAACCAGTAGAGAACAAAACAAATCAGAAATATCACCAACTATCAAAAAAAATCATCAAAAACTTGAGTAGCTGATTATATAAAGTTTTGTCTTTTTTGCAAATCTGTTTGCAGTAATTTCCAATACATTTGTCCTATATTCGGACAATTACTAGTTCTGAATAACTTAAAGCAAAGAAAACATCTTCTATTCAATATTTAAGTGACATCGCAGAAAAATGAATGGTCACATTTAGTTCTTTTATATTTTTTGTAACGAAATTTTGAAGTTTCTTGTATTTTTATTACCCCGCCCTGGCGGATCTTGCGTTTTGATGATTCAACCATTTTTAATTAAACTGGAGAAAACGCGTTTTAAAGTCAACAAAGAATAAGTTGAGACGGATGCAGTGTTGGCTAAGGTAAAAATCTTCGGTTTTTTTCTCAAGTGACTAATGTTTATTTTCCTCCGATCACAAACTCCACATGTGATCGAATCGGTTCATAATACTCATAATGAACCCTTAATAAACTGACAGACTATTTTGAAGCAATTAAAAATTTTTTCTATCTCAAAAAACCTATTTTCAGTGTTTGAAGTTAGAACATTTAGAGGCCTACTGTATCGGAGTGCTTATCTATATAAGGCAATCTGAAGACTGATGCAAACATTAAAGTCAATTTAAACATGAAGTGAGGAGGTTGAAAAAGAACTTTTTGTTCCTTCCTCAAGTAGTAGTTGTTTTTCCTGCTGTTATGTTTTTTGAATGTCCCTTAAAGAACCCATTCTGTTATTTCATGCCAAATTAACACCTAAAAAATGAACAGTCGTAATGGGGAAGAATTACAACTTGAAAAATAAATTTGAACAAAACCTTACCAGAAAAATTGACTTTCCAAAAGTTTTTCCTGATTTGAGTTTCATATTTTTGTTCAAAGCAAAAATACACTGGTGAACTTTCTACGTTTTTCATATTTTTACACTGAAACCATAGTTCAACCAGAAGTCAGAGTACGTGGCCCTAAATAAAAAGCATTTCTTTTAATTTTTCTCTGTCTTAACTCACCAAAGTTAAGATGTTCCGAACCTTTGACGTTGAATCAAACAGTTTATGATATTGAGGCCCTAAAACGCACGGGAAATTGTTCGTTCGAGAGAACTTAAAAACGATCAAAAATGTTATATTCTGTAGTTTTTGTGTACATAAGATGTATCCTTGTTGCTTCTTTGAACAAGGCTTCTGGCAGAAGTCAGAATAATAACAGAAAAAAGTTTTAAAACTAATTTAGAATTTCAAAGAATGAAAATAAAGGCTTTTCTTTAAAAAAAATTAATCGTCTGTTTATCTTTTCGATTCCCATGTTCTATATTTTTTGTTACAGTTAAATCAAAAACCGATTGAACTACAAAACAGTAAAAGATAAACCTAATAAAAGCCTCAAGAACACTTGACTATTCAATAAAAAATGCAAAAAAATGAGTAATACGTCGCCGAAGCTAACAATTTGATGAATAATCTTGATACAACAAAAATGAACTTAACTTCAGCTTTATAAGTGATAAATTAAAAATAATCAATTTGAAATTAAATTTTATTCAAATCTGTCATCTTCAGCATTAAATTTTTTGATCTTAACCTGTAACTTCACAATGTCGCGGGAACACAAGATTCACGATAAACTCTCATGTCATCCTTTAGAAATGTTATATGGATTAACGTGCATTCGCGTGGTCGAAAAATTAAAAATAATTATCAGAAACAAATTAAAACTACTAAACGAAAAACAACTTAGCATATATCTCCCGAAATCTGAAATGAAGTACCCTCCGCATTTTGAATAATATCGGAACGAATGATACTGGGGTGCAACCACTCAATTTCTACTTACAAATTGAGCTTGAGGAACAGTTGAAATGAACAACGAACGTATGGCGCCGAAGTTGGAACTGTTTGCCGTACCAAGCAGGCAAGCTTATTTTATTTTAGGGCGCTTAAATTCACAATGACTCTAACTGAAACTTTAAATTTTTGATCTTTTCTCAAAAAAAACTGAATGTGACAAATTGAGGACAACAAATTAGCGTAAATTTATAGAGTTAGGGAAGGAATATATTTGAATCAAACCTGTTTTGTTTACAACTTTAATAAAAACAAATTTCCTACATAGACAAAATATTTTGCTTCAAAGCAACCATGAAATTACAAGGGAAGGTTCTAAAGTGAAAAGAACTCATAAGAAGGGAAAATAGACCACAATCTCAGTTTATTTATCCTAGTTTTGGGCTAGTGAAATAACACACTTTGCTGTATTAGAGACTAAAAAAATAAATAAAAACGAATATAGGTTTTGGCTGGTGTTAGCCAACAGACATTGTAAACAGAGAACGAGCCAATACTGAAGCACGACAGACGACCATTGAACTAATCAGTCGAAAACAAAAACTAATTGTTTTGATATCCCGGAGATTTTTCTCTTTCTACATTGAAGCTAATCAACTGTAAGAAG
Organism: Convolutriloba macropyga; assembly: GCF_964194025.1. Classification (NCBI taxonomy): domain Eukaryota; kingdom Metazoa; phylum Xenacoelomorpha; order Acoela; family Convolutidae; genus Convolutriloba; species Convolutriloba macropyga. The sequence goes on from NC_134470.1 coordinate 12,626,474, forward strand.
AGAGCTAGAAAATGGCAAAAACAACTATGAGCTAAAATTGCAATCAGTCAAGCTTTCCATAAATAAGGGGAAAATTTTCCAATACAGGGGATATGTAGTCTGCAGCAGCAAAAATGCATTTCTTGAAGAAACTAAGCTTAATTTTGATCAGCTATAAATCGGCCCACCTGAACCGAAGAACGGTTCAAAAATGAACAGCACAAATTCAAAAAATCCCTCAAGTTCAAATTCCTCAAATAATTTGATAACACTTACGTGTGTCTTGCAAAAAATTAGTTGTAAATACAAGGACATTTTGTGAAAATTTTTGCAGAAGTTAAAAACTTAAGAAACAAAAGTTAAAAATATCGAATACAAAAAACTTAGAAAATCTCCCAATTTCGACAAAGTGGATGAAAATGGCATAAAAAAGTTGATTAGTTGAACAAAAACAAAGCTCCCAAAAACAAAGCACACGGGTGCAAAAATTCAAATTCAGTATTGTAAGTTAGTCAGTAACTATTTCGATTAATTTAAGTTGGTGAAAATTTACCTTGAGATAAGTGGTTGTTGCAATAGGAAGGGAGGGGAGGACAAAGGGAGGAGCGGGAATACGAAATGAATAGCGATCAGGGGCTGGCTGGTGTGTTAAATGGGGCAGAGAATAATTTATGACACATGAAATTTATATGGAATCAAAACACAAACACACACGCACATATACTCTCCCCTCTTTTTTCTCTCTCCCAATCTTTCCCACCAGTTTAAGAAAGACGACCAACCAACCAACCAACTACCCAACCGCTCAGTCAACTTGCTATATGGCGCGTGTGTGGAGTTTGTTTCCCTTTCCCTACCCCTGACCACAAATCAAATGCCAAGTTCCCAACCAAACACAAAGCACACAGACCCATACCCACACATACTAATGCATTACGTAATGATCACAGTCATTCACAGCAACTAAAACAGCAAACATGCCACAGAAAGGAATATCTTCAAATGTTCTCTGGAAAACAATACCCGAAGAAGAAAGATAATTTGTGAGAAAAACAAATTAACTCCATAATTCCAGTAGCAAACTTCTCGTAAAATTTTTTCGTTCAAAAATTACGAAAAAATTTATTTGTCGACTCGTATTGGCAGTTTATATCTTTTCGATAAACTCAAAAAAGGGGGTTTTTATTGACTACATGATAAAAAACCAGTTGCCAAGGTAACGAAAAAAAGTGATTGAGCACAAGATCAAAGTCTAATTTCCCTGAATGGAAAACCCGGAACTCTATCAAAAGTCTGGGTTTTCGGCTATAAATCACATCAGCCAAATAAACCACCTGTCAAATGGTCGGCTCCAATTTTCAGAAATTAACCAACATTTACCTAGCTGGAGTGAAGCAGAGTTCTGTTAGAGTTACCCTTGTGGCTACAGGATAAACAAACAATAACAGTCTACTTTAGGAGCTGTGCAATTCAGAAGAACAGCAGCTAAGCCGATTAAGCTACTGGGCATTGACCAAGGGCACCAAGGAACAGATTTACAGCCGGATGTCAAGTAAATTTGGGCTTCAACTGACAAAGACAATTTTTTCCTGAAAAAATAATTTTCTGTAACCAACACACAATCAGGGGAACTCTAGGAATGTCAATTTAAAAGTTGGTTTAGAAATCACACGACCCCGCACGTTGCACTTAAGTTTTTGTGTCGCTAATGAACTGAATTCTGGTACAAACGAAAAGATATTATGGAAAGATTAAAATGCGCAATCACTGTGGTCTCTCACAAGCGCGTGGCGATGTAGATAACGACGAACTAGATTTTTGAATTATAAAAATCAGATTCTTCACTCAAATTTCGTGGACACATAATGCGACTCAGGTAATGCTTTTTAATCTACTGATTGTGTTCGTCCATCAACATGTATATTTGCTTCTCAAGTTCGCATCTGATTCATGGCTATTCATTAAAAATTAAGAAGAGAGAACATGGCAGACAGTTACCTCAAGACAATGAAGAGACGGTTATGCATTAATATTGAACAGACGAACTAAATAGAAGCAAAAATAGTTATCACAAAATAGAAGCAATATTTTCACGAGAAACTTGAGAGGTATTTCGTTAGAAAATTATCTTTGATTACTTAGCAAAGCTGAATTTCATGTCTACTGATCAGATTTCATCCGGTTTATTTCTGTAGAAAATCTTGACGTCCGCACTCCTTCATGCCTTTTAATTTATTTTCAGTTCCATGTAGCGACACTTTAATTGCAAACTTTGGTCAACTTCGCCGTCTGAAATGAGCCCTTCGTGTCTCCTCCCATTAATCTAGATTTAGCTGGTAACGTATATTTATGGCCTATTTAGCATTCCTATCAATTAAACGCCTCCCTCCCACCACTAATCTCCTAAGAACGCCCTACCCTACCCCCTCCCAACCTATCCATTCCTCACCCACTTTCCCAGCATACGTGTTCACTCGTGTGTGATTTTCCTACCCATTATTAGACTCTTCTTTCCCTTTCCGTGTCGTGGTACTTGTAACCCGATTGGTATCGACAGCTCCTGACACTCAAATCAAGGATATCTTACAACCTGTGTTCCCTGTCCACTTCACACGTCTCCCATATTGCTATTTCCCCTTTCAAAAATCCTAGCACGGAACCATTAGAAGTGAAATTTGTTATGCTGAGGGCTGTCCTCGAATTATAATGAGTTCAAAATTACAGAAAACATTTCAAGTTTTTAATGGATAGAAAATAAAAGCAATTATTTTGCTTTCATTTTACCATTCCTATCTTCCTGACCTGAATAAAAATCCCGGCAAAACCCAGAACTTTGGCAAGATCAATGTCACATTTCGGTATTCATTTTTTCTAATAGCTCAGAACAAATAAACATTTCACTTTTATGCAACTAAAAATTTTTTCTAAACTATTAATAGAAAATCTTTATGAGATAGAAGATCTAGCAGGAAACATTTTCACGAACCCGAAAAGTATCTAAATTTAGTACAAACTCAATTCTTCTTGATTTCCGAGTCAACAGAGTCCTTACTTTACGCGAACCTTCATCAAAAATGACCACAGCTATTTCTCGCATAGTGTTATTATAGTGGAAGAAAGATATCAATTTGCGATTTATAGAAGCACTGCGAAAAAGAGAAATATAATATCTATATGAATATGAAAATTAAAGTTCGACCGACAAAAAAACATTGTGATCCAGTTAATTCAGTTGAATTTCAAAAACCATTTTTCTTCAAACAGTAAAAATGAATGACAGTTTTTGGATTTTCCTTCTTCAAGTATCTCCCACTAACAATTGACAAGCAACTGCACGCGATAATATTCATTATGAACGTGATAATATTGATTTATAAAAAGCCGCGGCAGAGCTCTCAGCAGCAAAATCAACTCAATCGAACTCTTAGTTACTACAGCGAGCAAAAGCAACTAAAAAACTTTACAATGAAAGTAAGAAGTAACGGGAAAAATACAGAACAGTACTTAGACGAACACTGCGATGGAGTCGAAAACGAAATTAACAAAGCATTAATTTTTTGAAATTATATTTTAATATCGGAGTCAAACGCTTGATCGATCCATGACGAGAAAATAGCCTATAAAAATCAATTATTTACTACTTCATAAAACTTACATTTCAATTTCTGCGAATAATCTGGTACTGATGATTGAGGTTTTGATTCTAAAAGTTTTGATTGAGGTTTTGATTCTTGGTTCAGCAAATGAAAAAAAAAACAAAATAACTTTCGATAACTGACAAGCTAACAGAACTTGTTACGCATTGACGTACTAAAAGTAGACTTTCAGAGAGACTCAAAGAATACACAGAACGGCCAGAAAAAAGGTAAAATAACTTTCAATTTGATCAGATTGGTTATAATTGAACTGAAATTTTAGCCAATTCAATCAAATTTTAAGAGAAAATATTTAAGATCTGACTTAATTGACTAATTGTTCATCCACTTTTGAGAAAAATCACGAAACGAAAACTATGATGACAACTCCGATCGAAGCTTAAAAACAAAGACAAATTTTGTTATAGAAATATCTTGGTCAAGAAGAAACAAGTACTGGTGGTGCATGAATTACTTGATTCTCGAACCAGAGATTTGAAAATAACTCAGATACAAAAGATAATTAATTTGAGATCTTTTTCAGTTCTATATTTTTCGCAAAATCGAATTGCATTTTTGCTCAATGTTGTTGTTGTTGATCATCCAGTGAAAAACTCCAATGTACTGTGTCATATGTAGCTTCATCTACTCATTCAGATATTTTTGAGCTCCCACAATTACGATTCATATGAACAGGATCTTACTTGAGCAAAGAAGTTTTTAAAGATCTGCTAGTTCATTGTGATTATATTTGTATGGCATGTTGCAGTCAAACATGGAGCTTGATCGTATCAATTAAAAGCGGTAGAGGAAGGAGAAAAAGATTTGATTCAGAGTGTGAAACACTACTTTGCAAATGAGAGTGAACAGATTTTTGAGAATTTTGGTTACCTGCGTTATATTTTTTGTTTTCACTGCTTCTCTTTTCACTGTTTGCTTTCTCTGTCACTGCTTTTAAAAGTAACAAACAGACCAAGCTTCATCTATTAAAATGTTTCATTCAATACCGGTGCCTTTCCAGGCCTTAGTTGTAATTTGTTTTTTTTAGAAATTCTTGTAAATTCTGAAATTTTGTCCGATCAAATGTTGTAATTTAAACAGTCCCTTTGTTGCATTATTGAAAGTTCCTTTTTGTAAATTCCATTCATTTGACCCGGCAAAAATTTCAAGTTCCTTTTACGTTTTTAAAGATAACAATTTATATCCATTCAGACAATACTTTTTCTTCTCTGCGTTTTCTATTTCGACAAACTTTTGTTCACAAAATAAGTCTTTAAATAATTGAGCTTTGAGCATTGCTCCGAAATCTTTTCACATTGTTTCATACTAGTTTCAAGAATGACTTTTTATGCGTCCAAAAGTAGATACTTTGTTCTACTTAAATAGCAGTTAAAAACAGATCCAATCCAAAACCAAAAGTTGGTTTCATTTTTTTTCAATAGTCTCATAGAACTCGCTTTTATTGTCCCTCATTTTTGTCCACGTGAATACTGTTTTAATTAGTGCAGAAGCGATCGTTGTGGAAGAGCCTACATAAATACTAATGATTTCGACAAGCTGGAGCTCAACGATAGGACGTGCTGTCTTTTTCTGAGATAGCCTCTTCAAAATTTTGCGCTCAATCATTTCACTTAAACAAGCCGATTTCGTTCTAACTATCTCTCCAAATGCTTTAAGAGATACGTTGGTCAGCAAACAATTTGGTCCTCAGTCTAAATGGAAACAATTAACTAGCAACAACAAGGAGGCCCGGTATTGTGCGTTTGCACAATGTTCCGACCCCGCTCATCCACATTTCGGCTTACTTCCAAATGAGGATGGGATAGAAAACTTTTAAAAATTCAAATATTTTTCGAAAATAACCAGCGCAGGAATAAAATATTGCTTCTAACTCAAATCACTCAGTTGACTGAAAAACATGCCATTTTAGAAAACCGAGGAGATTTGTACATTACTAAGAAAACGAGACCAGACGAACAAAATCAAATAACAACAAACATTAACATCCAAAAGTCGATGTCTATCTGTAGAAAAACTCAATAACAATGTTTAAATAGCGGCCGATAAAACCTAAACAAAAAAATAATAAGTTCATTGTTCTTCACTAGAGAAGAATTGGAAACAGCCCTTAATGAGACTCGGTAACAAGTAGACAAAAACCAACAAAAGCGGCCAACATAAAAATTACGCTCATATTTTTTTGAAAGCAATTGGTTCCAAAGTAATTTAAACCCTTAAATAAGAACCGAAATCACTAAATACGTTCGTAATACGATCACTTATAACTTCATAAGATGAGACACTGGGACCTGTTTTTATAAAGACTTGATTCATACAAAAAAAAGTGCAGAAAAAAACAAAACCTCAAATTAATTTAGCAAGAAAAAGATGTCCAAGCCAGACAAACTGTAATCTATTCAATAAGAGTAAGAAATGTTTGGTTGCACGTTTCTAATTAAAAAATTAAGATTTTAAAAATTTTTTCTAATTAAAAATTAAGATATTTAAAATTTTTGCAAAACGAGTTTCGAAGATACTAAAAGCATAATGAAATCACTTATATCATTAGAAATGTTAAATTTTGGCTTCCGTTTATCCCAGCAACGTGATATGTGACCTGTAAATGATGTGACCAGGTAACAACAGACAAAAAAGAACAGAAGATGCAGCGTTAAAATAGCTTTTAAAATCATTCAAACAATCAGCAACAAACAAAAAAAAATTAAACAAGTTCAATAAATCCTCCATAAGAAGAGACCGGTCTTTTATAACAAAATGTCATACGTAAACAAAAATAGCAAAGACAGACAAATATTAAAAAAATGCAAAAAAACTGTGTCAAATTCATTGAAAACTTTAGATATGCTCACTTGTGCCTTTCTCCGATGCCAAAACTGTGATTTAACCTGTAGTTAACAAAAATAGGTAAATAACGAAACTAGACAAAACAGAACATAAGTTAAGAAACAACAAAAATTTTTAAAAGTCATGAAAACCATCAGCTATCAATTCAAGTCATTAAACAGGTCGCTTCATTCCTACAAAGGGAGCCATTGAGAGCTGCCATTAATCAAAATATGTTATAAAATTACAAAAAGAAACTCAAAACACAGACAATTAAAAAATATATTTTTTTTTGGGAAAAACCGGCGTCAAAGTCGTTAAAACCAAACTCCGCAAAAAAACGGGATTTATTTAAATGCGCCTTCCTTCGATGACAAACAGGCGATATCAGAATTGTATTTATTTAAACTGGGTGACAAGAACACGAAAAAGTCCAAAGCCATGAAATATATCTTTTTGAAAACATTCATTTTCAAAGTCATGAAAACCTAAACAAAAAAATAATAAGTTCATTGTTCTTCACTAGAGAAGAATTGGAAACAGCCCTTAATGAGACTCGGTAACAAGTAGACAAAAACCAACAAAAGCGGCCAACATAAAAATTACGCTCATATTTTTTTGAAAGCAATTGGTTCCAAAGTAATTTAAACCCTTAAATAAGAACCGAAATCACTAAATACGTTCGTAATACGATCACTTATAACTTCATAAGATGAGACACTGGGACCTGTTTTTATAAAGACTTGATTCATACGACAAAAAAAGTGCAGAAAAAAACAAAACCTCAAATTAATTTAGCAAGAAAAAGATGTCCAAGCCAGACAAACTGTAATCTATTCAATAAGAGTAAGAAATGTTTGGTTGCACGTTTCTAATTAAAAAATTAAGATTTTAAAAATTTTTTCTAATTAAAAATTAAGATATTTAAAATTTTTGCAAAACGAGTTTCGAAGATACTAAAAGCATAATGAAATCACTTATATCATTAGAAATGTTAAATTTTGGCTTCCGTTTATCCCAGCAACGTGATATGTGACCTGTAAATGATGTGACCAGGTAACAACAGACAAAAAAGAACAGAAGATGCAGCGTTAAAATAGCTTTTAAAATCATTCAAACAATCAGCAACAAACAAAAAAAAATTAAACAAGTTCAATAAATCCTCCATAAGAAGAGACCGGTCTTTTATAACAAAATGTCATACGTAAACAAAAATAGCAAAGACAGACAAATATTAAAAAAATGCAAAAAAACTGTGTCAAATTCATTGAAAACTTTAGATATGCTCACTTGTGCCTTTCTCCGATGCCAAAACTGTGATTTAACCTGTAGTTAACAAAAATAGGTAAATAACGAAACTAGACAAAACAGAACATAAGTTAAGAAACAACAAAAATTTTTAAAAGTCATGAAAACCATCAGCTATCAATTCAAGTCATTAAACAGGTCGCTTCATTCCTACAAAGGGAGCCATTGAGAGCTGCCATTAATCAAAATATGTTATAAAATTACAAAAAGAAACTCAAAACACAGACAATTAAAAAATATATTTTTTTTGGGAAAAACCGGCGTCAAAGTCGTTAAAACCAAACTCCGCAAAAAAACGGGATTTACTTAAATGCGCCTTCCTTCGATGACAAACAGGCGATATCAGAATTGTATTTATTTAAACTGGGTGACAAGAACACGAAAAAGTCCAAAGCCATGAAATATATCTTTTTGAAAACATTCATTTTCAAAGTCATGAAAACCTATCAGCTTTAAAATGAAACTAAAAATGTTTGCTCCCGGAAAAAATTACATATTCCCTACGGGAATCAATGAGGCCTGCCACAACCCACAATGTGTCATACGTTTAAAAAGAATTACAATACAGACCAAGACCAAAAACCAATTACAATACAGACCAAGATCAAAAATCAATTTGAGAAAAACCCTTTTGAAGCTCTTAAAACCATAATTGCTTAAATTAAAAATAGATATCTCCAATTCCGTGACCGTTTGACGCCAAAGTCAAAATGTGACATATTACCTGTCAGTGATGAGAAAAGTTAACCAAAAAATAATTGAAAAATAGTGGCAAAGCTCTATATTCTCTTGTTTATTTTGAACACAAATGAGTTTGAAAGTTCAATAAAAACTTTAAAAACATTAACTGGCAATTGTTCATGAAGCCAATTGACCAGTCAAAAATCAGCCTTGATATGAATTGTTCTGTTCTGTAATGAACATAAAAGTCGGTAATTTTTTTAAAAAAAAGACAGCCTGATTACAATTCGGATTATTTTGGATTTTAGAATTCCACTATCAGACCAAAACTAGCCTTGCGATTACTCTTCGCACATTAAGAACATGTTACGGTTCCCAGTTTGATGGATATAGATAATTTGACAGAAAAGAGCATATATCACAGAAAAATTATGCTGCTTGTTTAATTATCGATATATTAGCTAGACACCGCGAAATTTCCAACCCAGAAAACGTTCAAAGAGAGCGGAGAGGTAAAATAGTCCATTCTTGAGTTGAAGCAAATTGTGTCAACAATTTTTAGGTGTTCACTTCAGGCAATTTTAAGCAAAATTGACTAAAGAAGTTTATTTCTTGCCATTTTTGATGAAAAAAGGCTGATTTTTTTAAACTAAGAAGCAAACTTTTGAGTCAGGAATTAGATGAAAAATTTCATCGGCACTCTTCTATCACTGAACAAAAAACCAACGACACTCATTTAAACCAATTTTAACATATTTTAGCAAAACGTACAAAAATACAGGCTTAAATTCCGAAAAATGTCAATAAAAACAACGGAAATACGTCTAATTTTCACAAAATTTTAGGGCTCTAAACAAGCAGTGGTGGGCTTGCTTCACAGCAGCGCAGAGTAAAGAGTTCTTATCCGCAGTTTCATTCTTCATCTTCGTTTTGTTTATAAGTTAAGACATGCAGAATATTGTTTTTATATAAATGAGTTAGGAGTTTCCACACCTAAACTTCCTATTGACCTGGAATAGCGGAAGGCTTCCACGCAGGCAATACAATTTTCCTATTGTAAAATTGTACTGCCTGTGGAAGGCACAGATTAAATTTAACGACTTCTAAAACACTCTTTTCTCAGACTTAATTGTCTCCCAGCTGGCGCCGGATTCTTGGATCAAAATTGTTCGCAAATTTTATACTTTGTACCAAGCTAGTTACATGAGTAATTCGTTGTGCTTTTACTTCAAAAATATTGTTCTTTAATAACTTGACGCTACCCATTCTCTAATATCTACTTAAATATGCTATCTTGCCTTCATTCCATGTCCTCGTAGACCTTTTGTCGTTTCTTTTAAAAATTCTCTCGGCTTCCATATGGAAAGTTGATCAATCATATTTCGACAGCAGTAGAGCTCTAAGATAGGAAAATTATTATTACATCTTATTTTCATCTTATTTGTCCAATTTCATTTGCTTTTTTGGAAAACAAGAACTACTTTTGTACCCAAATGCGCCGTGTTTTAGGTTTTTTCGACTTACCTACTTCTGCTGTTTTTCAACTCTTTGACAGAAAATGTTTTAACTCTACGTGCTGTGTTCTTTTATTCGTTCTCTTTAAAAATGCATTTAAACAGACGTCACTCAGTAAACAATTTGCGACAATTAAAACATTTTTTGTGACTAAAAATTTAGGTAGCAATTGATATAGCTAGGACAAATAGTGCGACATCAATTTGCTTCACTGTACAGTATGGCTGCGTTCGTGAACCCAACAAATAGGTTGTTTCACTGAAGGCTTCACTGAATATCGCAAGTTTAAAAAATGCTCCTACTTTTTTGTTCTTGAAAATTACAGCTAGCAATAATTTCTGCCCAGACTGAAATGAAAATTTGCGTCTAAGGAACAATGTAAGCTTGACTTATATATATTTCGCTTGAATGCCGTCAAATATGAAAAGTTAGTTCTTCACTTAACTGGAATATAAAAAGTCGCAAAAAAATCATATTACTTTGATCAGCCGTAAACAAATACCGTCAATCTTACCTTCACGACACGAACAGTCTGACAGACAGACAAGAAAGGAGCGTTTGATAAAGAGACGATTATTTTGAAAGAAAGGAATATATTTTTAAGAGAGCGCGAGGAGAATAAAAGGTAGCGACAAATTCTTACAGCAAAGTGGGTATCTCCCCTCCCGCCTGCAACAAAAAGTCCCCTGGGATACTTCCAAGCATAACCAGTGTCCAATCAAGGCTTCACGTCAAAAGGAGGAGATCGATATTGGTTCATATGTGGTGGCTTTGAAAGCTGAGTGGGATATATCTGCAAGAGGGAATAAGTAAACCTTCATTCACTCACTCTCAAAATGTCAATAACTTTCCACAAAATTCAATTCTTAAGTTATGTACCGAGTACGTTATATTGAAATAGAGAGAGAAAGAGAGACTGAAGAGACTTGGAGAAATTTTGCAACTGGCAATTTTATTTCTCCGGCAAGGCCTCAGTATCGCTGGCACAATTCAACTGTTTTTTAAGGAGAAAGATTTTCGGAAGTAGCTGCATTTTTGAAAATAACTTAAGAAGAACTCTTTCACCACAAAACGAGCTGCTTAACTAGTAAAAATAGCTATATTTAAATAATATAAAGACAAACAAGGCGGCTCGGTAATGTGCGATCGCACATAAGGTTCCGACCCCGCTCATCCACAATTTTGGCATAATTGTCTACCAAATGAGGAACAGATGGAAAAACACAAAAAATACAAGTATTTTTCAAAAAAAACTTGTTTATGAACGAAAAGATAGCCTCCAAAGCAAATAAATCAGTGGAGTAAAAAATGATGCATTAGATCGATGAGATATGCCGATATTAAGAAAGCGAACGAAGACGAACGGCAAAATCAAACAACAACAAACATAAATTACATCAAAAATTTATGTCCGTTTTAAAAACAAAACTTAATAACAAAGTCAAAATAGCGTCAGATAAAACTGAAAATAAACAAACTAACTTGTAGTTCACCAGAAAAAAATGGTTATTCACCAGTTCATAATAAAGCTTGGTAACAATTAGACAAAAAATTCGCTGGATGCCATTAATGAAAACCATTAGGATTCAACTAAAAAAATCCCATAGGTTTAAAATTACCAAAGCTTCTATAGAAATGAATTAAGAACTCTTGGTATTCAATTTTTTATGCATTTACAAAAAGAACTACAAATAGACAACAAACAAAAATCAATTAAAACTTGCCAGAAAATGCTTTGGAAGCCGTAAAGCCATACATTGGCCCCCAAAAATGTTCGATTGCACCTTCGTCGAACACCGATAATGTATTATGTGGCCGCTCATTAAAAAAATAAGCAACAATTAGACAAAAAAGAAAAAAATGCAAAATTATGTAATACTTGTTTTTTTCGAAAAAAATTTATTTCCAAAGACATAAAAGCCATTAATTACAAAATGAAACATTTGAATAGGTTCGTCCATTCTTCCAAAGGAAGCCCTTGAGACCTTCAATTATCCAGAATATGTCTTACGTCTACAAAAAGAACGTCAAATGTGACAAAAATCAAAAATTCATTCACTTTTTTTTGTGAACAACCCGTGTGGAAGCCAGTAAAGTCATAACGAATTCTCTTAAAACATCAGATTTGGTGACACCAATCCCTTTTGACACCTTCCCTTGAAATGTATTATGTGATTTCTCATTAAAGAAACTACACAATAATTAGACCAAAAAGAAAAAAGCAAGATTATGTAATACTTGTTTTTATCGAAAAAAATTTATTTCCAAAGACATGAAAGCCATTAATTACAAAATGGAAAAATTGATTAGGTTCGTTTTTTTCCACAGGAAGCCCTTGAGACCTGCAATTATCCAGAGCATGTCTTACGTCTACAGAAAGAACGTCAAATATGACAAAAATCAAACATTAATATTTTTTTTTGAAAAACCCGTGTCGAAGCCAGTAAAGTCATAACGAATTCTTTAAAAACATTAGATTTTGTGACACCAATCCCTTTTGACACCTTCCCCTGAATAAAATAGTGTCATCTTTAACCTTTAATTAACGAGACCAGGTAACAAACAGACAATAAAAGGAACAAAATTGCGAAGTTGAAATGTTTTTTTTTTCATTTTGGAAAACAATTGTTTTCAAAGTCATGACAGCCATTATCTATCTTCTAATATCAGAACATCGGCTCATCTACTGTTTCAGGAAAAGCCAATCAAACCGGGTCGTTGTAAAGGAAATTGAATACGACTAAAAAGACTAAAAATAAGATATATGAAATGACAATAACGTGATAATTTGACAAAACTAGAAAACATGAAAAATGGGCAAATAACTAAAAGTTAAAAAAATTCTGAAATCTAGTAATATCAAAGCCAGAACACCATAACTTAAGGCGTAAAACCGCAGTAAAGACTAAATTTGGATTCAGCAGAAAGAAGGTGCACTCTTTGTTTGCTGACACTAATCTACAAGTTGACCAACTTAAGAGAATAATGGAGGCAAAGTTCAATAAGCCATTTTTTATTTAAATATCAAATATTTTAAAAGTCAAAACGACCATAAGCTTTCAAGCGATCAACTAGATAAATTAATTTCGAGCTAATTAGGAAGCCAATTGGACCTATCACTTGTGAGCTTTGATTTGAAATGTTCTGTTATTTAATTAAAATAAAACCGATCGAAGTTTTTTTTTTAAAAAAAAACGACTGACGACAATCCGAACTATTTTTGGATTGTAACGATCCAAGATTGGTAAAGAACTAGTCTTGCTAATAGTGATTGTCCATTAGGATTATTTAATTTTTGAAATGTCATTGATAGATATTTTGTTAGTTACACAATCAGAAATAAATGCTGCGTCTTTGATAATCAACGAATAAAGTTAGCAAAAACGGCAAAGTTTTATTTACAGAGCACTCTCAACGGAAGTTGAAGTGGAATTAGCCCCATTTTCAGTCTACGAAGATTTTGTTAGTGGTTTTTGGGTGTGCACTTCCTGCAAAATTAATCAGAGTGGACTAAAGAAACCTATTTCGTGCTGTTTTTGATGAAAAAGTCGAATTTTGTGAAATATTTAGCCGGAATTTGTGACAAAAAAATTCAATGAAAATAGCCGACAATATATTTTGTCTTAAAACGTAAAATTAACAACATTTTCTTGAAAAATTTTATTAAAATTTATCAAAATTGGCGAAATTTTAGTCAGAAGTTCCGAAAAAGGTGAATGAAATCAACGGAATTCACTCTATTTTCTCGAAAGTTTACACCTCGATATCTCCCTGTCAAAAACGAAAATCAAAAAAATCTTTTTAATTCCATATTCTACGCTGGACAAGCTTTCTAATGATATCAGTCTCAACTCTCTACGATGAATATATCGATCGGCCAAAATTGACTGAACAAAAAAAAAACCCATTTGAGTATATAGTTCCTCCCCCCTCAAGAGGGGTCGGAACAAATAGCTATATTTATTAACCAAAACTTGGCGGCAATAAAAACGTGGCACGACTAAAATTATATAAGACTAAATGTCATTTCGGTTTTGAATTCTTACTCTTCAGAGAACTGAACGTAGAATTACTGGTCCTTATCTTCAAAATCTCTCGTTTTTTATTAAAAAATCGAGACGGAACTCTCGTTTAGCATAAATTAAAAAGGGCTACTTACAACAAACTTTATTGTACGGATGTAGTGAACAACGTTGTGTATTGAGTTCAAGAATTAGTCAAATTCGTGTGAGCAAGGGCAGTAATTAGATTTAAATTGTACTCGGAGCCCGAGAAAGTTAATGGAGAAAAAGATTTCATCAAGTTTGTTAAAATTAAGCGAAAGCTGTAATGGACACAAACAGAAAATAGATATCAAACTAGACTAGAATATTTAAAAGATAAACAAAAAAAAACCCTGTTAACTTGAACAGATAGAAGATCTCTCGTTACATAAATTTTATCGAGTTTAAAAAATTAAGGGAAAGCTTAATGGAAGCAGACGTTCTAATGTCGTCTCCAATTTGTAATAAATCCACAGACGTCACGACCAAGCTGTCACACGAAAGGATTAAAGGCTTTAATTCTTTGATACTTTGGATAAGTAAAAGTCGGATGCAAATGACAGAAAAGCATCACATTTCTCCATTTGAAAATATCAGCATTAAATGGCTTGCATCGAAATCGTATGAATTATTAAATCAAAATGCAACTTCTTTATTCAAAATTTGCATAAATTAATGAAAGCGTGCATTCAAATTGGAGCATTTGGTCTCTCGGGATACATGCACGATTAGACTTTGGACAATTCTATATTTATAGGCTTTTAATGCATTTAGAAAGGTAATTTAGAATAACCCGAAATTACGCTGAAGTCACGTAACAGGATTAGTCTGGGCTTCAATTTTCTAGTTCAACATTTCCACCTACTTATCCCCCTATATCAGTAGGCTATAATGGTTAACAGTCGTAAAAGCGTCTAGTTAACAAAATGTATGAATATGACATACAGGAGCAAAATTAACAAAAATCAAGTGGAACCGGATCTTGCAGCAGGTGCAGAATTTTAAGAATAAAATAATCAAGGGGCCAAATTGAATATTATGATGATCAAGGTGCAACGGTCCCTTGATTACAACAATAATTTGAAAAATTCAAATTCAAAAATTCAAAAGTCAAGACGGGCCACGGAGGCCGTTCATCAGCGTATCTACACTTCATAATTAGAATTTTTAAATGTTGAAATGAGAGTTAAAAAAATAATTCATTCACCCCTTGCTTTCACATGCTAGCAGTAAAGTAAACAGAATTCAAATAACCAGTCGCCTAAGAGCACCGAATTAGAAAAGTTTGTAAAGACAGCTGAAAAATCAATTGAACAGTTGTTCAAAAATCATTGAAAGTTTGTTAAAATTAAGCGAAAGCTGTAATGGACACAAACAGAAAATAGATATCAAACTAGACTAGAATATTTAAAAGATAAACAAAAAAAATACCCTGTTAACTTGAACAGATAGAAGATCTCTCGTTACATAAATTTTATCGAGTTTAAAAAATTAAGGGAAAGCTTAATGGAAGCAGACGTTCTAATGTCGTCTCCAATTTGTAATAAATCCACAGACGTCACGACCAAGCTGTCACACGAAAGGATTAAAGGCTTTAATTCTTTGATACTTTGGATAAGTAAAAGTCGGATGCAAATGACAGAAAAGCATCACATTTCTCCATTTGAAAATATCAGCATTAAATGGCTTGCATCGAAATCGTATGAATTATTAAAACAAAATGCAACTTCTTTATTCAAAATTTGCATAAATTAATGAAAGCGTGCATTCAAATTGGAGCATTTTGTCTCTCGGGATACATGCACGATTAGACTTTGGACAATTCTATATTTATAGGCTTTTAATGCATTTAGAAAGGTAATTTAGAATAACCCGAAATTACGCTGAAGTCACGTAACAGGATTAGTCTGGGCTTCAATTTTCTAGTTCAACATTTCCACCTACTTATCCCCCTATATCAGTAGGCTATAATGGTTAACAGTCGTAAAAGCGTCTAGTTAACAAAATGTATGAATATGACATACAGGAGCAAAATTAACAAAAATCAAGTGGAACCGGATCTTGCAGCAGGTGCAGAATTTTAAGAATAAAATAATCAAGGGGCCAAATTGAATATTATGATGATCAAGGTGCAACGGTCCCTTGATTACAACAATAATTTGAAAAATTCAAATTCAAAAATTCAAAAGTCAAGACGGGCCACGGAGGCCGTTCATCAGCGTATCTACACTTCATAATTAGAATTTTTAAATGTTGAAATGAGAGTTAAAAAAATAATTCATTCACCCCTTGCTTTCACATGCTAGCAGTAAAGTAAACAGAATTCAAATAACCAGTCGCCTAAGAGCACCGAATTAGAAAAGTTTGTAAAGACAGCTGAAAAATCAATTGAACAGCAAAACTGGCATAATTTTGATTTTAAAACAAAAACAAACAGTAAACTTAACCGTGAGCCAACAATTAAATTTTAACACTTGGTACAATTGCACGCAACCAGAGACAAAATCCTCCGAGCGCATTTACAGGGTTTTTGAATTTAGTTTTTCTTGAAGTCATTTAGTTTGTTCTCGAAGGTTTAGTTTGTAAAGTTAGCAGATCACGACAGTATATTTTGTTATCTTACGATCGACTCTGTTTGAGCAACACATTTAATTTTTGAATAAAGGAATTTGGTTTAGGCAAAAATCAAGAATGAAAAAGTTACTCGAGAAGTGAACGCGAAAGAATGTTCTAGAACAAAACGGCCAAGCATAAATGTCGCAAGACTCACACACTTACATTAATCACTAAATGCTTCACTAGCAAGCTCAATTTCAAAATATCATCACTATGTACCTCAAAAGATGCCGAGGAAAACCGTTTCAAGCATATTTAAAAAAATACTAGTAGGCCCTCAAAACCATCACAAGAAAATCAATTGAAGGAATAGATTTCTTAGAATCAAAACCATCACAAGAAAATCAATTGAAGGAAGAGATTCTAAGAAATTAGAATCTCTGTTTCTCACCAGCTCGGTCCCAAACACATGCCCCTCGCTTAACAACATAAGGTCTTACCGCTTGCAAGTACCCTATTTACCAGCAATCTTTCGACTTTTTTTGGCTTTGCTATTTTGCATGCTTAAGGAGAGCTGAGACTTGCGCCAATAACGAGCTTCTATACTGTGCCATAGCGAGTCTCAAAACGCATATACTACGTTAGGCTGCATGTATAGGGTGCGTTAAAACATCCGAAGATTACGAGCTAAAGCATGGTGCCATATACCTTTACTATGGTGACAAATACCTTTGGAGGAACATATGGGCACATCCCAATATTAATTTCAATGATGAGCTATTATATAATCCAATCATGTAATAAACATTGGTTACTTCAATGCGATAATAAATTATTTGAAAAATTCTCCTCATAAAAAAGCGCAAAGCAATGGCCAGAAAAATTGAGCAAAACTGCTAAATCGGTATATAAATAGAGGTTTAAAGTGTTCTATTCTGATGACGCGAGAGCCGACAAAGATCCGAAGAAATAACCTCAAAAAGAAAGTAGGGGGCTCATTGCAAGCTCCTTCAGCTTTAAGTTATAAAGCAACTTAAAGCATTATCAACCTATTATAAACAACTAATAACTTTTCAAAACTGGCGACGTTTTAACCACACTTTAAAAAGCGACAGTTGCTTCGAGAGCTTAAGAACCTGCAGGAGCTTAAGAACCTGCACAATTGGAATCTTCGCAAAATTTGAGAAATCAAAGGCAAACAATTATATCGAAAATCAAGATCCGTCAGGCAAACACATTGCATAAGAAAATTGTTGGAAAGGAATTAAACGATAAATAATTGGATCGTTAGCGAAAAATTGTAGAACTCCAAAACCAACAAAACCTATTTCGCAAAAGCCGAAAAAGGGTAACCTCATCTGTGGCTTCAATCTTCTTGCCGACGAAAAAAAAATCAAGTGATGGCCAAAAAGCTCCCAGCTCAGCTATCATTATCACAGCTTTTACTAAAGAAAAGAGACGGGAGAAATCCTCTCTTTTTACGAATTCTTCTGCATCAGAACTTTCTTTGGACAAAGTTTCGGCATATTTTTGCATCTATGTTTAATTTTGACATACTTTTTCGGCCACTGACTTTACTTGCATCTGTTTCGGCGCATGAACCTTTTGGCATTTGCATTTTTCGATCACTGACTTTTTTTGGATTTCGGTCAATGGCTCTTTTTCAATCTGCACTCCGTCGACATTGACACTTTAAGAGATTATTTTTCGGTCATTGACCTCTCGCCGTCTGTCCTCTTAACCATGCTGCTCAAGAGCCTCAAACATGCTCCTCAGAGACCTCTTAAACATGCCTTTTCTCCTTTCTTAAAACATGGTGCCTTATAAACTGCCACGCATTTAATATATAGGATTAGAAAATTGAACTGATTTAACACAATTCGCTATTCAGTAGATTCATGCGATTGCATTAAAATGCATCCGTAGTCTTCTAATCTGTTTCGGCATCCACTTGCAAATGTGATGGTTGAACTATTTCTTCGAAAACTCTTAGATCTCAGAATTTTACTGAATATATAGGAAGATATCAACTGATCTGCAATCTAGTTGTTGACAAAATTTTGTTTCTTACTTAACTTTTACAATTGCCAAAACCTCCAAATACTTTTCTCGCGATCTACCGAACTCTATTTTACAGTTGTATTAGATTCATTATAATCAATTGAAGTGTACTTAAGTAAGTGTACTAGCGTCGTGTACTAAGAAGCGTACTAGCGTCGTGTACTATTGAAGTGCACTAAGAATTACTCGCGTCGGACAAATTGCTCTCTATCGACATGCGGGGCGACTCAATTTAGAGGGGACTGTAGCCTAGATAATTTTTTATGCGTGCACATGCCTTCCAAGGAGTGCTTCGAACCCACGACCACCATCGTAATAGATAGAATCCTCACTCACTACACTTTCATGACCTTGTACTGTCATATCTTACCGTCAGCTTTATTTTAGCAACCGATTTAATTTCTGAATAGGAGCAATTTAGATCACCCAAAAATTAAAGCGTGAAAAAGTTGCTCAAGAACTGAAATCGAAAGAATGTTCTACAGCAAAATCGCAAAAATGGTCAAGGGGAATTCGGCATAAAGAAGACACATTTACGATAATTTCTTCGAACTTAGTTCGAGAGCAACTAATTATTTTGGTCAAATGAAGATTCTGCATAGAGCTATTAATAATTTTGCAGCAGATTTCATGCAGCCGAGCTTTCATAATTCTATGAAAATTTGACTCCTATGGTTTAGAAAAATGCTGAAATGTGCATGACTTGAGTAAAATCTCTTTGTAATTTCAATCAGACAGCGCCGAATACACGTCGCTGAATGGAAAATAAAGAACGCTACCGGCCGCTGCACAATATAAGATACACAATTTAACAATAATTAAGAGAAGACCGAATCTAGAGAAAGAATACTTTCAGTTTGGAAGCGCAAAATCTGCGATAAGAGGGAGTTGCACACCACTGAACAAAGATTGCGCCATCGGAAGAGCGTTTGAAATTATCCAATGAACTGCAAAGCGACAACTCGTATCTCATTTCTTCAATGAGCTTAGCCTATTCAACTATGAAGCATGTCAATTTCAATAAATGTGAAATACTAAATTCTCAGAAATTTGTCAGCACAATAGATTGAATCCTTTAAACCGAAAAATCAAGAAACATGCATTGAAAATTTAATGCAAGCTAGTTTCATACTGATATCATTTAAAAGGTATCGTCACAGTTTAAAGGTATCAAAACTACTAAAACAAAAGCTAAACACGACACAAGGCTTTTGCCTTCCTTTTGTCGTAATCTTTCGCTTGTTAATTTAGCTTCAAAGTCTAGTTTATTGGTTTCTCACGTTTATTTTCAAATTACATCAAAAATGTAGCTCTATCACATCCGCTTTTGTTTCAAGACGAAAAGACAAAAAGTGACTAAAATCAACTCAAAAAGGCTATATACATTGATGAATTTAATGGTGAGCGGGCACATTAACAAAACGTTAGAATCGTAACTAATTGTTTGAGAGCATAGCCATTACACAAACAAAACAAAAGAATTAACCAGAACATCCAGACTATGAATTGGAGTCTGATCCTTGAGATTCGCAACTAAATTCATGTGTGCAAGAAACTTTCCCTTCTCATGAAGGCACGCTCACGGATTTGGACAGCGGTTCTCATATAAATATTGAGGTTTCGGATCGCCGAATTGGCGTGGGCTCCGTTGTTCTTTGGAAAAGCTGCTGCCATCTAGGTATTATTACGAAGCAATGTTCCAACAATTCGAAGAAATGGGGAAAACATTTTAGTCCATCTTTCTTTTCTTCAGTCTTTTTCGCAAACAACTCAAGCACTGTACAAAGACAGAAAATCAACATAACCCACTAACGTCGGATGAATTGCTCTCTAACAACAGTCGAATGCTGAATTCTATTATATCCCACATGTGGGTTGTGGAGGTGAATAAGTTTTCCAAGTAGATTCTAAGGACACTTTTTTAAGAATTATAATGAAAAATGAACCTAAATCTTGCGCATTTTTCATCCGAATCTCAACAATAAGAAGTCCCTATAGATATCAGCAGCTTGAATTGCGAAAAAGCTCACTTTAGATCATGCGAAAATCAAAAGATCAGGGGACGAAAAGTCAAAGTGAAATCCAGCAAGCTACAATTTTGCATAAAAACACTTAAGACTAGTGTGGCTTCAAGCATCGTTCGAGAGCAGTTAAGAAGTTATCATAAAAAAGCTTCTGACATGTAGCTTTTAATTCTAAGAAAGATACTTAAAAACTGATTTAAAAAACACAATAACGCAAGCAAAATTTTCAAACAAGCTGTAGCAACCAACTGCCTTCCTTACAGCGCATCAGTTCAACACCACAAAGCTAAAGAAAAAAAATTTCTTGGCCCGTGTACTCTGATGAAACTATGAAAAACAGTTTGTTACTCCAGGGTGAAAAATTAATTATACAAATGAATTAATACCTTACCGCTTTTAAGGATAGTCTAATAAGAGGCGAGATTAACCATTATCATCAACATATACATCAAAATGATGTAAAACATTTAATTATAGGCAGACAGATTCAGCATAGCAAAAAAAAAGAAAACTAAGAAAGAAGTGTAACCGAATAAAATATCCAAAAAAGCAAACACATTTTTTATGCATGTATAATTCTGCAAACGATAAATATTTAGTGTTGACTGAGCTTTGTAACAATTAAGAATCTAGCTAATTTTGGTTAGTTAATATTAAATTGAGCTAAATCGCAGTAAGTCTTGCTCCGAAAAATGAGAAAAAATTAAATAGCAACCACTTTTTGCTGCAATACAATATAACGTCTAGTTTACAAAATCTTGTAAACTGCACGTCAATCAATAACTTAAGCGCTTTCAATTTTTTGAAATCCGAAGACGAAACTTAGTAACAGAAAATCAGTTCCGCTCAAATTTTGTTCGCAAGGTAAGTTTCACATATATGGAAAACTTTACAAAAAATATATCTGACGCTTGAACAAGTCTGATTACTGCACTTCACAATTAGCTAGAAAATAACAAAAGAAACAAAGCAAACAAAAACTGATTAGGACTGCGAACCCCTACGTTGATATGTACAGGTTCCGCGCAAACGAAACATAGCTGGCAGATTGCCAGAAAATAGCCGCAATAGATTCGTAGATCGGCCGTCTAAAAAAAGTAAAAAAGACAGAACAAAAAAATTCGTCTTTTCATTGAGGGCTGATCTGTTATATTTTGATTAAAAATCTGTTGACCTTATCTCTTTGAAGTAAATAAAAGTCAATTTCAAAGTGAGGAAGTCATTTTTGAGAGTGAGGTAAGTCAAGTGTGACCAAAAATTTAATCACGAGAAAGAAAAAAACTCGCTCCACTAAGAGCGAAAAATGACATCACACATGCAATTCAGTTGAAATTGCATGAACGAATGAACAAAAAGTGGCTGTGACTTCATATGGTCGTAACAAAAACTATGACGAAATAAAAAACATAGCCGGAAGAATTCCGGAAGCGACTCGAAGCGTAAAAACTTCGCAAACCAAACCATTATTACAGCGGAAGCCACTACCTTTTGTATTATACCATTAACTCACTACATCTTCAGGTCTGCTCTAAAAATTGGTGAAACTTTAGCCACTGTCAACAAGAGAAACAAAATGCAGCAAA
This sequence comes from Convolutriloba macropyga, assembly GCF_964194025.1. Classification (NCBI taxonomy): domain Eukaryota; kingdom Metazoa; phylum Xenacoelomorpha; order Acoela; family Convolutidae; genus Convolutriloba; species Convolutriloba macropyga. The sequence goes on from NC_134470.1 coordinate 12,648,703, forward strand.
ATTGTATATTATTGAAAACGTTTGGTAACGTTAAAAAATCCAAAATAATTAAGGTGGTCAAAAACCTGATAGTCTGAAAAAGCTGGCACAGTTATCAATAGCCCTCAAATAATTCATGATTCTAATCTGAAAAAGATCGCGAAAGCAAACGGCAGATAATAATCTTAGAAACTAAGTTAAATCTTTTCAAAAAAAGAAAGCTCAAATTTAAGAATCAGAAAACAACTATAATTACACTTCTAATTACTGCGATTAAAACAAAAAACAACCCACACATACTGTTGCTTTCTGTTCATAAGCTAGACAACATGATTTCATACTAAATCAAAAATAAAATTGATCATAGAGATGACATAAGCGGCAGAAGAATATTCAAAGGCAAAAAATCGTTTAAATTAATACCAAGGCCGGAAGAAAGCTGCAATAAATAGTCATTAGTAGAAATTTTGGAAGAAGCTTGCTATCAAACTCTCAGTACTGCCTTTTGTTGAATGAAATCAATTGCACACCAAAGAAAAGACGTAAATCTAACAAAAAGCTGAAATCGTTCATTTTTTACAACTGAAAAAAAATTTAAACCGAAAATAAATTTAGGTGCCAGGACAAAGCTGGAATGATACTAACTAGAATGTGAAGAATATTGGCACAAAGTAAGGAACGCCGTAACACACTTTCTTGATTTTTGAAAGTTAAAAATCAATTTAAAAAATTCAAGAAAAACGAATACATTTCATTGTTCAGCATTCAAGACAGAGAAAAGATAACTAGTCATCCGATACAAAGATCTATCCTGAAGAGACCAAAAATAGGAAAAAGCAGAATTAATCAATAAGAAACATTGAAACGTTTTGCAAAAAAAAATGGTCAAAGAACTTTTAAGACTGTATTTATGAAAAAGTTTTAACTGTTTTCTCAAAACTTAAAGCCAAAAAATGATTGAATTTTTATTGAAACGAAATTAAAGTCCCTCATGTTGCACAAAAAACTATTTCTAGCAATTACAACCAAAATACAAACGAAAAACTGACGAAAATCGGAAAAAACTACCAAAATCGGATTAGCATATGTACAATTTTATGGAACAAAATTACATCGAGGTAGAAAGAGGCGTTGAGTATAGGCATTATCAAAGAGAAATTGCCATATTAACTGATTTATGACAAAAAGACGGTTGAAAGATCCAAAAAAGAAGAAGTTAAAAGAAAAAAAGCCAAAAATTAACTAAAAAATCAAGAATTATGAGCCAATTTTCAACTTGAAACGCAATACCAGGCTCTGCAAAACACTGTGGCATCAATTTCCGAGGTTAACATTTCAATATAGTATCGAATAAAATTTATTTCTACAAGGAACCAAATTAAAAGCAAAAAAATTGGGCCACTTGACGAAAAAACGGCTAAAAACGGTTATCTATATGTGCAATTCAGTCAAAAACTACTTTTCACAGTCAAAAAGTCATTCACTAAACGCAGCGCATGATCAAAAAACTTCTCTCGCTTAGCGAAAATCTGTTCACCAAGACAGCTTTTCTCACTTTTGCTTTTAGGTCAAAATGCCGCGTGAACAAATCTACTTCCTGTAAAAAAAAACCGAGAGAAAACCAATACTCCTCTTCGAGTCGTAAAAAACCAAGAGAAGGCCAATAATAGCCCCGGCTATCGCTGTGCGGCTATTAATAGAATAAGATTTGGTAATTTTTGACCAGTTTATGTTCCGTTCTGTTTAACTTGGTTAATAATAATTGTCAGAAGCTGTCAGATACGAGTGACGCGGCTATTAACGGCTACAAAGAGCAGACTTCTAAAAAAGTTTCAAGTTGTTCTTGACATCATCAAAGTTTGAGTTTCCAGCAATCAAAAATGCAATGCACGCCATTAGGAGGCAAGTAGGTTTAAAATGTGGTAAACAAAAATTAATTCCCAATTTTTTGAAAACAATTTTATGAAAAAACGAGTACCTTGAAAATGATTTCACAAAAACTATTCACTAGGCAACAAAAAGTTAACCTATACCACTGCCAAGGAACAACTAAAACAATAACAGGCAAGGTTAACTTAGTATAAATCGAAACATTTGCAGCATCTGAAATACTAATTACAATGGAACTCGTTGCAACAATAAAATCATATAATGAATCATTAAAAAACGATAGTGATCCAGCAAGATCTTATAAGAATTATCCAATTGAAAGTGAAAATATTTTAGCTGATAGATTTAGTTGCTGCATGCCAAAAGCAATAAAATTGCGACTAAAGAAGAAGCGGTAAAACAAAGCCTACATTAAGAGCCGTTTGCTAAAGTACAATCACATCAGAACACTCTTGTAGTACAAATTAGTCAGCATAGCAGACAGCATTTCATAGACAATTGCTCAAAAATCGCCAATTGATGCCAACAAGAAGAAGTTTGAAGCTTGTTTTTTAAAAGAAAAAGTTAAAATTTACTTAGTTCTCATTTATGCTACTATACATTGAGAAAATTTACTCAGAATGATCTGCTAAATTTTTCATATCATGTACCTTCAGCAAAATGAACTGTTTGTTTATATTACTATCAACAATTTTGCGATTCCGAACCCTCGTACAGAACGTAAGTTCGGCCAAATTTGAAAACTTGACTTTGACTTGGATTGCACTTAGCTTTGGTGTTTGTCGCTGATTTCTTGTCGTTCTTCTTGTTGTTTGGATGATGGAGACAGCGAGGTCGGTTTGGTTGCAATTTTGGTTGTCTGTTAATTAGGGGTTTGGGTTGGTTTGGAGGGATTGAGTGCTGGGGTGCAAAAAGAAAGAAGAAAGAAGAAATTAACGATACTCTGTTGCAATGTGCACCAGTCACCCGAAAAATGCACCGATTGAGGTGCAATAATGACTCGAAAAAATCTATAACCCAACAAAAGACAACAAACTTAGAAATCACGAACTTCGGGAACTGTTTCCTTTCCCCTCGAAAACATTATCTTTCATAACCATAAGTAAACAATGTTATGCGTTTTAACACTGATAATCGTTTGCATAAGCCGATAAGAGGTGGGTCAAAAACTATGAGCATATGCCATCATAAAGGTGTAAACATGTTAATTATAGATTATTATATTCCACTAAAGGTAACAGTTGCACGACTTGAGCCATCCTCAATGTTGAAAAACTTTCAGCTTGTTGCTAAATTGCAAAACGAAATTTGGTAGTTTTTTTTTGACGTTTTACCACTGACCTATTTATCCACTGGTGATATTGAGGGAACAAATCTCAAATCAGTTGCCGTCAATAAATTAACTTTAACAATGAAAATTAACCAGGAGAAAGTTGCGCTTCATCAAGGAAGCGGAGTAACTTGAATAACCGAATTCGATACAGGGAATGGTTGAGAGAGGATTGTGAATTGAACAAAAGCACCTTCCTCTGCCCTGTGTTAAATTACCACCTAAGGACAGAGACAACAAAGGGATTGGCAGCAACAACAAAGGTGGCGGAAAAGGAGGGGGGAAGGGGTTACGGTGAAATAAAGGAAAGCAATACACAAGATAGAGAAGCGCCAATTTTTCACTCTTCAAAAGCTGCAAAAATGGGAGAGGAAGAACTCACATGATCTCCCAGCATACCACCATCTGATATCTCCTGTTTTGGTTTTAAAAATGCACGAGAGGGGGGGGGGGGGCGGGCAAAGTAGCTCCCATTTTGAATCCTAGATGCTCGAAAAATATCTATTTTTATCGCAACTTTAATCTTCTTGCAGATTTCCGAACAAAAGCGCAACCGACGTAGCGAGTCGGCATACCGAGAACAAAGCAGCAATATTAACCTGACAACCTGAATAAACTGGCTAGACAAAAATCTTGTCGAAATGTTGAATAACGTCTGATAGATTCTCAAATCAACTGAGCGATCTATCCAGTCATATAAATTGGTGATTTCAATTCAATCCACTGGTCTGACGAGACACCATTGGAGCTCTTTCGTTATTTTACCTAGCAGAATCTTCCTCTATCAGCCTTATTATCAGAACAACAGGGGAAATGATGCCAGGGTATCATCAACTTCTTCTGCCTTATACAAACTGATTAAAAAATTAGATAGATAAATAGAGCTTACCGAACTGTGTGCCGATTGATACAGTGTTGTGTGGTGAACAAACAATACAGAAAGAGAAAAAAAGAACAAAGTGAAATGGATAGAAGGAAGAGAGGAAGGGCAGAATAAAAGATGTTAATGAAGTGACGAAAGAATTTTAGTTGAACTGGAGAAAAGAGAAGAAATCCTTAACGCTACTGTGTAAACACATCCCCCGCCACTAGTTGTAACTATTTGGGGCTTCCTTGATTTATTCCCTAATTTACCGAGAGAGAGGGAGAGATGGGAAAGAGCAATAACTGGGATAAAAACAAGCGGAGCGCAAAATGAAAGCGACTTGCTGAGCGGAGCAAATGCGACAGGTATCTACAACACACAACACACACACACACACACACATGCACACTACCACTTACCATCTATTCGAGATCACCTTCTAAACCTACAGAGCAATACATCGAAAAATTGCAGGACCCACAAAATACTGGTGGTCAAAGTGAAAGCAACTATTAGACCTTACGAGAAGACATATTTCTCTACGTTCGTCAAAATTTACATCAGATCGTCAGAATTAAGACAAGTTATTGGCTTAATTCCAACTTCAAGTTTCCCCATATCCAAAATTAGTCAGTGAAACTAACCCAATTGCCAAACCCACGTGTATATAGAACTCTAGGAGCTCAGAAGAGTTGGAAATACTTTTGGAGAATCAACCGCTTAATATCAGTCTTTTCTATCGAAAAGTCTGAAATCACGTGCGGTACCCCAAAATCTGAGTAATAAATAAACAACTTTCGCCGACTTTTTTTGGGGGGGGGGCAGAAAGCGACGATCGGCTTGGAGGACATTCGGTTAATTTGATTTGCCCTATAGGTAGATAGCGTGCAAGATGGGCGATGGGCACCCGACTACATACAGTGTACAACTCTTTACCATCTCCTCACCTCACCACCAGCACAACTCAACTGCATCGGAGTAGGAGAGGGGAGAACAGAGATAGATTGGACTACCAATTTGGTTGCTATCACAAAGTATAAATGGTAAACAAAGATACACTGAGAGAGAGAGAGAGAGAGAGAGAGAGACAAAACAACTAGGGGGCAACCACCACTGCAAAGTGGAATGAAACAGCACACATGATACCTTTTTCATCACTCAGGGGGCGAGGAAAAGTGAAATGAAAATCAAGTTCACAATTTAATTTCACTTCATCAAATACAACTAATGCGGTGTGATTAAACTAGGGACCAAAATGCAATTTACACTGATTTATCAAATCAGATAAAATGGGATAAAATTTTTGATCCATTCATCATTTAACACTAAGCTGCGAAATTTGCTCGCATATTACCCGAAGAGTATATATGTCAAAGTAGCTCACATAACTTTGTAATGCAGATAGAAACAAGGCGGCTCGGTAATGTGCGATGGCACATAAGGTTCCGACCCCGCCCATCCACAAATTTGGCATAACTGTCTACCAAATGAGGAACAGATAGAAGAACCCAAAAATTATTTTTTGCGATTCCCAAAAAAGCCCAAGTCTTTTTCAAAAAATTCTGTATCAACGATAAGATAGCCTCCAAAGCAAATAACTCAGTGGAGTAAAAGTTGATGCATTAGATTGCTGTAATATGTCAATATTAAGAAAGCGAGTCAAGACGAAAAGCAAAATCAAACAACAACAACAACAAACATTAATTACATCAAAAAATTTATGTCCCTCTTAAAAACTAAATTTAATAACAAAATCAACATACCGTCAGATAAACCCAAAACTAAACAAAAATAACTTATAAATCCCCAGAAAACATATGCAACCAGTCCATAAAAAGGTTTGGTAACGATTTCCACTACTTCTATAGAAGGGCATTAGGACCTGTCCTTATTCATTTTTTAAAGCGGCTAAAAAGAACAACAAAGAACAAACAAAATTTCAATTGAAACTTGCCAGAAAACGCTGTCAAAACTGTCAAGCCAATTTTTGGCACTCAAAATACATTTGATTGCGCCTTCTTCAAACAGCTATAATTTAGTACGTGGCTATTCATTAGTAAGACTAGGTAACAAGCAGACAAAAAAGCGAAGTGCTAAAGTATGTAATTTTTTTTCGAAACAAAATTACATTTAATGTCATGAAAGGCATTAATAACAAAAAGAGCTATTTAAATAGTGTCGTTTATTCAAAAAAAGCCCTCGAGGCCTGTAATTATCCAGAATACTTCTCGCATCTACAAAAAGAACGTCAAATATGACAAAAATCACATTAGTTTACTTTTTTTTGTGAAAAACCGGTGTCGAAGCCAGTAAGGTCATAACAAATTCTTTAAAAGAATTTGGGACACCAATCCCTCTTATTCCTTTGACACCCATAATGTTATATTTGACCTGTAGTTAACTAACGAGATTAGGTAACAAAAAGAAACATAAAAAGAACAAAATTGCGAAGTTCAAAAAATTTTTTTTTTTAAATTTTGGAAAACGATTATTTTGATCGTCATGAAAGCCATCAGCTATCTACTAATATCAGAATATCGGTTCTTCTACTCTTCTATGAAAAGCCAATGAAAGCTATCACTATACAGGAAATTTCATGCGACCGAAATGACAAAGTATAAATGACAGTTAGAGACAAAATTAAAAAATTCAATTGATTTCTTCAAGAAAGAGGCGTCGAGGCCGTTAAAACGATGATGTATATCTTTCAGAATTTTAATATGTTCAATTGTGCCTTATTCTGAATGCTAATGAGGTGACATGAGAACCGTCAAAAAAGTGATAATGTGACAACATTAGAAAACGTGAAAAACTGGCAAAAATCAAAACAAAAAAAATCTGAAATCTTGTGGTATCAAAGCCAGAAAACAATAATTTCAGGCTTAAAACTGCAACTGAGAATAAATGTTAAATAAGTAGAAAGAAGAAGCGGTCGTTTTTTGCTGACATTAAGCTGGAAATTGTACAAATTAAGAAAAAAAGTAGAGAAAAAGTTAATTAAGCCATCATTTATTGAAAGGTCAATTATTTTTAAAAAAAGAAACGACCATAAATTTTCAATTAAAAATCCTAATGCATTAGCTTGGAGCTGCTTAACAAGCAAATCGGTTGGACCTATCACTCCTGAGCTTTGATTTGATATGTTCTGTTTTTTATTATTAAAAAAGTCTTTTTTTTAAAAAAAAAAAAGACCGACTGATTAAAACCCGATTTTTTTTGGATTGTAACAGTCCTAGAATGGCCAAAAACAAGCCCTAATAATACTTATTGTCCCTTAGGAATAACTGATTTTTCGAATGTTGTAGATATAGATAATTTGTTAGTTGAAAACTCAAAATAAATTCTGCATTTTTGATAATCAACGAGTAAAGTTGGCAAAACACGGCAAGGTTTTAACTACAGTGCACTCTCAGCGGACTCTGAAGTAGAAATAGCCCCCCTCTGAGTCTACAAAGATTTTTTGAGTGTTGTTTGGGGATGTACTGTCGGCAAATTTAATCAAAGTGGACTATATTAGCTTATTTCGTGCTGTTTTTGATGAAAAAGTCTAAATTTTGAAATGTTTATCCAGATTTTTTGACCAAAAAAATTAAATCAAAACAATCAACAATGCTTGTTCGTCTTCAAAAATAAAATCAACGACACTATTCTTAAAAATTATAACAAATTTTAGCAAAATTGACGAAAATTTAGGCAAAAATTCCGGAAAATGTGAATAAAAACAACGTGAATTCACTCTTCTTTTCTCAGAACTTTAAACCTCGATAACTCTCTTTAGAAATCGAAAATTAAAAAAATCTTTTTAATTCCATATTCTACGCTGGATGAGCTTTCTAATGATACCAGTCTCAACTCTCTACGATGATTATATCGAGCGGCGAAAATTCACTGAACAAAAAAAAAAAAACCCAGTTGAGTATATAGTTCCTCCCCCCCCTCAAGAGGGTCGGAACAAAAATTAATGGAATGCTGTGTGTAACAATAATGAACTGAAACCATGGCCCTGAAATACATGCAAAAAGTCAAATGGTTACTAACTATTTAATGGTTCTTCTGAAAACTATTTAAAAGGCTTAATAAAATTCCTGTTAAAACCCATATTATTTACAGTCTGAATAGTATAATCAAGTTAATCATCTTAAAAGAGGTCACGCACACATTATCGAGAGTCCGGCTGAAAGGATAATCTAAAATGTGTAGAAGCGAACACAAACACTACGTAAAAAAACGTAAATTTGTCCCAAAAAAGAAGACAAAAGACCAATCAATTATTTACAAACCGAAAAACAAGCAGGCACAGGCAGGTCTGCTTTCGCATACCTAGTTAAGACCGTCCACTCGAATGTGTTTTTAAGAATGTCTTAGTCTTATCAGATTGTTGAGATTAACTTTAGGATTGCAAACTAACATTGATTGCGTAAAAAAATTATAAAAGGCAGCTGAACACAGTACGATATTTTCTTGGCATAGAGTAGAAATCAGACTTTCGCCGATACGCTTACTGAACTACGAACTGGATTGGTACCAAAATCGTAGGACAATTTGGCTGATCCCCGGCAGCTATGACCTTTGCGTAATTTCAACATGCGAGAAAAGTGCTATAAAAAAGAGAAACAATAACGCTAAAAGGTCCACAAAATTTTTTTTCCAATAATTATAAAAAACTTCATTGAACATCTGACTGTTTTCTTTCTTTTTGGATATACTGGAAAAGAAATGCTGAGTTCTCAGTAAATTTATATTTCGTTAACGTTCTGATTTTTCGGATAAGTGCGTTTTGTGACAGCCTTATGAGCGTTATGATCAATATAACAGACAACTTCATGAACCATCGACTTTTGAAATCTAATGCTGAAAAAAGGAGAAAGTGTGATGAAAAAAAAATTTCCTTTTGTAAAATCTTTTTTAAATCTAAGAATTACTGGGTAGTTCAACCACTAAAAGAGAAACCACTGTAATTTTATAGTTCTTTTCAACTAATTGTTCCGACCCTCTTGGGGGGGGGGGGGGGGGAACTATATACTCAACTGGGTTTTTTTTTGTTCCGTGAATTTTCGCCGCTCGATATATTTATCGTAGAGAGTTGAGACTGGTATCATTAGAAAGCTCGTCCAGCGTAGAATATGGAATTAAAAAGATTTTTTTAATTTTCGTTTTCTACAGGGAGTTATCGAGGCTTAAACTTCTGAGAAAAGAAGAGTGAAATCACGTTGTTCACATTTTCCGGAATTTTTGCCTAAATTTTCGTCAATTTTGCTAAAATTTGTTATAATTTTTAAGAATAGTGTCGTTGATTTTATTTTTGAAGACGAACAAGCATTTTTGATTGTTTTGATTTAATTTTTTGGTCAAAAAATCTGGATAAACATTTCAAAATTTAGCCTTTTTCATCAACAACAGCACGAAATAAGCTACTTTAGTCCACTTTGATTAAATTTGCCTACAGTACACCCCCAAACAACACTCATACAATCTTTGTAGACTCAGAGGGGGGCTATTTCTACTTCAGAGTCCGCAGAGAGTGCCTTGTAGTTGAAACTTTGCCGTTTTTTGCTAACTTTACTCGTTGATTATCAAAAATGCAAAATTTATTTTGAGTTTCAACTCAGAAATTATCTATATCTACAACATTCGTTCATCAATTGTTCTTAACGGACAATAAGTATTAACAGGGGTAGTTTTGAGCCATTCTTGGACTGTTACAATCCAAAAAAATCGGGTTGTAATCAGTCGGCCTTTTTTTTTTTAAAAAAAGACTTTTTTTTAATAATAAAGAACAGAACATATCAAATCAAAGCTCAGGAGTGATAGGTCCAACCAATTCGCTTGCTAAACAGCTCCAGGCTAATGCATTTAGTTTTTTAATTGAAAGTTTATGGTCGTTTCTTTTTTAAAAATAATTGACTTTTCAATAAATAATGGCTTAATTAACTTTTCCTCTATTTTTTTCTTAATTTGTTCAACTTCCAGCTTAGTGTCAGCAAAAAAAGACTGCTTCTTCTTTCTACTGAGTTAATATTTATTCTCGGTTGCAGTTTTAAGCCTGAAATTATTGTTTTCTGGCTTTGATACTACAAGATTTTAGATTTTTGTTTGTTTTGATATTTGCCAGTTTTTCAAGTTTTCTAATTTTGTCACATTATCACATTATTGACAGTTCTCATGTCACCTTATTAGCATTCAAATTAAAGCACAATTAAACATATTAAAATCCTGAAAGATATAAATCGTTTTAATGGCCTCGACGCCTCTTTCTTGAAGAAATCAATTGAATTTTTTAATTTTGTCTTAACTGTCATTTATACTTTGTCGTTTCGGTCGTATGAAATTTCCTGTATAGTGATAGCTTTCATTGGCTTTTCATGGAAGAATAGAAAAACCGATATTCTGATATTAGCAGATAGCTGATGGCTTTTATGACTTTCAAACCCATCGTTTTCCAAAATTAAAAAAAAAAGTTTTTTAACTTCGCAATTTTGTTCTTTTTATGTTTCTTTTTGTTACCTAATCTCATTAGTTGATTACAGGTCAAATATGACATTATGGGTGTCAAGGGAATAAAAGGGATTGGTGTCCCAAAATCTTTTTTTTAAAGATTTTATGACCTTACTGGCTTCGACACCGCTTCTTTTCTCAGAACTTTAAACCTCGATAACTCTCTTTAGAAATCGAAAATTAAAAAAATCTTTTTAATTCCATATTCTACGCTGGATGAGCTTTCTAATGATACCAGTCTCAACTCTCTACGATGATTATATCGAGCGGCGAAAATTCACTGAACAAAAAAAAAAAAACCCAGTTGAGTATATAGTTCCTCCCCCCCCTCAAGAGGGTCGGAACAAAAATTAATGGAATGCTGTGTGTAACAATAATGAACTGAAACCATGGCCCTGAAATACATGCAAAAAGTCAAATGGTTACTAACTATTTAATGGTTCTTCTGAAAACTATTTAAAAGGCTTAATAAAATTCCTGTTAAAACCCATATTATTTACAGTCTGAATAGTATAATCAAGTTAATCATCTTAAAAGAGGTCACGCACACATTATCGAGAGTCCGGCTGAAAGGATAATCTAAAATGTGTAGAAGCGAACACAAACACTACGTAAAAAAACGTAAATTTGTCCCAAAAAAGAAGACAAAAGACCAATCAATTATTTACAAACCGAAAAACAAGCAGGCACAGGCAGGTCTGCTTTCGCATACCTAGTTAAGACCGTCCACTCGAATGTGTTTTTAAGAATGTCTTAGTCTTATCAGATTGTTGAGATTAACTTTAGGATTGCAAACTAACATTGATTGCGTAAAAAAATTATAAAAGGCAGCTGAACACAGTACGATATTTTCTTGGCATAGAGTAGAAATCAGACTTTCGCCGATACGCTTACTGAACTACGAACTGGATTGGTACCAAAATCGTAGGACAATTTGGCTGATCCCCGGCAGCTATGACCTTTGCGTAATTTCAACATGCGAGAAAAGTGCTATAAAAAAGAGAAACAATAACGCTAAAAGGTCCACAAAATTTTTTTTCCAATAATTATAAAAAACTTCATTGAACATCTGACTGTTTTCTTTCTTTTTGGATATACTGGAAAAGAAATGCTGAGTTCTCAGTAAATTTATATTTCGTTAACGTTCTGATTTTTCGGATAAGTGCGTTTTGTGACAGCCTTATGAGCGTTATGATCAATATAACAGACAACTTCATGAACCATCGACTTTTGAAATCTAATGCTGAAAAAAGGAGAAAGTGTGATGAAAAAAAAATTTCCTTTTGTAAAATCTTTTTTAAATCTAAGAATTACTGGGTAGTTCAACCACTAAAAGAGAAACCACTGTAATTTTATAGTTCTTTTCAACTAATTGTTCCGACCCTCTTGGGGGGGGGGGGGGGGAACTATATACTCAACTGGGTTTTTTTTTGTTCCGTGAATTTTCGCCGCTCGATATATTTATCGTAGAGAGTTGAGACTGGTATCATTAGAAAGCTCGTCCAGCGTAGAATATGGAATTAAAAAGATTTTTTTAATTTTCGTTTTCTACAGGGAGTTATCGAGGCTTAAACTTCTGAGAAAAGAAGAGTGAAATCACGTTGTTCACATTTTCCGGAATTTTTGCCTAAATTTTCGTCAATTTTGCTAAAATTTGTTATAATTTTTAAGAATAGTGTCGTTGATTTTATTTTTGAAGACGAACAAGCATTTTTGATTGTTTTGATTTAATTTTTTGGTCAAAAAATCTGGATAAACATTTCAAAATTTAGCCTTTTTCATCAACAACAGCACGAAATAAGCTACTTTAGTCCACTTTGATTAAATTTGCCTACAGTACACCCCCAAACAACACTCATACAATCTTTGTAGACTCAGAGGGGGGCTATTTCTACTTCAGAGTCCGCAGAGAGTGCCTTGTAGTTGAAACTTTGCCGTTTTTTGCTAACTTTACTCGTTGATTATCAAAAATGCAAAATTTATTTTGAGTTTCAACTCAGAAATTATCTATATCTACAACATTCGTTCATCAATTGTTCTTAACGGACAATAAGTATTAACAGGGGTAGTTTTGAGCCATTCTTGGACTGTTACAATCCAAAAAAATCGGGTTGTAATCAGTCGGCCTTTTTTTTTTTAAAAAAAGACTTTTTTTTAATAATAAAGAACAGAACATATCAAATCAAAGCTCAGGAGTGATAGGTCCAACCAATTCGCTTGCTAAACAGCTCCAGGCTAATGCATTTAGTTTTTTAATTGAAAGTTTATGGTCGTTTCTTTTTTAAAAATAATTGACTTTTCAATAAATAATGGCTTAATTAACTTTTCCTCTATTTTTTTCTTAATTTGTTCAACTTCCAGCTTAGTGTCAGCAAAAAAAGACTGCTTCTTCTTTCTACTGAGTTAATATTTATTCTCGGTTGCAGTTTTAAGCCTGAAATTATTGTTTTCTGGCTTTGATACTACAAGATTTTAGATTTTTGTTTGTTTTGATATTTGCCAGTTTTTCAAGTTTTCTAATTTTGTCACATTATCACATTATTGACAGTTCTCATGTCACCTTATTAGCATTCAAATTAAAGCACAATTAAACATATTAAAATCCTGAAAGATATAAATCGTTTTAATGGCCTCGACGCCTCTTTCTTGAAGAAATCAATTGAATTTTTTAATTTTGTCTTAACTGTCATTTATACTTTGTCGTTTCGGTCGTATGAAATTTCCTGTATAGTGATAGCTTTCATTGGCTTTTCATGGAAGAATAGAAAAACCGATATTCTGATATTAGCAGATAGCTGATGGCTTTTATGACTTTCAAACCCATCGTTTTCCAAAATTAAAAAAAAAAGTTTTTTAACTTCGCAATTTTGTTCTTTTTATGTTTCTTTTTGTTACCTAATCTCATTAGTTGATTACAGGTCAAATATGACATTATGGGTGTCAAGGGAATAAAAGGGATTGGTGTCCCAAAATCTTTTTTTTAAAGATTTTATGACCTTACTGGCTTCGACACCGCTTTTTCACAAAAAAAAATTAAATTAATTTGATTTTTGTCATATTTGACGTTCTTTTTGTAGATGCAAGAAATATTCTGGATAATTACAGGTCTCAAGGGTTTCCTTTTCATGAAAAAACGACGATATTTAAATAGCTCTTTTTGTAATTAATGCCTTTCATGACATTGAATGTAATTTTGTTTCGAAAAAAAAATTAAAAGTATTACATACTTTAGCACTTCGCTTTTTTGTCTACTTGTTACCTAGTCTTACTAATGAATGGCCACGTACTACATAATAGCTGTTTGAAGAAGGCGCAATCAAATATATTTTGAATGCCAAAATTTGGCTTGACGGTTTTGACAGCGTTTTCTGGCAAGTTTCAATTGAAATTTTGTTTGTTCTTTGTTGTTCTTTTTAGCCGCTCTAAAAAATGAATAAGGCCAGGTCCTAATGCCCTTCTATAGAAGCAGTGGTAATCGCAAATTTGTGGTAATATTAATTTATTCCTAATGGTATTTATTACTTTGAAGTTAATTGTTTCAAAAAAATAAGTTAATTTTTTTTACTTTTCTGTTTTTGTTCTTTTTTGTATAATTGTTACCAAACCTTTTTATGGACTGGTCGCATATTTTTCTGGTGATTTATAAGTTATTTTTGTTTAGTTTCAGGTTTATCTGACGGTATGTTGACTTTGTTATTAAATTTAGTTTTTAAGAGGGACATAAATTTTTTGATGTAATTAATGTTTGTTGTTGTTGCTGTTTGATTTTGCTGTTCGTTTTGACTCGCTTTCTTAATATTGACATATTACAGCAATCTAATGCATCAATTTTTACTCCACTGAGTTATTTGTTTTGGAGGTTATCTTATCGTTCATACAGAATTTTTTGAAAAAGACTTGGGCTTTTTTGGGATTCGCAAAAAATAATTTTTGGGTTTTTCTATCTGTTCCTCATTTGGTAGACAATTATGCCAAAATTGTGGATGGGCGGGGTCGGAACCTTATGTGCCATTGCACATTACCGAGCCGCCTTGTTTTGCTATAAGAACTTTCATACGATAAGAATTATAAGTATAACTAAAAACTATTTTTTCGAAAAACTATTTACGCGAATCATTTATACAAGCAGCTCTAAAACATGTGGTTACTAGGGAAGCAGCTATAGAGCTCATCAGAAAAACGTGGTTTTCAGCGGTTTGTTCCTCCATCCCTCTTTAAAGTCGAGTTAGGATCATTACCCTAGTATTTTTTATCACAGCCAATTTTTCCCATTTGATGTTTTGCAGAGATAATAAATGCAACAATAGAAAAATGAATCGATCGTCGAAGAAATTTTCAACCCTTTAAGAAAAATTCTCTCGATCAAAATTTGAGTTTCGAAGTTTACAAAAATCACTGTTTTTCACGCTTCAGATACATTTACGTACATATAGATAATTGTAGAGTAGGCAACAAAACATCTATAACTTTTGACATTACTTTTCAAACAGTTCAGCATTGGAGTAGCATCAATTCGATAATATAACACAACAGTTAAAACTATAAGAAACGAATGATCATATACAATTCGGGATGAACTTTCTTTTTTAAAAAAATCCTCATTAGGAAAATTGATTTTTCCGTCACATGTTCAAGCTTAAGAAGGAATTATGCGGTTTTAATTTTTTATTGAAACTAAAAAAAATCGAAAATCAAATTTAATTCTATTGATTTAAACTAAATTTCACATTTTCCTCAGCACTTTTTATCGCTTTTTAAGAAAAGTTACTCCTAATTTTTTAAAACAGTTTTCTATTTATTGTTCGAGGAAGTTTTTAAAACCTTTGGTTTGTCATCTGAGAATATAACCAGTTTCATATTATTGATTTGTACACATGCAAAAAACCATAAAATTGATAAAAAGTTGCTGACATTTATGTTTAAAGCCTGAAAATTTTATCTGGGTCACTCAAATTTATCCATTTAAGCCTGAATTTAAGCCTGAAAAACTAAGTTATTGGTCACTTAAAGTAAATAAAACTCTATAACTATTTGAGACTTTCATAAAAACTTTAAAAAACCCATTTCTTTGTCATGAAAAACAATCCATTAAACCATTTTCAAGCCTTAAAACAAGTGTTTCTGCCCTATAAAACTGAAAGCAGCTGAATAATGAAAAACATTTTAAAATCAGCGAAAAAAGCTTTAACTCTGGTGTTAAAATGTCATACACAATTTAAAAAA
The DNA here is from genome assembly GCF_964194025.1 of Convolutriloba macropyga. NCBI lineage: Eukaryota > Metazoa > Xenacoelomorpha > Acoela > Convolutidae > Convolutriloba > Convolutriloba macropyga. The sequence goes on from NC_134470.1 coordinate 12,664,485, forward strand.
TAACCCAAAAACATTAGCATAAAAAGACATTCCGCGTAGCACAGTAGCCATTTAAACTATGACCGACCTTTAAAACCGAATGAAGAAAAATTGCTGCATTCAAGGCCAAAAACACATTTTTACCTTCCATTTAGACCTTACAGCAGTTTCAGTACATTGAGCACCTAAGGGGCTATTAAAACCAGCTGAGGTCCTCCACTGCAACCTAACGCCTGCCGAGCTTTAAATGTTTAACCCGTTTTAAACGCTCAAAGTCATGGAAAAATTGCGAAAACATCTTACGAAAAAAGACAGAGCAACAATACAATCCAAATCTTTGGATTGTAAAAAAGGAGCTCCATAATAGCCGACTGAGAAGATGAGGGCGGCTATTACAAACCTTTAATCATAGCTCAAATGATTGCCTCGTTCAGATGTAAAAGCAGACTGTTCAGTAGTATAAGGTAAAGTAATTCAAGATTTTTCTATATTTTTTAACGACTACAAGCTTCCTCGGAAAATTTACATGCTCAAATCCTAAAAACAATTTCCAGAGCTGGCTAAACTTATTTGTCTAGACCAAGCTGGCTAACCCTCTATTGTCTAGACCAATTAATTTTTTGGTGCTCTATATTTGTAGGCTGTAGTTCTCTATCTTTGCCTTAAAAATCTGCACCTTTTTATTGTGAAAATGGTTTCTAAACTGCTGGTAGTCGCATTCTTCCATGTTTTATTTTGAAATTTCATGGAACAACCTGTAGTAAAGTTCGCTGTTGCATATTTTTTGGGAAGACGTCATGGTATCAGAAGAGTCGAAATAGAAGAAAAATCAACATAGACAAATGAAGGTAGTTTTTACATACCCTTCAAACTTGTAATACTCGAAACGTTTCAAAAAATTCTGCTTTGAATTGTCACTTTTTAATATTTATATCAAGAAAAATAAGGTAAACTATTAGGGTAATTGTTGAAAAAGGGAGTTCACGAGAGTAAAAGAAGCAATCAAATTTTTGAGAAAGAATTCTGTATTGTTTTTTTTTTCAAAAAAAAGTTCTGTAAAATTTGAAAGTCAATTTGAGTAAAATTTAAGTCAATCCAAAAATATGTCTCATCATTAAGGCATTAGAGCTCTATCGGCAGGGCAAAGCTTTTAATCAAAAGGTGTTTTTCATCTTAGTACTGGAAATATAATATATAACAGTCAAACACCTGAGGTTCTACATACTCGAATATTGAAAGTTTCTATGATGCTTACTGATAATTCTTCAATTCCTCTCTCGGTTTCCTTCATTTGAACAGAAAACAGGTTTCAAAGTGTGAGCTTGAACAACTATTTCTTTGAAAAGTTAGATGTTAAAATCTCAAAAGTTGAGAAACTTCCTAACAACGAAATTGTTAGTTGATTTTTCCCCGTTTAACAAATGTTCTCGACAATTGGTCCGCTTCGCCTTATCTAAAAGAATTTTTATTTTATGGTAATTTTACAAACAGACTAGTGGTATCTTCAGCTGTTTCATATTCTTCTCGCCTGGTCGTCTAGAAAACCTTCGATCGACTTCAAAGTTAACATGTCACGAAAGCGTGATTCACATTAAAACATTTCTATTGAGTTCTTAAAATCCGAAGATAAAGTATTACCAGAATCGTAAAAAAACGTGAGCAGTCTTTATGGCAAAAAAAATTTGACATCGTTTCTATTATTTTTTAAAAACAACAATTATCTGACAATCATTAGGACAGAAGATGGAGCTTAAAATGATCACATGGCGGCACGTCAACCCGCTCTTGTAGTTCGAGAAAGAAACAGAATTTTTCTTTTCGGGTTTTGACAACCTGCTCGGTATTTGACATGGTGGAACATAGAAAAGGCAGATACGGCATTTTTTCCTTCGGTTCACTTTAAATGAATGATTTTTTTATTGTATAGTTACTTCAATTCCATTAGTAGGAGTTGAAATACAGTGAAAAACCTCATTACAATTCATTAAGTGCATCACTGCCTAACGAAAAATATAAATGGGTCTATTTTTACGGCAATTCATACATTACCTTAAACGATAGCTTCAGTAAAGGAAAAAGGTAAAGTGGCCCGCTTTCCATATAAAAACTCAGACCGACGAATTGACCAAGTATGCAGAAGACAAAAAGCTTTCCTTAGGTTCCATCAAAGTAATCTTCCGCTAATTAAGGCTCAAATGATAGATTTCTAAACACTATTAGGAAAATCTTACTGTAATTCATTCGAAATTTACCGTTAGACAAACACTGGCATAAAAAATGGAATAAAACGCAGCCACGGAGCACATAATTCGAAATTTGAGAACCAAAATTAAGTCCTACCTTTTTTGACGAAAGAGACATACATATTATGATTTGAATTATTCTGCACGTAACAAAAAACCATAAATTCACAGCTCTTATATATTCCTCTCAAAAAGACAATGGAGGCAAGTCTAGATATAAGCAACACAAGCAGTAGACTGGCGGGAAGAGGCATTAATCTCGCTTCAAAGCATCCTTTCAATGCTAGTCACGGCCGCTCAATTTCAATACACCCGGTTGGCACAATAAATGTCACATGCAAAATGAAAGTATGGAGGAATGAATTAGGCTATTACGCCATACCCCCTCTCCCCGTCTGCTCTGACACATTTGATCTTTTCGCAGACTTGAATAATAGCACGACCAGTCTCAATTAATCCACAGATGTTCCGAAAAGCTCCTCAAACAAGAGCCTGTCTCAAAAAAAGAAATAATCAACGTTCGCAAAGCGACATAATATGCAATTGAGCTCCAATGTGGTTATTTGAATTCCAAAGTTTTCCACCTTCACTTCCATTTAATCTAAATAAGCGTAAATAAGCCTTTACTCTACACGGTTTAAATTTAATCTTAGAATTTGAACTTTAACCAGTCGTTTTCGAAACGTTCGCTTATTTCAACTTTATGTGGGACACTATACATATACTCGTTTCTAATCGATACTTGACTCAATTAAGACATATATCGCTAATTTTTTTTACTATTTCCAAAGTAAGATCAGCTGGTACAGTTTTCAAATAATGTTAGAATTGTTTAGTCGCTATATGTAATCGAGAAATACAATTCAATGATCTAATACGCATCAATTATCGCGCGGAACAAGCAAGGCTAAACAGAGCCAATAATGAGATATTTTGAGAAATGAAAATATTCCGAGCTCTGCAATTAAACCACAAATTGAAATTATATCACCTCTTTAAAGAGCGAAGGAAGTAGATTTTTGCACTGGCTAAGTGAACACCTTCCACACGTTTAAATTTTCACATCAGTTTTGTCAAGTTTCTAGAGTTCTCTTCTCCAATATTTATGGTCGTCTTCGAATTCAGAAATCTTCGAAGACGATTTAATTTATTTAAAATAGCTAATATTTAAACTTTTCAAACACAGCTACTGAATAGACTGCTTCTGGAAGCAATTTCATGAAGTTGATTTTAAAAAATATGACAAATTATACTTTGGTGCAAAATTAGTAAACTTTTGTGTTCTTATATCAAATTTCCATATCAAAACTTTGGAGAACCCGGGCCTTTCCAGAGATAAGTACCATGGGAGCTGCTTTACCACAGCTGATTAAATCTTATTCCGAGAGAAAGTTTCGATGTTTGACAAAAGTACGGAGCATTTTTTCTGCCGTCTCTTGAATAAAAAAAAATAATTCTATCCATTTCAACTTCTCATGAAAACCGTCTGAGCAAATTGCAATTAAATGACTTCCTTAAAATTGGCCACTCAATTTTGCCAGTAATGTTCAATAATTTCAGACACAATAATTCAGCAAAAATTTTTTGTTAAAAGCACTTCAATATATCAACTCTCCCGAGGATCATTCGCTTTGCAACAAAAGAAATTTGGAAGAGCTTGCTTGAAGACAACAACAAAATCTTTTCGCTTCGAAGAAATCAATGAACAAACAACACCAGAAAAGTCTTATTCCGAAAAAAACAGTACTTTTGATGGTTGACATAATAACGGAGCAATTTATTTTGCTTTCCATTGTGAAAGTTTGGATTTAACATAAAAATAACTTTTTCTATCTTAGCCATTCAAACTTTTCACAAAAAAATTAATTAAAAAGATTGACCTCTTAACTTCGTCTCTAATCAGGAAAAATTTTGAGACTGGTTAAATTCTTAAAATTTTTTGTCCAAATTAGCGTTTGTTTGATAATTCAGCACACCCAAGGATCATCCACTTTGGAACCAACTAAGTTGTTGATCATTTCTGCACGAAAAAAAAAAACAATAAAAACAGAAAAAAAGTTCAAAATTTTCTGACAATTTTGAAGCATAGTTAATATTGCGCAATTTTTAAGGCTAAAATATGCTCCAAAAAGTATCCAACCAAAACAATTCCAGCTAATGATGCCTAGAGCAGTTCACAGGTGCTACTGACTTAAAATTAACTTTTTGATTTTTATCAAGTGTTAATTCAGCCAAGGATTATTTTTACCATCCGGAAAAGTATGAATATCATAGAACCGATTGCTGTCGGTTTTGGGGTGGAAAAAGCAGCGAGAAAACAACTGACTTCTAGTTAAATTTTTCTAAATTTTAAGGGAAAGTCCCAGATTTTGAAGACATATCTCAAAAAATCCAAAAAAAAACTTTTTTTTGTGACGAACCGACTAACGTTGGGCAAGAACTCTCAAACGACTGGTTAAGTGTGTAATAAAGTTGATGAGGGTAAACGGAGAGCACGTGAGTGGAGGGGTGTGGTTAGTAGGTGAGTGTATGGTTAAGAACCGACCGTCACACCATGACTTTATGTCTCCTCAACTATTTAAATCTCATAATTAGGAGAGGAGACTAGTAGGGAATAAGGCTCTAAAAGAACTGCTCATCGAGTTAATTCATTCCAGGCTTTCACTGTTTATACCGGTATTGAGGACGAAAAGTCAAATGGTCAGACGAAAAGCCGGTAGTACGAAAAATTGCATTAAAAACACCAACAGAGCTAAGCTCATTGCTACAAATTTGCCCGAGAGCAAAAAGAAAAATTTGTCTCCACAAATTGTTCCGAATCTTACCACTCACAACATTTTTTTGGTTATTTTGAGGAGGAACAAAAATGCCGTGCTAGCACAGAGCTTCCTCCCTTATTGCTTAATGTCGAAACAATGAAGTCTTTTTGAGAAAGCACATGTTCACTTTATCCACAAATTTTCAAAAAATGATTTGCATTCAGCAAGCTGAATGTAATTGGCCTTGCAAACTTTAAGTGCCAGCGATAAACAAAAAGCCTAATTTTTCATTTTAAATTGAAAAATTTATCCAAAAATTGATTAATGCAATATTGAAAAAATTATATTTCAATTAAAGACGAAAACATGCAATTCTAAAAATACCATTTATATAAGGACAAAAAGATTTCAAAATGCAGAGACGCCCATGCGCCTTTTTCTAACTGCAGCAAGCAAAATTTATGATTAATTCGGAGAAATCTTCCATAAACAATTGGAAACAAAAAAAACCTGGATTTATTTAAATTACAAGACAACTCAGATCGAACTTAATAACTTCAACTGCCAACCTTTATTATAACGAAAAAAGAAACCATTGTTTCCACAATATTTTTTCAAACTCAACATTGCTTAATATTGGTATATATACTTTAATTCCAAAATTATCAACCGAGAAGATATAGCACCAATTCAAATCAAACATAAGGGTTAAAACTCATGTATTCAATAAAACTGTCATAGATTATCCGATTTTTCTGTTAACGCGTTTAACGTTTCCTTTTCAGCAGCTAATTTTCTTTTCCTGGATTTAGCTTTATGAGCCTTGCCCTTCAGATGTTCATGGAAGCAAATTTCCCCAATTACAACTTTTCCATCACAAATATCACACACAAACCGTTTGTGAGGGTCTGTCTTTTCTTCAAACAACTCTTCAATAGGCAAGTGGGGACATTCGGTTCCATTCAAAAAACTATCGACAATCTCAACAGCCTTTTGGTGAACATTTTCACTCCAATGCTCGAGATCTGATGAATCTAGACGGAAAACTTTTAGTCTGTTTTCTGGATCACCATGTCTTAAAATGCGTTTATTGATCCACTTTAACTGCGCTTTTGAGTATCTTACTGATCGTTGCTTTAACAGCTCCACAGCCTCGTTATAGAACTTCAGCCCAGTTTTTGTCTGTCTTTCTTCAATAGGAAGCGAGAAATACTTTTCGAATTCTTTGAATCCCAGAACTTGAAAAATGCCCGTTTCGAACCCTTTCTCGCGTCTTTTCTCGTAATATTTTGAATGAAAGTCTTCCAATTCTCGCAACAAGCCTTCACTAATCATCTTTTCCACACGATTACGGATCCGCGTTTCCAAAACATCCGGTTTACAATCAATCATGAGTCCAATGCAATTCGGAAAACGCAACTTTCCTCTCAACAGGCTGTTTGAAAACTCATCTGAAGCGACAGAAGCATGCTGGTCTAAAATTTCTTCCGAAAGTGACCTTTGGCCGCTTTCGACATGACGCAATGCTGTTAGAATCTTTCTTCGATTATTTGGATGTAACTTTTCTGCAGTAGCTTTGTCTAGAGTTCTTAGCTTCTCATATAGCACTGCAGTTGTCTCGGAAGTAAACTTGAAATTTTCATCTGAGTTTGCATCACTTTTTTCAACTTCCATGGCTGAATCAACAGTGAAATTCCACAGCAAGGACTCGATATAGTAATTCGTTCCTCCGACAATTACGGTCATCTTGTTTCTCTTCCTCAAATCCTCAATGATACCTAAGCTTTGACGCTTGAAGTCCTGGACTGTAAAAGTCTCGCATTGCGGATCAAGGAAATCAATAAGATGATGGGGAGCAGTTTTCATCTCATCTGGTGTTGCTTTAGCAGTCGCAATATCTAAATATGAAAACAAAAACACCATCTCAAGAAGGACAAGTTCACACCACTTTAAGGACAAAATAAACCTAATCGGCAGTTGGTGATTTGACAGATCGAAAACAGTTAAACAGACAGTAGATCGAGAATTAAATTTAATTCTGAATGGCTGTAATTAAGCTCGATTAGCAAGCTGAGATATAGCATAAGCGCATTCGGCCCTGCCTCGTGGTCCATCACCATGCCATAGCGGCCCCTGGGACTTGATCTGAATCTATCACAACCGAATATGTTATAGGCTGTAGCATTTGTAAGTACTCCTGATTGGCCGATGCAAATTTGAATTTCGTTTTTGATCTATTGTCCCAATTAAAGCTTTCAATCTATTGTCCAAGCACCTTCCGAAGTATATGGTTTCTGCTCTTGAAGTCTCACCAAATTATTTTCCATGCAATAGCAGAGCAATCAATAATTAGTTTTTTTTCCTGAAAATTAGCTCCAACTCCTAAGGATACCAATAGCCATTAGGCCTAATAAAGGGCCGCTTCAGAGTTTCAATATGTTTCTCAGGCAAACGAGTTTACTAAGCTCCAATTTTCTTTTCACTGACCAGGAAGTTTTTTTCTAAATTTCCGACAATTATTATTTGCCCACTATTTGAACTTGATATGTTGGAGCAGAGAAAATTATGCAATAAAACCTCTTCAAAGCACCAAGGACAATAAATCAGATCTTCACTTGTTTACTTCAATAAAAGGTAATGTCTAGGAATTCCCTAGTCTAGCTCAAAAGACCACCTTTCTCTGTCCCAGAGTAGATACTTTTAAAATGATGGCCTTCTCTAATTTTAATATTAGACAATTGTTACGGCTGATATTAGTAGTGAAAAACTAAAAATATCTTTACGCACGTTCTGGTTCGTTTAAAGCTTTAGAAACTTTTCTTGACTGTAATTTCCTTAGGATTTTCTGCAAAACTTTAAAATAACTTGAATTTCGTAACTCAAAGTCATACAACTCCAATTACACTAATGCTAGCTCTGTTAGTAATATGTTCACCAGATGACATTTACGAGTGGTAATTAAACATTACATAACTGACATTTATAGTTAAATGGAGTATTCTGTTCAGGAATTTAATCTGTTTACATAGCAAATTATTAAGTAAATATGAAATTAACCATATTAAGACAATGATTATGTAGAGAAGTTGAACGTTAAACATAGCAATATGGCGTGATAATTGAAGGTTCATCAAAAACTAACGTAAAACATTTCTGACACATTTGACATCTAAACAATCTTTAAAACAGGAAAACTTAATGTATTATTCAAATATTAACTAAAGTTTGTTCATAACTGAAATGGAAAGTATGAATTCGCCCACATATCAAAAGCTGTCATAATTTTGGCATTGCTCGTGACATTTAGAAAGCGTATTGACACAACGCAACTGATTGATCGTATAATTATATGGCAAAAACTAGATGGAATTCGAAAAAGGGAAAATCCGCCGTTCAGGGTAAAGTTGCAAAGTCGATGAACGAAATGAGCATCGAGACTAGCACCAATGGTTAGAGTATCAAGTGAAAAGTATGCCCAACCCCCCCTTTCAGGGTCCTAAACTCAAGTCCCTAGGAGCTAGAGCACTTCAAAAATACAGCACTTTTTCAAGGTCACCCGACTATCGGAAACGAAAGTTGTGACCTTGAGATGAAAACTATTGAAACTGAAAGCACCGCATAAGGGAATGAGAATACATATGAGAAATATACACCAGTGACCTTGACGGTCTTGCACCAAGGTTAAATATTATTTTTTCCAACATTTTAGTATGTTTTTACATTATTTCTAATATTAAAAATGCATTATTGATCGAACTTGACCCAATTCCGTCGCTCTAGCAACTGAGAATTGCCGGTAGAGGGCATAGCTATATACTCATCATAAAACGATCTAATAATTTGATATAAAAAATTTAAAATATTAGTTTTGACCGCAACATAGCCGGCCCAGTTTTTGGTCACAAATCCAAAAATAACATCACTTGCGGTCACAATTTACAGTGATCAACTTCACAATAGGTCTTTTGTAGCTACCCGTTAGAGTTTTTACTAGCGCTGATCTGGCTATTTGGTCGTCACTCTTATGAACTTCTTGAATTCTTCCTAACGGGAAGTTGAATGGATGCACATTCTTATCGACTATCCAAACCAGGTCACCAGTTTTTGGCTCGATAAGTTCCTCCTTGGCCCACTTCGTCCTCTGCTGTAGGCATGGCAAATACTCAGACATCCAACGGTTCCATACGGCAACTAGGATGCTATGTTGACCTCTGAACAGCTTTCTATAACTCGCAGTAGTTCCAGAAAACAACGCATTTGGCCAATTAATGCTAATTTGACCTATCAGAAAGTGGTTTGGTGTCAGTGGCTGTAAATCGGTGACATCTCCACTAACATCCGTAAGTGGTCGGTTGTTCATTAACTGCTCAACTACACAGAGTACTGTGCGAAGTCTGTCTTCAGTTAAGCTCTGTTTGCCGAGAATATTGTACAAAGCTTTCTTGCAAGATTTCACAAGACGTTCCCATACACCTCCAAAGTGAGGAGCTGCAGGCGGGTTGAAGGTCCACTTGATGCTCTCCTCTGCCAGTCTACTTGCTATTTCGTCTTTCCTGAGCTCCTGGAAGGCTTCCTTGAACTCTCTAGCCGCTCCAACAAAATTTGTTCCATTGTCAGAGATTATTGACTGAGGTTGACCTCTTCTTGCAATGAACCTATGAACAGCACCAATGCAAGCTTCAGTGTCCAAGCTGTCAACCAGTTCCAGATGAACAGCTCTAACACTCAAGCAGGTAAAGAGACACACCCATTTCTTCATTGTACCTCTGAACATCTTTACTTCAAACGGTCCGAAATAATCGACACCGGTATTTGTGCATGGTCGGACATTATTCGTCACTCGGTGTGTCGGTAAATCACTCATCTGTGGAGTTTTACCGCTAGTAAACAGTCGACATGTTACACAATTGTGTTTCACTGCTCTCAGCGCGCTTCTTAATCCAAATATCCAAAATTTCTTCTGTACTTCGTTCCGAATATACTCCACCCCTTCGTGATGAAAAATTTTGTGCTGATAGCTCAGAAACAATTCGACTGCTCTATGTTTGCTAGGCAAAATAACAGGGTGTTTTGTCTCGAATGGTAAATTAGTTCTCCTCAGTCGTCTTTTTGCTCTCAGGACACCGTTAGAATCAATGAATGAATACTTTACGCTCTGATTGATTGTTTTCTGTTACAAGATATGCTACCGCACAAAATGCGTCCTCTGAAGCATCACCGAAAACGTGTAACTCATTTCGAATGTTTTCGCTCGACGTTTCATACCATCTGCTGACTTCAAACACTTCACCGGCATTCAATTCTCTTACCCAATCCGAGAATTGATCACTGAGCTTCTCGTCGATAAATGAGTCCCATTGTTGTCCTCTTGTCTGCCATATGCCTTTCAGGATTATTCTTCCACGGATAACAAATGGAGCTAGAAATCCCAAAGGATCAAAAACGCTAGAGACAATTGATAGCACTTTTCGCTGGGTCCAATATTTTTCAGGCTTAAACTGTAAACATCTGCATACTTTCAGCGTGTCGGTTTTATTGTTCCATTCTAATCCAAGAATCGTCAGGGCCTTGTCATGTACTTCATCTTCATCAAAATTAGTAGCCCACTTAGTTAGTTTGAAACCACCTTTTGCTAAAAGAGCAATTAATTCTGCTTTGACGTCAGCAGCTTCTTCCCGACTCTGCATCGAGACAAGTAGATCATCCATATAGAAGTTATGGCATGCTATGTAACTAGCTCGATCTGAATTTTCAGCATTGTCCGTTGCACATCTTTGTAGCGCAAAGTTTGCACAAGTTGGAGACGATTTAGCGCCAAATATATGTCTATTGTACTGATACGTTACTAATCGGTCATTTTCATCTGACCATAGAAATCGTAGAAACTTTCGATCTTCCGGTCTGACTTCAACTTGAAGGAACATTTCTTCAATGTCGGCACTCAAAGCATATCGGTTCTCTCGGAATCGTGCCAAGATTCCCATCAGACTGGCTAGCAAATCCGGACCTGCTAGAAGCATGTCGTTGAGACTTTTCCCGCGAAATTTACTGGCTGCGTTACATACTCTCCTCACTTTGTCGGGTTTGTGAGGATTCAAAACTGGGTGATGTGGTACATACCAGACTTGTTGATTGATTGTTGCTGCCAAGTCGCTGCTAGAAAGAATTGAGATATATCCTTTACTAAGATGTGAGTTAATTGTTTCTGTATATTTTACTTTAAGTAATTCGTCTGTCTGTAATCGACGCTGCAACCCTCGAAGTTGTCCCAAAGCTGATGAAAAGTTGTTGGATAAAGCTGCTTGTTCACCGTTCAATAATAAACCAACTTCATATCGTTCGCCGTTGAATTTGATCGTTGAATTTAGAATCTCGGTGGCTAGTTTGTCTTCTTTTGTTCTCTTGTCGGCAACTTTAAGTGTTCCGTAGGACTCCATATCCCACCACTTCTTGACAACTTCAGCTAGTTTCATGTCGTCAATGTTGGCTACATGACACGCTGCGCTGAGTTTTAGCTGATTAATTGGAACTGGACCACTGACTGTCCATCCAAGTGGTAACTTAATAGCCCACGGTTTGTTCTCACTGCCATTTTTGTATTCAACGGGTCGAATCAGTTCATAAGCATTCTGGCCTAGAATGATCGCAACTTTCTTCAAATCGATCTGCTTGAAACCCACACACTTCAAGTAGGGATACTTTTCTTTCATCTCCTGGACACTGTAAACGCTTGTTCCAACTTCCAAGTTCTTTTGACTGGGAGTTGTGAGTAGCTTTCCTTTGTCCTGCATACAGTTAGCCGGCCCAATTGTAGCCTGAACCGCTCTGCATGTTGTAATTTGTGTGCCGTGAATTCCAGTAACATTTAACGACACTGGTTTTCCACGTATTTCAAGCTTTTCTAACAAGTCTTCATCCACCCAAGTCTGAGTGGACCCCGTGTCACAAACAGCAAGAGTATCTTCGAACTGTCCTTCATCTCCGAAGATTCTGACACGTGCTATTTGCATTAAACCTCTTATTGACTCCACATTGCTGGTTAAATTAGTCACTTCAGTCTTGTTAATAGGTTTCAAGTTTTTCGACCTTTTCTTGTAGTGAAGCAACTTGTTGTGGGTTTTCTCACAGCCATCAACGCCACAATTTCTTTTCCTTGGACAGTCTTTTGCTGCATGGTTATCAGCAAGACAACAAAAACATAGCTTCTTTTCTTTAACGACATTGTATCGTTCATCTATTTTCATGTTCTTGAACTTATCGCAGTTCCAGACCCTATGATTTAAACCTTCGATAGGACATTTGTTTTCGGTCCGAGTTTTATCGTCATTTGAACTGAAGGCTGAATCGCTGGGCTTTGGATTTTTCTTGAAATCAGGTTTCTTACTGAACTTTGTCGTTTGTGTTTCGAATTTTGACGATGTAGGCAACAAGCAATGTCTTCAAATGGCTCATTTTCTCGTCTCGACTAATACTGCTGCTGTGTATTGTAGACAGAAACATTCCACTCCATTCAGGCCAATCCAATGGATTACCATCAAATTCGCGCAATTTTAATTTTGGCAAACTTCTGTTACCATTGTTGGTTGGTTGTGAAAAGATATCATTACCGTTGTCCCTTGGAGACAAGAATGAGTTTGAATAGGCGTATCTATCAGGTGAAAATCGTCTATCTCTGCTTCCCAGAGGTGTACTTTGAATTCTTGTTTTCTGCTCAAATGGATTTTCGATATCTTCTCCTGAACTGTACTGCTGTTGATACTTTGTTAAACGATTCGAATAACTATCTGTCTTTAAAAAAGAACTTGATGGACGCTCCACTTCTGGCAGTTGAACTTTGAGGTTTTCTGCGTACTCATCGTATTCCTCGTGAAGTTCTTTCGGGGAAAATTCGTCATCAGACTCTGTTTCATTTGATTGTTTAGATTTGTCAGAAGTCTCTCCAGAAGAACTTTCTAATTCGGCTTCCATCAAGCGAAGTTGAAGTTTTTCCTCAACTTGTCTCATCTGTTCTTCGTGCTCTCTTTGCTTTCTTTCAAACTCCATTTGAAGCTTTTTGGACTCGATGTTGGCCTTCTTTTTGGCCTTCTCCTGTCTTTCTTCAACTTTCTGGAGCTTTAGCAATCTCTTCTCCTCCTCTCTTGCAAGCTTGTTTTCCAATGAGTAATTACCAGATTTACCCACTTGACTTGTGTTTTGAGTCGGCCTGTCGCTTTTCTCTTTCTGTGAGCCACTGCTCACAAGGTTTACGCCATTGTCCTGAGGGGTACTGTCCGTTAGAACTGCTTCATTTGGAGCATCTTCCGCCAATGTGGTGAATGTGGAGACTGAAACTTCTCCAAACGAAACCATTCTGTTTTCTGATGCTGCTGCTTTTAGATCGAAAAGATTCAAAATGTAGCATTTGTGATCCGTTAGACGACTTCTATAGTCCATACATTTCTCTGTTACCTCAGAGCAACCAGTCCCACCGTGTTTGGCCTCTACTTTACTCAGCTGATTGAGTAACTTGTCTTCTTCTTCGAACTATGCGTCAACTTCAGATCTAGCTCGAGCAAGACGATAGTTTCCTTTCAACAATCGTATCAACTCTTCTCTTTTTCTTCTGAGTTGGTCATACTTCTGATTCAAATTAACCAAGTCCAAAGAGTGCTCTTGACGGCCACGTCTGAATGGAATGATGATTTTTTGTTGGGAAGATGCTTGTTGTTCTGATGAAGAAGGCATCCACTTCTTGGCAACCTTCTGAGATTTTGTCGACTTCTTGAACATTTTGATAATAAATAACAAATATTATCTTTTTAAATGTCCGGGGAGAATACGGACCATTAATGTTACGGCTGATATTAGTAGTGAAAAACTAAAAATATCTTTACGCACGTTCTGGTTCGTTTAAAGCTTTAGAAACTTTTCTTGACTGTAATTTCCTTAGGATTTTCTGCAAAACTTTAAGAAAATAACTTGAATTTCGTAATTCAAAGTCATACAACTTGACTCCAATTACACTAATGCTCGCTCTGTTAGTAATATGTTCACCAGATGACATTTACGAGTGGTAATTAAACATTACATAACTGACATTTATAGTTAAAGGGAGTATTCTGTTCAGGAATTTAATCTGTTTACATAGCAAATTATTAAGTAAATATGAAATTAACCATATTAAGACAATGATTATGTAGAGAAGTTGAACGTTAAACATAGCAATATGGCGTGATAATTGAAGGTTCATCAAAAACTAACGTAAAACATTTCTGACACAACATTTGACATCTAAACAATCTTTAAAACAGGAAAACTTAATGTATTATTCAAATATTAACTAAAGTTTGTTCATAACTGAAATGGAAAGTATGAATTCGCCCACATATCAAAAGCTGTCATAATTTTGGCATTGCTCGTGACATTTAGAAAGCGTATTGACACAACGCAACTGATTGATCGTATAATTATATGGCAAAAACTAGATGGAATTCGAAAAAGGGAAAATCCGCCGTTCAGGGTAAAGTTGCAAAGTCGATGAACGAAATGAGCATCGAGACTAGCACCAATGGTTAGAGTATCAAGTGAAAAGTATGCCCAACCCCCCCTTTCATGGTCCTAAACTCAAGTCCCTAGGAGCTAGAGCACTTCAAAAATACAGCACTTTTTCAAGGTCACCCGACTATCGGAAACGAAAGTTGTGACCTTGAGATGAAAACTATTGAAACTGAAAGCACCGCATAAGGGAATGAGAATACATATGAGAAATATACACCAGTGACCTTGACGGTCTTGCACCAAGGTTAAATATTATTTTTTCCAACATTTTAGTATGTTTTTACATTATTTCTAATATTAAAAATGCATTATTGATCGAACTTGACCCAATTCCGTCGCTCTAGCAACTGAGAATTGCCGGTAGAGGGCATAGCTATATACTCATCATAAAACGATCTAATAATTTGATATAAAAAATTTAAAATATTAGTTTTGACCGCAACAACAATAGTTCGATTACGTGTGCGTTGAACACTGGCTGATTTTGAATAACACTTTTTTCGTCGTCGCAACTTATACAACATACTCACATTGGCAGTTCTTATTAAGGCATAAAAAGACCCACACCGCCTTAGTACTACAGTCGCCTTGATGATTCCATTCACAGAAGGGATCTAGTAAATAATGATAATAATTCCGATTAGATTTCATTTGGTTATTGCAGCTGCGCTTCCGTAGAGAGCTGTTACTAAGAAACAATATTGGTGAGATTTCGGTTCTTTCGCTACCATCTTTAACTAATTAAACAACCGCAATTTTTAAAACATAGTTGGTAGATTGCCGGAAAATAGTCAAAATAGCTCTGTGGATATGTAGTCTCAAAAAGACACTAAAAGAAAGAGACCAAAAAACATTTTTTTTGATGATGAGATGTGAGATTTTGATTAGTAATATGTTTAAATTATTGCTGTTTCTATTAGCTGCTCTTAAATAACCTTCCATTGGAGTGTCACACGCTCACCTGATTTTATCTCTCTGAAATAAAGTGAAGAACAGTCAAATTAAGAACAGTCAAATTAAGAGTGCGGGAGTCATTTTTGAGAGTAAGGTAAGTCACATGTGACCGAAAACTTAATCACGCGAATGAACAAAAAATTCGCTCCACCAAGAGCGAAAAATCACGTCACGCACGCAATTCAATTTAAATTATATGAACGAATGAACAAAAATGGTCGTAACAAAAATCCTGAAGACGAAATAAAAAAACAGCAGGACAAGTCCTGACATGCAATTCAGAGAATTTTCAGTGACTATATAAAATTAGATCGATAATGGACAATGATTGGATTAGGAAAACTAGTTAGAAAAGAAACCCATCCAAAAAAATGAAGAAACAGTAGAAATCAATGTGAAAATGCCGCATGTGAAAAAACGACTAGCGAGAAAGCAAATTTTTTTAACACATTTTTCTCACTCTACTTAAAATTTACAGTGAACAAATTTCACGTCGCTCCACTCGCTTTTTCGCTTTATTTCCTGTTTCGGCGTGACCAAAATAAATCACTCCAATTTGACTTCAAAAATCAAAAAAATGTGTGAACAGATCTTAAAAAATAACCGAAAGACTTCCAAAAACGACTCGTAGTAGAAAAATGACTAACCAAACATAATGAATCTCCTGATTGATTATGCTAATCAATTTGAAACAACAACAGGCCTATTAACAACGAAAAAGCAATTGAAAACAAAAACTGATAAAGAATATGATAAAAAATTCATCACGAATTGGGGCTCCAAATTAACTAATGGCAAAATTCGATCCACATAGTTAGTTCGCATTCAATAAACAACTGCCAATTGACAGAAGAAGCGACAAAAATATGTCATATAGAGATATACTGATAATACAATAGAGAAATATAATATAATGTACGAAAATGTAAAACAAACATTTGAACAAAATTATCCACAAATGCTGAAACGGCAAACACGGCAAATAATTGGGCAAATAACTTTTATTACTGCTTCTCTTCAGGCTCTTGCCAACCTAGCACCTGGCAAAAACTTATTTAACAACAAAATACTCCAAGAATTTGAGTTTTAAATATCAAATTTGAGTTTTAAATATCAAATTTAAAACTCAAATTCATAATTAAAAACAATTATATCGGAGGCCAACTGAAACCATTAAAAACGCTAATTTGAACCACAGAACACCCTAAATGCTACTAGAAACAAGTACAATATGGTAAAAATAGCTCAATACTAAATCTAAAACATCATTTTTTTAAATTTCAGATGGTCAAAAAAAGCTTTCAAACGCACTGTTACTGGTTTGGGTAAACGATACAAACATTTTTGACAGATGAAATTGGAGTTAAAATTTTAAAAAAATTGCTTTGCAAATGCCGCACGTGATTAAAATCCGCTCGCAACGAAAATTTTTTACGCCTACTTTTCTCGCTCTCTCATAAATATAGCATGAAAAGAAAGCCACTCTCTCTTCTCTCTGCTTTGCAGCAATTTGACCTAAACACTTTGTTTTCACGCATTCCACTTCCTGTTTCAAATACACTGCAACAAAATTACCGATCAAAAAAGACGCTCCACCAATAACGGTGTCCAGCAATAACGCTCCACCAATAACTCTTCGAGTCAAAAAGACAGCATCCCAATAGAATTCAAATCCTTTGCATTGTAAAAAAAACCAAAAGAAGGCCAATATTAACCCGAGCTATCGCTCTGCGGCTACAAATCATATCAATCAAACATAAGGTGTTTCTGCCTATCGACTTTGACGGGGAACATTTACTGCCACTGTGACTGCATATCCTTTCCCCGTAACAAAGAGGGACAACGTTATTCTGAGGCTCTCTATACTGGCTGTAACTATGGGCCTTTTGAACAACTATTTTTCTCCTAAGTATATTGACGCCTGATTTGATGACCAGCAGATTATGTTATCTGCACGGTGGCTATGGCAGAACACAAGAAACTGCTGCTTCCAAATTTTACAGCGAGTCGTTCCTGGCGGCTTGTATGTTCATCCTGTGCGTTGCTAATAGCTTACACTAAATCATAGTTACTGTCTGGTACGCAAAGAAATTTCGGACTTGGTTCTATATATATCTTATTTGAACTACTGATTCGCAGAGCTCGAATGACATCACCATATTTTAGAAAACTTCCAATTTCTCTACCCTAAATAAAGTGCCTCTTGGGCATCTCCATTTTGCAACATTTTTGTCAAGGAAACTTCTCGGCTTTTGTTGTTGTTCAGTAATGAATAGTTAGTCTGTAGTTCAGGCAACCTAATATCACTACGCGTGATGGTAACCACTGCAAACGGGCACGCCTCACACACTGGAATGTCATCCGGAAGCCCCTGACCAGTTATGGCACAAAGTGCGCACGCAAGGCTGGCCAGTTGAAAACTTTTGTTACTTTGTTGTTCAATTGGGCTACTTTCCATAGCATGGGTTATTGTTTTTTTTAGTATAACGTTTAATGTGTGTGCATGAAAAGTTTATTCTCTTCTCTTATTGGACAGTAAAGAGCTGGTTTGAATTATTTTTTTTACCATGACTCCCACTTTTTGCGACATTGAGGACAGGGTTGTAGAAAAATTACAAAAATTCTATAGACAGAGCTCTTTTATAATGTGAGGTGCCCGTTTCGCTCCCTCATTCACGGTGATATTCTTTTTAAGACTTAATAATTCCTTAAATAATTGCCTTAAATTAGTTCAAGGCCATATTGGTTCTCAATTTTTACCCAGGTCCGTAGTCCTTGGTTTATCCAAGGGCAACATATAAATGGTTTATGTTTATGCCAGACAACCAGGTGACATGATAATTAATTACCAAGATAAAATTTGCCTTAAAAACTTTAATATTAACATTTTAAACTTTCTTGGCCAATATTGTAAAAGAATTACTTGTAGTCAAAAAGCCGTTGCCAATTACTTATTGCAAATATACTTAAGTGAGATTAACGAATATTTTCGATGGACCAATACTACCCGAGGAGGTAGAGATTTAAGGAAAGATACGATCCACAAAACACCGAGATTCAGTTCATTAGAACTCTCTAATAAATACCCTATAAATCTTCCTAAAACACCCTAATTAAAATTTATTTAATTCCTTATACACAAGTAACATCTTTGGTAGTAACTAACAATATTGATAGAAATCGATTTCATTTACAAAACCGTTTTCTCCCTAATATAAGCCAGAAAAAAGTTAAAACGTATATAAATCATCCAAAAGATGGTAGGACGCATTCGAAACAACTCAAGGGAAGCTATAATTACCCGTATTTCCATCCACTTAAAATTGCATTGAGAAGCATCTAAATAGCTACAAGATAATTGCCATAAGTATGTGGTCTTAAAAAACTGCCTAAGGACACTAAGAAAAAAACTCAGAGCGTAACACAATCCGTTTTGCATTAAGAATTCCGCTAAGACTCGTAGTCTCATGATCTCAGACTACCCAAGACAGAAATCTAGGAGCATAAATTGCTTATCAAGTCTCCAATTTGCATTGCTTAGGGTCGTTGTATCTAGAACGTTGTAACTTCGTTTGAGAGCAATAAAAAAAATAATGCGAAAAACGTCAGTTCTGTAAAGCACAAAAAGTCTAAAAAAACTTTATTGTTGCTGCAAATAAAATGCATCTGAGCTGCGAGCACAAACAGAAAAGATCAGTTTTAAGGATCACAAACTCTCACCTAGTCCTTTATATATCTGCATTGAATCCGCCGATATAATTTCGGCAGCATACCTCTCTGCCAGACCCAAGGAAAGCTTCGTTTTTCCAGAAGCCGTAGCTCCTAATATAGTTACGATCATGCTTTTATTAATACATTTCATTCAAAATCTGAAAACAAAAACATCAAGTTCATTCCGATGCAAATACACAAAAACTTTCAACTTGATTTTTTTTCAATCAAATTCGCTAAATTGCCCCATCTAAATAAGCTAACTCAAAGTTTAAATATATTTGGGTTAAGTCGGCTTATGAATATTTTTTCCGGTCAACGTTTAGGGTGCCCCTCCAAGCTTAGTAGTGATATCAAGCTTAATTGAAGGCTAACACAATTGACACAGCCTTCTTTACTAGACCTCCTCCTCTGTTGTTGTTGTTGTTGGGGATTTACAGTTTTCACTGAAGGGATTTTCGTCCCAGTCGTCGTCTTAGAAAATTGTCCTATTATTTCTGCAGATCTGACAGTCACAGCATAGATGCCAGCTACAGATGTTATTTTCGTCGAATCGCTCGTTTACAAACTTCCACATGAAATTTAAAACTCGATTTTTAAGGCTTTTTTCGTATTAAATTCAGTATTTTTCTATTCGATTTGCTAGTCTGCATGTACGGAAAAAGAAATCATTTCTAGCCTTTTCAGTTCTGGTTTTCGGGAGCTTGAATAATTCATTTGTTCTCCCTTTTTCTGAATTTTGTTTCAGCATTGGTAAAAAGCTATCGTCTTCTGTCAATTTCGATAAAAGTAGAATGTCATTTAGTTGCATGAACATTGGTAGTGGTAGTATGTTAAGAAGTCTCAGTTGATTTGGATCCATTTGACTATCTTTCAAGCTTTTGAAATCTTTCTGTGATATAACATCAACTGCGAGTAGCATCCAATATAGTAATCTTTTGGGCAAAAGTCATCATGTACATATCCAAGCCGACTTTGCGATATCGGTCGGTGAAGAAACAAATACAGACAGTCCAAACTTCAAGAAAGCCCACTATGTAGAAATGCGAAAATCAATTTCATAGGACTGGCCACAAAACAAACCAAACTGATTTGGACCTTGGTTGGTGTTTGTTCAAAGCCGGAATGTTCACATTGATTGAACGCTTCGTGCCGATTTCAGGTAAAAGGAAGCAAATTCCGGCCTCACCAGAACCCAAAAACACTGTCTCTACTGCAACGCAAGAACAGGATGTGGAAGATCTACTTGACAGACAAGTCGAGGGCCAGATACAAAATGTATACCCAAATCAGAAACCAGATCAGAAAGTCGAACAGGGCAGCGGCCATTCGCCAAGACATCGAGGTGTCGCTGGCAGATGGAAAAAACCCAAAATAGTTTTGGAACCTTTTAAACAGAAGACTTAGGAGCAGGGAAGGAATACCAAGCATGCAAAAACCTGATGGAACACCTTCTGCAAATGACAAAAGGAAGAACTGCACGAATCCTCTATGAAGTCAGGAGGTACAGTAAGGAGCCACTGTCTCATATACTTCAGCTCTCATGGGACACAGACAAAATACCAAATGACTGCAAGGAGGCGGAAATATCGGCAAAATACAAGAAAGGGAAAAGGTCTAACCCTGACAACTACAGACCTGCAAGCCTGACATCAGTGAGCTTTAAGATCATGGAGAGAATAAAACGTGAGTCGAGTAGTATGTCATATCTCAGCCACAGTCAAATCCTTGATTAAAGGTAATTTGGATTTTTAGGCGGCAAATCGACACAGCTCCAACTCCTTGACGCAATTGACCACTGGACTGATAATATGGACCATTGGAAAGACACTTAATTGATTCATCTAGACTTCAGAAAGCGTCTGACAATGTCATTCTTCGACGGAATTCTTCGAAAATTGAAATCAGTGGCTTCTCTGGAAACGCATTCGACTGGATCCAGAATTTCAATTCTTGCGCCGATATTGTTCATCATGCATATAAACACCATTGGAGAGAATTCCAAATCAAACATTCTACTCATCGCAAGCGACGCCAAGCTCTACCGTCGGATTGACACATTGAACAAAACAATTCTACAAAAGGATCTCAAACGCCTTGAAAATTTCGTCAAGAGAAACTCTACTACAAAATCACGAAGAGAAATGCATCTATTTGCCAATCACCAGCGCCAGCGTTTTGCCAACAATCGAGTACGCCCTAAATGGTGTTAATTTGAAAATAGCCAACGCGTAAAACGATTTGAGTATCTGGATAGACAACAAACTAGACTTTGACAAGCATATAATCACCCAAGTTAAAGCAACCAATGGGATCATTGCCCTAACAAAAAGTGCTTCTGCAACATTACAGCAGTACAAGTTGGCCATTTGACCCCATTTTGACTATTGCAATCAATATTAGTACCCGCACATGACAGTACATGTCAATTTGACCGAAAATGTCTAGGAAATAGCCACGAAATTAGTCAGCCAGTGGAGAGAATTGGTTTATGGATCAAGACTAAGATACTGAGTATTCCAACGCCTGCTCACAGACGGAAAAAGGCACCCTGATAGAATTGTACAAACTAATATTACGATGGCAGTTGGAGTGACAGATTGTTGGAGCCCAACGCCAGGATCTCCAGAGGATATCAGTAGAAATTGATGTAAAAAAAAACAAGAATTGAAGCAGACGGAATTGCTTTACTGTGCGAGCGGCTAAAAAACTGGAACAATCTGCAGAAGAGGTCATTTCTTGCCCCAGTCAAAACATCTTAACAAGAAGACTAGAAAGGCACTGGGTTGACATCCGCACAATCAAATGAGATATGGATTGGCACGATGGAGCTGGTCTCAGAGGCAACGCCTCTCAACTAAAGAACTGGACCTGACCTGACCCGATATAGGGTGTACTCTCATTAAGGTGAACATGCTTTAATGTTTTTTTTCTTTGCGGGGCTATAATGGGAAAGACAAAATTGATGTTGGATCTGTTCTGACCCCTCCAAATTATGTGTGGCTTTATAGCACGTTCTAATTAAACTTGCTTGCCGTGTAAAAGATATAGGAACAGATACAAGTTGATAGATAAAAGTTGAAAAAGTTAGCGACGCCAATCAAAAAATTTTGCAAAAAACATTCAGAGAAATTTTAATAAAACTTGTTCCGGCCAACTCATTGCACAGAAGCTTTTTCTTTATGGCCTTTTATAACACATATGAATTCCTTTGACTCCAAACCAATCCATTTAAAACTTAAATTTAAAGTGCAAAAATTATCTTATTGATTGAGTTAAGGCATTTACGATCAAAATTTAATCACGCAAATGAGCTAAAAACAATGGCTTAGGGGAGTGAAAAAGGTTGTCACGCGCAAAAAACCCGCTAGTGAAAGGAATAAGTTATTCAAAAAATTTTGTTTTTCAGCTTTGCTGTGTGAAAAGAACTGCAATATAGCTCCATTCAGTTCACAGCTTCGCAGCCATAAAAACACGTGCGCTTGCGGACAGATAAATTTTATATGCCGACCAAGCTGGGGATGCGGGGCGAAACAGACAGAAAAAATAGCTTATATTTCGTGTCATCTGAAGCTCCACTACCAAATACTTGAGGAGCCACTACCAAATAGGAAAAAAGATTGGCCGGTTAATACTTACCGGGCAGGTTTTCTAACGTAGAGTAGTTATCGACGCCGATCAAAAACTTTGCGAAAAACATTCAGCGAAAATTTAATAAAATCTGTTACGGCCAACTCATTGCACAGAAGTTTTTTCTTTATGGGCTATTATAACACATATGAGTTCTTTTGATTCCAAACCGATTCATATAAAACTTAAATTTAAAGTGCAAAAATCATCTTATTGATTGAGTTAAGGTATATACGATCAAATCTAATCACGCAAATGAGCTAAAAACAATGGTTGAGGAGAGTGAAAAAGGTTGTCACGCGCAAAAATGCCGCTAGTGAAAGGAATAAGTTATTCAGAATATTTTGTTTTTCAGCTTTGCTGTGTGAAAAGAACTGCAATATAGCTCCATTCAGTTCACAGCTTCGCAGCCATAAAAAACACGTGCGCTTGCGGACAGATAAATTTTATATGCCGACCAAGCTGGGGATGCGGGGCGAAACAGACAGAAAAAATAGCTTATATTTCGTGTTATCTGAAGCTCCACTACCAAATAGTTGAGGAGCCACTACCAAATAGCAAAAACAAATTGGCCGGTTAAAACTTACCGGTCAGGTTTTCTTACGTAGAAAGAAAATTTTCGTTAAGGCTCTTCAACATCTACATGAGTAAGCTTCCTCTAACCCTGGAAGGTATAGACATCAAATCTTACGCTGACAATATAACGTAAAAATATCTCAACACACGTTGAACAATTACTCGACATAATAACATCCAACCTTATTATATTACACGACTGGATAGAATTAGGAAAAAAAAATTTTAACTGAAAAATCAAGTGCTACTGTATTAAAAATCTGGAGCAAGGAGACCAAGTTTAACCCACACCTCGCTATCAACAAATCACTAAAACCAGTAAAGTCCAAAGTGAAAACAATTGGTGTCACCTTGGATATTATGCTCAATTTGGGAAAACATGTAAGGAGCACCAAAAAGAAACTACAAAAATGCAATTATATAATGAAAAAGATTGCTGCTAGAGACTGGGTTTGCACAAAAGGGACCCTCAGTGACTTGCAAAATCTATCGTTTGGAGCATCCTCAACTACAGTGCTCCCATTTGGGCCTCCACAATTATCAATAGAAACTGGAATCAACTGGAAACACTTTATTAAAAAGCTAATCACGCAAATATTGGCCGTTTGAGAAAATGTCTGACGAAAATGACGTACGCAACGAGGATGAAATGCTGCCTGTTGAGGCCCACACAAATGCTTGAGACAATTTCTGGACGGTTATCAGAGCCGCCGTACCGATCATAAAACAACCTCTACAGCCAGCTTTTGTCTCATTATACTAACACTAAGTGAAGCTCATTAGGACTGGGTGAAACAACACAACAACAATCAAGCAAACAAATCTCAAAAAAAAAAACAAAATTGCGCTAAAAAGCATTCGCCTACACCCAGCTGAACAAAGGCAACAAGAAACTAGACAGAGCTCCACCAGAGAGCGCAGAAGGAGAAAAAATGGTCTCCACCTTGGAAACCAAGATTTCCAGCCAATTACTCAAAGTGCATAATTTACTGACAACCGACACTATGCAAATTACAATCCGACTATTACTCCAATTACTCAAGAGACTAGCAGATTTTCACAAACGTTTCCTTTATATCCGCCAAAAGTTCCAAAAGAAGGCCGTCAACATTAACTGCACCAGATCAGGATCCACGCATTAAAACCAACTGGGCATATTATCTTCGCCAAGAGTTGAACTTGTCAAAACTCCATCAAGCGGGCTCACCAAATCTTGACCTATTTGCAAATTTTGGTGTTCAAAAAATCAAAAAAATAGACAAACTAATTCTGCTTGTTCTGCCTTGACAAAGCAAACAAAACAATTGTTATTGAAATCACTTAGTTTGATTGAATCGTAAATATCACTCCTTTCTTTTAAAAAAAATATTTCTACCACAATCAAACACAGTCTGAGATTTATATCACTTTCAAACATTCAACCAAATTGAGCTCTATCCCTTATTGGCCAACTGGTGACAAGAACGGCTAACATTGGTTACAACCTGTAATCATTTGGGTGTGTTTAGCTCTTAATATGCCCTTTTCCGATTGATGGAAACTCAGAAAACATTGGCATTGTTTTCAAACACCGTTGAAAAATAATATTGGCCGAGAAATTTGAACAGAATCAATTCGTATTGCTTTCTCCTACTTTGACGTAAAGTTGATAAACTTATCTCTGACATCGTGCAGAGATTGTACACCTTCTGGAATTAAATTGAAAAACATCGTGACTACAGCAACATCATGTTCGCCAACTTCATTTGGCCACGGTTATTTACATAAGTCCTTACAGACAAAAAAATAGCCCAAAGCGATTGGTGACTGGTCAACAAGAATTGACAGAAATGTCTCAGAACTGACTGGTTTCATTGTCTCAAAACTGTTGCACTTTCTGACCCGGTTTTCATTTTCTTCATGAAATTTTAACAAAATAAAGTGGAAACATAATTTTAATTTCTTAATTTTTTAAATCTTTTTAAAAATGGATTTAATCCCATTAAAAGCTGAAATCAAAAATTGCTAACGCGTAATAGCTGTTTTTCGAGTGATCATATGGCTTTGCCAAAAACATATTCAAATCCTCAATTGCCTTCTAAGTTGGATTCATTTAAGTTAATTTTTGGTTCCAACTTTATGCTAACCTTCTTTTTCAAGGGGAGAATCGAGCTGCTTTGGAATCCAGCTGCTTTAAGGTGTCAGTTTTCTTTATCACTTTCACTTGGTTTGGCACCACTGTTTTTCAATATGTGATTGGTGGCTTTTTCCAACTTCTTTGCCTTGTCTGTCATAAGTTCCCACAGGGCTGTTGAGTACATTATATACTCATTATAAAGGCGCATAGCACCACTTTTTTCCGAGACTAATTTTGTATTCGGGGTGTTCTGGATAAACAATGTCTTGAAAGAAGAAAATTTCCTACTGGTTTTAGATTTTCTGTTTCTTTTTGCGCCTACTGAATCAGAGGTTTTGTTGATTATGTTAGGTAGAAGCTATTGTAATTAGCCAGTTGTTGGGCTATAAATTAATTCGATTCTTTCTGTGAAATTTTATTCGTAGAGTCATTATATATTTCATATCTTTGGAAGTTAAATCAAAACCTGCTCAGCTATATATTTTTTCACATGTTTTTGCACATTTTTCTAATATTTTTACCGTTCTATAGTTAGATTTTGAGTATCAACATAAAGATTTTCAAATTTCAAAAGGTGCATATAGCAGACCACACTTTTTGATTGTGTCTGTTCTTTTTGCTTACATAATTTACTAATGCGAACCTAAACCCCCAAAACGATAGAGATTATCCGCACCATTTTGGCAATTATGGTCGTTTTTTAGCTATTTGAATTTAAGCGCCAATGAAAAAAATTAATGGCCCGCATATGTGTTACTTTATGACCCGTAAAGTAGGACAATTACGAAAATATCTTTATTCACAACTTTAGCGGTGTTTCATCAAAACTTGAACTTTCTGCCAACAGTTTTATTAAAACAACTTTGTCAGTATCTTCTGTTTTGTCTTTTAGACCAATGAAACTTTCGTAGAGATTGATTACAATATAGTTTCTAGAGATAAACAAAAAATTGTTTAAAAGATTTTAATGTCAAAAATGTTGAGTCTTTTCCACAGAATTTGCAACTTCTCGCCGTTTTTTTAAATGTTTTGTATTTTTTTTGGAGTTCTCATTGCACATTCTTCAGGGAAATGTTAATGAGCTTGGTTTAACGGGTAGCTTTTAGAAAAAAAAATTTTCCTGGAAAAATTTTTCAATGTTTGGCGGCTTTTCAAAAGAAATATCTTTTTTCAAATTTGCCGAATATTTTTCGTTATTTTTAAAGTTTTTAATCTATAATATTTAAAGATTTGAACGTTGATATCCATTGGAACCACGGAATTTTGCTCAGCAGAAGAAATCAACTATATGGTTTCTCAGATTTAATGTTGTCAAATTAGATCAAATATTAGTATCTTCGGATCAAAGTGGATCAGGAGTGAAAAATTCCGTTTTGTAATCACTATTATTTACTGGTCATGTTGAATTTCGTTTAATAATTTTGCACAATGCATGAAAAAAGATTTTTGCATGTCGATATCAGTCTTCCGTTTGTTCCGCTCAATTTTTTAGGCCTTTCAGTGTTTGATCTGTTAGGATCACGCATGAAGCATTGAAAAAAAATTGTTCGTCTTAATGCGTATAAATTTTTGGCATAGGTTGTGGTTTTGTGATCAATAGCGTCAATAGCTTGGGCAAAATTTGTATTTTTAGCTCTCTTTTATCTTTGAAAGTAATCTTTTTTTGCCGCTCTTGCTTCTGTTTAGCTCTTTAGTGCAGCAATGTCTCTGCTGTCAAACTAGTTAAATGCTCAAAGGATTCTAGCAAAACAAATTGTTTACAAGACACAGGTATGAATAATTAGACAAATTTGCAATAATTTTTGTTTGTTTAACTTGAGGTTTTGGAATTTTCTGTCCTTATCAATTTTTTTGAATTTAAGTAGTCAATATATGTCAAACTTGCTGTTGAATTTATGCATGAATTTTGAAATCACAGATTTCGGTATGAAAATTCTACCATTTCCAAACATTCAACCAAATTGAGCAGTACCCTTAATTGGCGAACTTGAGAAAAGAGTATCTGACTGAAGAATGGCTAACCCTGGTTGCAATCTTTATTCCGTTTCGCGTGCTCAGCTCTTAATGTTTCCTCTTCCGATAACTGGAAGTTCAGAAGAAAATGGCATTGTTTTCAAGTACCATCGAAAAATAACATTGGCCGAGAAATTTGAACAGATTCAATTCACATTGCTTTTTCCTACTTTCGACGTAAAAATTGATAATGTTATCTCTGACACAGCACAAAGAATGGACATGTTCCCAAAGCAACCTGACAAGCAACTTGACTGCAGCAACTTTACTGCCACCAACTTCACTTCGGCATGGTAATTACATAAGTCCTTGCAGAGAAAGATAGAGCCGAAAGCGACTTGGTGAAACTTCAAATCAATTGACAGAGTTGTCTCAGAACTGACTGTCTCATAGGTTCAAAGCTATTCCGTTTTAAGAACCAATATTCGTTTTTTTAATGAAATGTTAATGAAATACAGTGGAAAAATAGTTTTAATTTCTCGAAATATTAATATTTTTTTAAAATACTCTTAATCCCATTAAATGGGATTAGGACTATTCAAAAATCGTAAATTACTAATGCGTAGTAGTTGTTTTTCGACCGATTTCATAGCTGTCACACAAACATATTCAAATCCTCAATACCTTCTTGGTTGGATTCATTTAAAATAATTTTTGGCTCCATATTTATGCTAACTTTTTTTCAACGAGATTCCAGCTGTTTTGGAAAATTTTGAGTGAATTTGTGAATCTTGCCTTCATTAGTCTTCTATTGTCCCTTTATCAGCATTGGAACTACTAAAAACTTTTAATGGCTTTCAAAACTTAATAAAGGTAGTTTAGGTTTTCAAGTTTTAGTTATGACGTTCACTTGGCTTGGCACCTTTGGTTTTCAATATCTGATTGATGGTTTTTTTCAACCTTTTGGCTCTGTTTTGCTTTGTCTGTCATAAATTCCCAGAAGACTGTTGTATTATACACTCATTATCAAGGCTCATGGCACCAATTTTTTCAAAGACGAAAATTATATTCGGGAATACTTGAAAAACTATATCTTGGAAAAAAAATTCCTATTGATGTAAGATTTTTTAAATCATTTTTGCTGTTTTGTCCTGTAGACCAATGCAACTTTTGTAGAGCTTGAAGATTTTTTACGATATAATTTCTGGAGATAAACAAAAAATTGTTTAAAAGATTTTAATGGCAAAAAATGTTGAGTGTTTTCCGTAGAATTTGCAACTTCTAGCCGTTTTTTTTAAATGTTTTGTATTTTTTTTATCTAAAATTTTTTTAGAGCAAATATTTGTGTCTTATGCTGATCTTTCTCAATGTTGCGCGTTTTTCTATTGCTCTGTCTTTTTACAATTCAAAGTATGACGATTGTGCTGGTGTGATTTCTTTTTACAATCTAAAACTTTTGGTGCTGTCTTTTTTACGAATCGAAGAGGAGTAGTGGACAAGTCCGTTTTGTAATCACTTTTATTTACTTGTCATGTTTAATTTTCCTTTAATAATTTAATAATTTTGCGCAATACACGAAAAAAGATTTTTGCATGTTGATATTAGTCTTCGGTTTGTTCCGCTCAAGTTTTATCTAATGAAAACACCAAATAAAATCTATGGTTAAACCTAAGATACATATTTTAGATTAGAAAAATTTTGTACTAATAACTTTGAGTAAAAATGCTGATCGGTTCCACAATTGAACAATACTTTTTTCCTTTTCCTACATGAGAAAACTTTTGAATACTGACAAGAAGAAGGCCTTATTCCGTCATTAAAACATAAATCAAACATAATTGCATGCTGCTAATCAAAGCTTATCACATTTTTGGCATGTTGTCCTTATGAGAGAATCTTACCTACAGCTCATTACCCTAAACCGGGTTGTTAATTGATCCCACTAGACTCATTATGACGAGGTTGTTCAGTTACCATAATTTTCATTTGATCGACTCTTTATTTGATATTCAGTTGTTTGGGTTCACTTTTAAGAAGATATAGATATCAATTTGAAACTTACCGCTGACTTTCTTATAGTTTTACTTTTCTGAATTTAGTCTTTATAAATCAGTTGTTGATTAAACATCAACAGTTCGAGATAGTATTTAAGCCTATCCTATCACTTTGAAAATTATTAACTTTCAAGCAACGTTTCTAATGGTAATCATGTTTTCTTAAAGCGAACTCTCTTTTATAATCTTATCAATTGTTGGTGATCATTAATGCAAAAGTAAAGTGAAATTGTTAATCAGGGTCTTGACATTGACTGCGCCAATGACTGATTGCTTTAAAAAGCCCCTTGACGTTTTTCAGGCTCCCTTTTGGGTTATCAATTTTTTCCGACACAGTGAATTTTGACCGATCGATATATTCGTCGTAGAGAGTTGTGAGTGCTATCATTAAAAAGTCCTTCCAGCGTAGAATATAGAAATGAAAAGGTTTTTTTTGATTTTCATTTTCTAGAGCGAGTTATCGTGGTTCAATTTTTTGTGAATATTAGACCCATCTGCGTAATTTTTACTCACATTTTCCGGAAATTTTGCCTAAAATTTCGTCAATTTTGATAAGATTTTTTAACATTGTTGACAATAGTACTGTTGATTTTCTTTTCAAAGACAAAAAAGTGTTGTTGATTATTTTAATATAATATTTTTGGCCATAAAATTTGGCTGAACGATTGAAAACAGACTTTTTCATAAAAATGAACAAAATAAGCTTCTTTTTGTCCACTTTGAATAAATTTACCGGAATTACAAACCCAAACACAACTCACAATATCTTTGTAAACTACAAAGGGAGCCAGTACCACTTCCAGTTCAAATGAGAATAGTCTGGAATTAAACTTTGCTTGCCGTTTTTTGCTAACTTTAATCTATGATTATCAAAAACGAAGATTTATTTTTGATCACTTAAATAACAAATTATCTAGATCTAGATCTATCTAGCTCATCTGTTCATATTTGACAAAAAGCAATAGCAGGGCTTCTTTTGGTCAAATCATTGACTGTAACAAGTCAAAAATTAATCGGATTCTAATCAGTTGCTCTTTTAAAAAAAATAGATCTTTTTTAAGTTTTTTAAAGAACAGAACAATTTAAATCAAAGCTCACTGTTGATAGGTCCAATGGGCTTCCTAACTAATGTATCCAGTTTCTTTACTCAATAGATATGGGTCAATTTGGCTTTAAAAATTTTGATTTTCTAAATAAACAGTTGGCTTTTCGAACTTTGCATCTACTTTTCTCTTAATTTGGTCATCATGTAGCTTAGTGTCAGCAAAGAAAGAATGCTTCTTCCTCCTTTTTGTTTCTAATGACTCAGTTTTCATCCGGTTTTGCGGTATTATGCTTTACGTTATGGTTTTCCGGCATTAAAACTACTATATTTCACTAGATTACCAATAGATTTTTTTTGTTTTTAGCTATTGGCCCATTTCTCACGTTTTTCTCGTTTGTCACATTATCGCATTAATGACAATATTAGGTTATTGTCGTTTAAACAAGGCACAATAGCACTTCTAAAAGTCTTTAAAGGCACATATTAGGGTTTTAAAGGCTTCGACACACCTTTAATGAAGAAATTAATTGAATTTTTTACATTTGTCTCTAACTGTTGTTTCCAGTTCGTCTTTTTAGTGGTATGAAATTTCTTGGAAATTGACAGATCTCATTGGCTTTTTACGGAGAAAAAATGTGCCTGTATTTTGATTTGAGTAGACAGCTCATGATACACATTTTGTTTATCTGTTGCCTAGTCTAGTTAATTACAGGTCAGAAAGGACATTTTTGATGCCAAGGGAAGTTGCAAGTGAACAAAATTTGATGGTTTTAAAGAATTATTTATGAATTTCCTGGCTTCCTGGCTTTTACAAAACAAAAAAAAATGATTTTTGTCTCTATTTGACGTTCTTTTTGCAGACCAAAGACATATTCTGAATAAATACACGTCTACAGTGCTTCCTCTGCACCATTAAACGAACCTATTTGAATATTTCGTTTTGTAGCTAATGGCTTTCATGACTTTGAAAATATTTGTTTTCGAAAAAAAAACAAAACTGTTACTTAAATTTGCCCTTTTCTTTTTTTGTCTACTTGTTACCTATTGTCAATGAAGACAGGTCGCATACCACTTTACTGGCGTCCGAGGAAAACTCTAGTTAACATTTTTGGACGGGCAAAACATGACTTTACGGCTGCGACAGGGTTTTCTCGCAAGTTTCATTTGAGTTTTTGTTTGATGTCTCTATTTGATGTTCTATTTTTAAGCTTACACAAAATTGAATAGTGATAGCTTTTAATGCTCTTCTATAGAAGCGTATGTGATCAAAAATTTGTTGGATGTCTTCAATAGCTATCTAATGATTTTTCTTAATTTAAAATTAAATGTTTTTAAAAACTTAAGCCAATTTCAAAACTTTGCAGTTTTTAATGTTCTTTGTTGTATAATTGTTACCAAGCCTCATGATAGAAGGGTCCCATAACGAATAATTTTGTTTAGTTTCAGTTTTATCTGACGCTATTTTGACCGTATTAATATTTTTTTGAAAACAATGGGCAGAAAGTTTTGGGTGTAATTGATGTTTGTTGTTATTGTTGATTGGTTTTGTTGTTCGTCTTGACTTGCTTTCTTGATAAGGGTTGATCTCATCAATTTGACAGAACCTCCTTGTTTGCTATTGATTAAAAGAGTTAGCTAAAAAACACTTTTTAAGATCTAACTAGCGATAAAATTAGACTGACTTTTCGCACGTTTTTTGTTCCAAATTCTTTGAAATTTTTTTCTGACCACTGATTAAAATATTTGAATCCAAAATTGAGACTTCATTTTCATCAAAGAAACACAACTTATCATTATTGGAGCCACAAAATAACTAGAAATCTTGATTTCATAGCTCAATTTTCTCAATTATAGTGTGGCAAAACAAAACAATTCGGAGATCGAACTCAATTAAGAAAAACATTTTTTTATTTGACTTTGCTTATGTGATAGAAAATTTGCATACTTCAAACAAATACGTAATGGTTACTAGTTAAACTTCCAACGAATAAAAAACAATTGGGAAAAGCTTCAACATATGATCTGAGCTGCGAGTTATGTTGAAGGTGTTGTAAACAAGTCACCAGAAGTGAATTCCAGAAGATAAACATCGAGGATGTCGAGGCAAATCTATTCCTACCATTGGTATCATTTGTTTGCACTATTTGCTTTAAAATATTATTTAAAAAGACAAAAAAGACAGCTAAAAAGACAAATTTTTCTAAAATTATCGTTGTATCACTTCATTTGTTCACATTTAGCCAAAGAAAACTTAAACTGAGCTACTCTTTTACAAGGGCAAGAATTCAGAATTTGAGTAATCTATTTTTAAATTGAGAGTTTCTCAAACACTGAGTACCCCAAAGCAAAATTAGCAAAAATTTTGCAATCTTGGCTCTGAAATTTAGCAAAAAAATTTAACCCCAATACTTCTATGAAAAGAAGATATCGCAAAATCTTCTCCAATATTATCTTGAGCTGTATAACAGTTTTTTAGTCATAACAAATATATTTTTGCAACTTAGGGTTTTTAAATTTGTTTTAATTTTTGAAAGCTACAGAGAAAAGCATTTAGTATTGATGCAAGTTTTTTGATTGTGTTGCAGATTATTTTGAAAAAGGCAAAACTAGGTTGTTTTTCTGGCGCTAACTCTTTAAAGTTTCACAAACCAAAAATATTTGTTCCACATGCAAATATAACATTCCTCTTTCCACCCACAACTTGCTGCTGTCAGTCTTCACAGTCATAGAAAAAACTCTCGAAAAATTTTGGTGAGACCTATGAGTTCTTTTGATGACTTTTTGAATCAGAACTTGACTCTACCAGATAGGTAAAATCTGCTTGTCAACGTTAACTTGAAATTTGACAGTGCTTATATTTCTAAAACAAAATATAAAAAGGAATCGAGACAGCTCTTGCCACTAAATTTAATTCTTTCTTTTGGTTTATTAGTCGTTTTGTTGTTTTTGGATCACTTTTAATTATATCTAAAAAGCCTGTAGAATTTTGTTCTTTGCTTTGGCTGTCTAGCTGGGGACCGACTAGCACCCAAAACTCTAACAAATTGAAAGGTGTGTTTTGATGGCTCCCAGACTTCTATTGGAGGGATCTTTTGTCCCCACGCTGCTCTTTTCGGCTGTAGGAAACTCTAGTTGGAATGTTGAATTGAGTTTAGTAATCAAATAACTTCAAATGAATAAACAAGAAATGTAAAAGGTCACAAAACCACATCAATATTCAACCAGAATTCTATTATAAAAGATGGTTAATAACTTTAACTCCGTAACCAAATCCTTCACTAGAGAACTACTATTCTCTCAATTCTACAAGCTCTCAGCAGTATTTGCAAGTGGTCTGATTTCCAAACGCACAAACCAGTGTTATGATTTCCAATAGCTCATACTGGTGTTATGAATTTATGAAGTCAGTTCAACTCTCTCAACAATGTTCTGGTTATCACAACTTCTCTACAGGTCAACTTCTAAGCTACAGCTGTGTTATGGTACTGGTTGGTGTTCTATTCCTTAGTAATTAACAAGAAACAAAGTACAGGAGTGATAAAAACTAAAAAATTTGTTTTCATCGCCTTATGGACCACATTAGTAATGCTTTCCTTGCGTAAATTTTGTTATGACTCCAAAGGAACAATCAAATGACCTGAACGCCTTCTTTTTACATTACGGACTTCTACTCAAGCTATTCAAACTAAAACAAAAACGGTATCAGACTTATGACGCTACCAATTAATCAATCGGTCAAACTATGAACTCAAGAGTTCAAGCCTTATTTGAAAGTTTAAAGTCTCTACCATGGTATCTATAAGGCAAAGTCCCCGAAAATGACACCGGTGGAACCTTCCCAAGTGTATAATTACTCCCTATCAAGTTTGATCACACTGAGGTAAATACCGGATGATAAACAACTTTTATAAATTCGGTCCCCCTCAAAAAAATCTATTTTGCCCCTACTCAAATTATAAAGCCACACTCCATAAATGCCTGGTTTGTCAAATGACTTTGAATTGCAAGCCAACAGTCTTACTAACAGTTCGATGGTAACCAATTTTCGAAAATCAAGTTCTATCCATTTTTATTGCGACATTTTGCGATAAAAGTAGGAATTCTCAAATTCTACAGAGCCATTTGTAAAATTTACTGACTCCCTACCTTTAGAATTTGCTATAATTTATGGTCAATGATTTAACATCAACAATTTGTGAATTTTTGGAGATTTTTTCTACACTTCCGAAGTAATAATTCTGCATTCAAATTAAGCAAAATTTTTAAAATATAAGCCATTTCTTTATAGTTAATATATTAAATATTGTCAGTTATTGCCCATTATTATTTGAAGACAATTTCGAATGTCAATAGGGATTCCGGCAATGGACCACCTGGCTCATATAAATATCGTTAATATTTAACAGCCTCAACAAACTCTTGATGACTTCTGTAACAGGTTTCCACTTTATCTATAAAGATCTTAGACGTTTTTAGACTTTCAGGGTTATCTGTTTTGGTATATATGTCAAGACCTGGCCTAGAAAATTTAAAACGCATAGATGAACCGGTTTTCAACTATCCAAATTTCCAGAACAGCAACAACTTAAGCTGTTTTTAGTCTGTAGCTTTTTTCTTTAAGAACCAAGAAATTTTCAAATTAAAATATTGGTTATGGAAAATTTGTTTTCCTTCAAAACGACTCTCGAATAAACGGTAATTAAGAAATCAAAGCATCTAAGATTAGTTATATTCTATTCTCAAACATCGACAAATCGATTTCGATGTTAAGTTCATTTTTTGATCAATACTTGCTTCCACGATTTTTAGTTTACGACAACGACAGATTATGTCTGATTAATGGTCACATGAAAAATGGACAATAGTAAAACTTGCGACAAACAAAAATCAGGAAGAGGTTAAAAACATGATTTAAGATGAAATATCGACCGAAAATGTCGTAGAGGAGTCAATTATTTGCTGAAATTGAGGTAATAGTCCGGAAAAATAAAGAGAACATAAACTTAATCATCAACAATTGGAAGAACAACTAATCTGGTCATTCACTACATTTATTTGTAATAGTTATTTCTGATTATATTTGTAGTTAAAAATGACAAACTTTTCCGAAATTATCTCTGCATTGCTCAATTATTGCTAAATGAATGCAAACGTAGCAGAAAGTTTTTGAAGCGCAATTATTTTTTAAATTGACAAGAATTCAGGAAAACTGCAATTCAGATCTCCAATGGCGACATTTTTCAAAAAACTGTAGTTTTCGAATTCAATAAATGTTGAAAAATGTT
This sequence comes from Convolutriloba macropyga, assembly GCF_964194025.1. Classification (NCBI taxonomy): domain Eukaryota; kingdom Metazoa; phylum Xenacoelomorpha; order Acoela; family Convolutidae; genus Convolutriloba; species Convolutriloba macropyga. The sequence goes on from NC_134470.1 coordinate 12,700,327, forward strand.
TTAAATGCATAAAAAATAGTAAAAAATTTTTATCGATAAAAGGTAAATCATTGATTATCCCAATAAGATTAAAAATAGATCATAATGATGAAACATTCATTTTTAAAATTGAATGATGGAATTATTATTCAAATTAAGATAATTTGAAAGGTCGGGCTCAAGTTGGAAAAATGCACAAAATTTGCACAAAAAATGCACAAAACAGACCTTGATATCTCCATAAAATATGAAGTTCCAAAAACTCTTCATTAATTAGATGCGACGATTTCGGCTTTCTAGCCATTCCACTTACAAGTTTCTATTATAAAATTTATCGACGGCTTAAATTTACTGAACGATTTAACCAGCTTAGCTTATAGCCCCCATAAGTGAGGTTGGAGCAAAAAGCTATAAAAATGGTTTTAACTATACTTCTTGTTTCATCTGCCATTATTGCAACTCCTCTTTTGGCTTGTTTCATAACAGAAATAATATTTTCTTAAATACATATTTTTTTACTTATACTTTATTTTAGACAAATCATAACAAAACACTGTACTAAAATACTAGCAAGAGTTAAAATGCCTCCGAAAGTAGAGGACAAAGAAGTGGGCTCCGCCAGAAACACAATCTGAAAAATGTATCCCAGAATTATCATCAGCAACTTCAGCAAAGTTGAAATAGAAGGCAGAGATAACTGAGAACCAACTACACACAGAATTGCTCCTAAGACGTAAAAAACACTCGCAACAACCGCATACAGACGCAATGTTGTGTCGCACATTGAAAAATGGAATTTGTTGACCAAAAGAATTTCTGGGCAACAGTAAATCAGAGGTCCAATGAAATAACTCAAATGTGCTAAAGATTCTGGAACATTCTTGAACTTCTGCAACCCACAGTAGTATAAAGTGCCAGATATACCAGACATTGTCGCAAATCCGACACCAGTTGTATATTTGACGTCAAACTGTAATTTTAATAGGTTTTCTGGCTGGCAAATTAGAAACATACCTATTAAACCGAGTAAACCCGCGAACAATGTTAAAATATGAGGTATTTTTTTCAGAGCAAAGCTTTCAAGCATCACGTTGCTGACGAAATGAACTGTTAAACATACTGCAAACGTGTCGCCCATAGTTGTGTATTTCAGCGCAACAAAGTAAAAGTGCGCGTAACCACCGCTGAAAACAGCTCCCAACAGTAATAATAAAATGACATCTTTGATCGCAAAATAGAAATTATCGGACCGTTTTGCGTGTTCGTTGCCATTTTCGACAGAGTTAGAGTCCGTTTTTTCGTCAAGGGTTACTTCTTTGTCGTATGATAAATTTTGCCTGGATGCTGAGTTAGATTTGGGTTTGAGGCAAACTAAAGCGAGGCAGTAAAGCGAGCCACAAAGCCCGACTAAGAACGATGATTCGCTACCCACGCTTTTGCTGAATTTTATAAGCAGTACTGAAATTGAGACTAAAACCGAGCCCATAATACTTGCTCCAATTGCCGTATATGTCTGTCGTTTCAATCGGTATTGTTCCGAGGAGTAAATATTGTGCATTTTTGACAGTAAAGAGTTCATTTCGTACTTTTCGTGAAACAGTCACCTAAACGAATAAATGACGTCAATTTTGTCAACATTTTTGTTTCATGGTGAAAAAATGCTTCTAACTCAATTCCAAGAGTTTATAAATGGTTTCAGAGGGTGCTAGGAATATTGGCCGACAGGCCGTTTAGCTGACAGGGGAAAAATTGAGGAAATTAGCCGACAATTTTATTGGCCAATCACAGCTCCAGAATAAATCGACTTGCCCATACAACGCAAATTGACGGATAAATTTCTCTGGTTGTCTGCTAAACGCCCTGTCGGCCAATACGATATCCACCGCTTTCCGAGATCAATTTCAAGAACTCTATTTTAAAAGTTGATCAAATGGAGCCTCCTACGAGCTTTAAGATTGTCGAAATTCTACGTTTACAGGTAAATGCGAGATATGAATTTCTAAATTTAAATCGAATGAAACAAGCTTTGAAATTTTATCTTTCCCTGTTTGAAATTGTTTCTTATGCTTTCGGGATACTGTGAATTGAGGATCAATTGACAAGTTTAAAGGGATTAATCCTAGCTTTTAGTGAGATAGCGCAAGAGATGAAGGATATCTTCATACTGCTTAAGAAACATGTTGTTTGCATTTGTGTTTGAACAAATCTAATGATATGCTAAAATAACAAACAAATCGGCATACGAACCGCTATGGTAAATAAATGAATAAATGGAGCCAATTTAACATAAGTTTCTTTGAATTAGTCGCTTTTTGTGATTGGATTTAAAAAAAGCAGGCTACACACTAAAAAAAGTTCAGGTAAATTTACCTTAACGCAGTGTGTACAAAAATGTTTGTAATCCTGTTCTTGATGTATGATTTATGATTTACATGGTTTTTGATAGATATCGTTATGGTATATGGATGAATGCTGTTCAATATAACTTTATATTCAGTGTTTCATACAAGGGACTAAGTGAACAGGTCACATCGTTTCTATAGAATTGCCCTTTTATCATATTAGTTGTCGATTAACTAAAAGATAAACTCTATTTATATTCCCAGGCTGAGGTGTGCGACCCAAAGTGCCTATGTCCAGGCCGTCCCAGACTCAAAGTGCCTATGTCCAGACCGTCCCAGACGGAAAGTGGATATGTCCAGACTATCGTGCGTTCAAAACTTTTCGTGCGTTCATCGTGCGTTCGAAGGCAAATATGTCCAGACCATCCCAGACCAAAACGGTATATGTCCAGACTTTCGTGCTTTCTTGTCCAGACCATCGTGCGCTCCAAATCAAATTCGTGCGTTCAGCGCCAAAATTTTAGTGCGTCCATGTCCAGACCATCGTGCGGTCATGTCCAGACTTTCGTGCGTTCACTAGACAGAAAAAATTACATTCTGTGGTGCAATGCTATTCCTTGCAGATGAAAACAGAGAGGGTTCCAAAATTCCACAAATCCAGATATTTAAGCTTTATCAAAAAATTTGTTTTTAAATCACTTTTTCTATACGATTGAGCAAAAAATCCACACCCCCCAATCTAGGCGTTTGAAATCTTGTGGTAATCTACTTTCAAATAAAACTTGCATTTTCCTAGGTTTTTGAAATCTTGTGGTAATATACTTACAAATTATACTTGCACTTTGCATATACCTAATTTTGTGTACCTTCAACACTTTCCAGTTTCACTTGCGTCCAACTGATTTTTTTTGAAAAAAAATGCAAGTATAGTTTGAACGTAGATTACAGCAAGATTTCAAAAACTTAGGTTGGGGTGGTCGAATTTTTGCTCCATCATATAGAAAAAATGATTTAAAATTAAAATTTATTAATATTTTCGTGCGTTCATGTCCAGACCATCGTGCGGTCACCAGACCATCGTGCGTTCATGTCCAGACCATCGTGCGTTCATGTCCAGACAATCGTCCGTTCATCCGTGTTTCCAGACCGTGTAATTTTGCACGCACGACACCCCCTTCGTGCGTTCACTTCGGTCTGGACATATCTGGTTTCGGTCTGGGACCTCAGCCTGGGTTATATTCTGATTAAATCATAGGTTGCTCAAAAGTAAACAGTCACTGAACAAACCTATCAGCTGCAACTGAATTCCCAGCTGGAAAATAGGAAACTCCTCGAAAACAGTTTCCTGCATAATGTTTCTCAGTTTTCCTTGATTTAACCCCTGTGATAATATGGCGTCAGGACACTATACCCAATGCCATTATACCCAATGCGAATATATCCAGTGCCATTATACCCAATTCTATTTCATGTTTTTGTTCAACAAGGAGGTTCGGTAATGTGCGTATGCACATAATGTTCCGACCCCGCTCATCCACATTCTTAACTTAATTGGCTACCAAATGATGAACAGATAAAAAATTTTCAAAAATTTACATAACGCTAAAAAACCACTAATGGAATACAATAAGGCCACGCTAGACCGCCGATAAAACTTTTTGTTAATAGGACTACTGGAAAAGACAATAATAAAAATTAATTAACAAACATTAATTAAGACCAAAACTCGATGTCTATAATTTTGAAAAGTCATAACAAAATCAACCTTTCATCAGATAAAACCTAAAAAAAACAAAATAACATACTTCATAAGAAAAAAATGGGACCTGTTCTCAATGCGACTGGGTAACAGGTCGACAAAAAGAGCAAATTGGTGCAAAAATCAGAAACACGTTTCTAATTTTGAAAGCAATTGATTATTATCATTAGACATTAACTCGACTGGATGACAGGTCGACCAAAAGTGGAAAATGGGCGAAGTTCAACAATACGTTTCTATTTTTGAAAACACTTACTTACAATAGATAATAAATAAAATGTGAAATCACTAAAATATGCATTTATATCTCCGTAGGAAGCAACTGAGATTGTCATCATCCAGTGTACTTCACAACACTACAAAAAACAGGACAAATACCGGCAAAATTAAAAAAAATGCAATTCAACTTTGCGCGAAAATGGCTCTGAATCCGTTAAAACAATCAACTTATCACTAAGGAAAGTAAATGTTCAGTTGCGCAATATTTCAAAACCGATGGGATCCAACCTTAATGTAATAACTTCCACAAAATTACAAAAATCCATTAAAACGTACAAATTTATAAAAATCTTAGACTGTTTGTGAAATCTCGTAGTTACAGTAATAACAAAACCGAGAAACAAACGGTTGAATTTAAAACGCATATAAAGATTAAATTATAGCTCATTGGAAACCAATATTTGACCTGTTTTTACGGCGAATAGGCTACAACCTGAGTAAAAAAGAGATAAAGCTAAAATTTTTCAAATGTGCTTTTTGAAAACAAATTTTCTCAAAAGTCATAACTGATTCCAACCAAATGAGACGGATTAGGAAACATTTCAGCCAAGTGGGTTGTTATAAATGAAACTAAGTCATGAGACTAAAGAATTAAAAAAATACAGACAGAAGTTAAAACTTCACAGACAATTTTACGACAACACAGTGTTCAAGGCACTATATTTATAAGACGTTATCTGCAAGATGAATTTTAAAGTCATTAAAACAAATAGCTATAAATTGAAATCCTTAGTTAGGGTCAGTTTTGCGTCCTCGAGAAGCAATTGAGAAGCGTTATTATCAGGTATATGTCGTATAACTTGACAAAAAAGGACAAACATAGGCAAAAATAAAAGAAATCCTTTAAATTTTGATAGAGAACTGTGTCTCGGACCAAAAGCATAATCTATTCAACAAAAACAATAAACATAGTCAGATATGCATTTTTTCAAAGCGGTTCAATTTCCCAACTGCGCTTTCCTTTAATCAGACTTGTCAATCAGGTGGTATTTCGAAAAAGAAACAAATTGAACTTCTAGAATGTGCAATTATGCTGAAAAGCAAAAAAAAATTACAACTGGTATTAATAAAAGCACGAAACCATTAGTTAAGTATATTTCCGCTACAGACTATAAAATGTAACTCACAGAGAAAGGGTATCAGTCTGTTTTTACTGAGACTACGCCAGAAGTTGAGAAAAAAATATAAAATAGTGGCGAAGTTAAAAAAAATTCACGGACATTTTCTTAAAACATATATATTCAAAGACTTAAGAGGCATTAGATATCAACTGAGAACATTGTCTAGATTCATTCTTTTATTTTAAACAAAGCCAAATTGATCTTTGACTGTGAATACGAAGTCATTCAACTACAAATTATTACAAATCAAAGTTAAACATAAGAAGTTGTTAAAATTAAAAAAAAAATTGGTCAGAGCCATAAAAACCTTAACCTTGACACCATAATATATATTTGTTTGGCTGCATTTTTTGTAAACAATATCTGTCAATAATTGAGCCCTGATTCGAAGTTCTTGTCCGTAATTTACAAAAAGGCTCTAAATGCAAAAATATTTTGAAGGAAGATTGCGCCCCTTTACAATCTAATTTTTTTAGCGTAAGCGTCCATGGTGAGATGAAGATTAGCCCTGACGATGCAGCGAATCTAAGCACAAAATTTTTCAAATTGTTTCAAAATCTGTTGATGGCTAAAGTTCACGGAACAATGAAACTGACTGAACATCTAGTCAACCAAGTGTGAGGTCAGAATTGTTCCGAGGAGTAAATATTGTGCATTTTTGACAAAAAAGAGTCCATTTCGTTTATTTTTTTCGTGAAACAGTTACCTAAACGAACAATTGACGTCCAGTTTGTCAACATTTTGTTCCATGGTGAAAATATGAGTCTTACTCAATCTCAAGGTCTTAAAAATAGTTTCAGAGGGTGCAAGAATATTGGCCGACAGGCCGTTTAGATGACAGGGGAAAATCGAGGAATTTAGCCGGCCGTTTTATTGGCCAACCACAGCTCCAGAACAAATCGACTTGCCCATACAACGCAAATTGACGGATAAATTTCTCATATTTTGGTTGTCTGCTAAACGCCCTGTGGGCCAATACGATATACACCGCTTTCCGAGACCAATTTCAAGATTTTTTTTTCAAAATTGATCAAATAAAGCTCATAAGAGCTTTAAGATAGTTGAAAAAATATACGTTTACATTTTTTCAAAAACCATAACGGATATAAAAGTTTCAAAAGCCATAACAGATTTAAGATTTCAACCAAAAGAGATGGATTAATTTGCAACACCTCAGCCAAATGGGCCTGTTATTGATGAAACTAAGTCACCAGACTACAGAATTATAAAAAAAATACGGACGGAAGCCAAAACTTCACAGATAATTATACGACACGGCAGTGTTCAAGGCACCATATTTATAGGATGTTATCTGCAAGATTAATTTCAAAGTCATTAAGACAAATAGCTATAAATTGAAATCCTTAATTCATTTCAGTTATACAGTTGTACGTCCTGGAGAACCAATTGACAAATATCCTTATCAGGTATATGTTGTAAAAGATCAAAAATGAAGACAAACAAACATAGGCAAAAATTAAAAAAAAATTTGCCAAATTTGGCTAGAGAACTGTGTCAAGCACCCCTGTGATAATCTGGTGTTTGGACATTATACCCAATTGCGTTGTACCCAAAGATATACTTAATTCAATAACACCCCATACATTTTGATTCTTTTTGTTGAACAAGGAGGTTCGGTGAAGTGCGTACGCATATAATGTTGCGACCCCAATCATCCACATTATTGAATATATTGGCTATCAAATGATTAAAAAATAGAAAACTTTCAAAAACATACAAATCGTCCAATAAACCACTAATGGAATAAAATAATGCAACTTTACCAACTTTACAGGTCCGATGAGACGTGTTGTTAATAAGAATACTAGAAAAAACAAAAACAAACATCAAATAGAAAACTTTGATTACGACCAATACTCCATGTCTATATTAAAATAATCTTAACAAAATCAAACTCGCATCAGATGAAACCTAAATAAAACAAATTACCTTTATCAGAAAAGAAGTGGGACCTGGAATCAATCGATTGGCTGACATCTCTAATTTTGAAAGCAAATGATTTGAAAATTGATTTTGATCATTAGACATTAACTCGACTGAATAAGATGTCGACAAAAAAGAGCAAAAGGTGCGATGTTCAAAAATACGTCTCTTTTTCTAAAAACAATTAATTTTGTTAATTTTAGAGCAATTATTATCATTAGATATTAAATAAAACGTAAAATCACTAAAATGTGCATTGATATCTCCATAAGAAGCGGCTGGGGCCTGTCGTGATACAGTATACGTCATACGACTACAATAAAACAACAAATGCCGGCAAAATTCAAAAGTTTAATTTAATTTTGCGCGAAAAAGGCTGTGATTCCGTTAAAACCGTAAACTTGTCACTAAAAGCAGAAAATGTTCAATTGCACCAAAATCCAATAAACCACCAAAATCCAATAAAATGTACGAATTTTTAAAAAATCTCAAATATTTTTTTAAATATCTCGTAATAACAATAATAAGTAAGCCGAGAAAGATATGGTTTAAATCAAAATCGGTATAAAGATTAAATTATAGGTCACTGGAAACGGGTTGTAACGTGTCTTTACAGAGATTGAGCCGCAAATCGACTGAAAAAATTTGAAAATAGCTACTCTCTAAAATCCAAAGTTGTTTTTGGAAACAAATGCTTTAAAAAGTCATAACAGATATAAAATTTCATCCAAAAGAGATGAATTAAATTGCGCAACCTCAGTCAAATGGGCCAGTTTTAATGAAACTAAGTCAAGAGACTGCAAACATAGCAAATATAATTTATACCTATAACAAATAGCCAAAACTTCACAGACATTTTTACGACAACACAGTGTTCAAGGCACTATTTTTATGAGATGTTATCTGCAAGATTATTTTGAAAATCATTAAAGACAAAATGCAATAAATTGAAATCCTTGAGTAGCTTCAGTTTTGCGTCCCGGGGAAGCACTTGGGAAATATCATAATCAGGTATACGTCATACAACACCACAAAGAAAGACAAACTTGGGCAGAAATAAAAACAGTCTACTAAATTTTGCTAGAAAATTGTGTCTCTGCTCAAAAGCATAAACTATTGAACAAACACAATTAACATAATTGGATACGCTTTTTCGCAACGCTGATCGGACCTGTCAATAAATTGGTAATTCGACAAGGAAACAAATTTAACCTCTAAATTGTGCAATTTTGCTGAAAAGAAATTGAAAACTCGTATTATTAAAAAGAATTACGAAATTTGTAGGAGCCATAAAAGCCATGAGATTATCTCTGAAACCATAATATATGTTTGATGGGCCTCATTTTTGTAAAAATTAACTCTCAATAATTGAGCTTTGTTTTAAGTTCATTCAAGTAATTTACATGACATCTCCAAATGCGAAATTATTTTGAAAAAAAAACCGCGTTCCATTAGAATCTCAACTTTGTTTTACCGTTGGGATCCATGGTGATATGAAGATAATGCGCTGATAATGCTGAGCTTCTAAACACACAATTGTTCAAATGATTTCAAAATAGATTTATTTTTAAATCAGTATATCAAAAATGAATCATGCATTTTGTTTAATTACTGAGTATAAATTTGCAAATATCCGGAAAAAGGATTCGAATTGTTTGCTTGGTTGTCCTTCAGTTTTAAATGAGTCTTTTTTGAAAGGGGTATTCTTGAAAAAGACAAGAAAAAGTGCCACAAAAACGGATCAGCATCGCAACCTCAAGAATTTTTATGAAAATACATTTCAAAGCTCTAAACACGTCACTAGATACATAACCAGTAGTGCAACCATTGCTTGGAGCAGCAGAAAGTAATGGCTCCTGTCAATAATTACTAAGTTACCTGTTGACGAAAACAAGAATAAATGATAATGAAATTTTTAAAGAGAATAATTAATTGAACGTAATTAAATCCCTAATCTTCAGAATGAAATCAAAAACTGGATTCATATAAAGATATACATAAGCAAATAAAGCTTTCGATTGTCAAAGGATTTTCAATGGGTATTTGATATGCCGAATGACAACAAACATAACTGCAATTAATGGCAAAAACGAAAAAAAAAATTTACGAGAGAACGGTTTCGCTGCCGTTAAAACTATAAGCCAAAAAATTAAATCTGTAAAAGTGTTTATTTGCGCCTTCTTTCGCTGCCAATCGGAGCTGTACTTATTTTGATAATTTGAGAAGGGAACAAATAACAACGTGCAAATTAGAAAGTTAAGCAAAAATCACAAAATTTTTATGAAATTCCGTCATAAGAAAGTCAAGAAACCATTGGCTAAACATAAATAACTACACAAACTGTTTTTAACTTCAACTGAAATGAATTTTGCGCTGTATATATTTAGACTAAGCTCAATATGGACAGATATAAAATACAAAATGGCAAATTTCAGAACTTAACTGACATTTTTTTCAAAACAATTATAGCTAAAGCCATAAGAAGCAATAGACACCAACTGAAATTTTTTTATGGTCTCACTCATAGCTTCAAATCAACGTAATTTCGTCTTTGATTAAAAAGACAAGGTCACAAGGCAGCAAAAAGAATAAAAAATGAAGATAAAACAGAAGAAATCAATAGGAGTTGACAAAAAGCACATTGTCAAAGCCATGAAATCTATGAGTTTTGCTCTGAAGATATAATATAATCTCAAATGCCCTCAATGTGATGTAATTACATCTGTCACTTTCTGGGCCCTGATTTGGAAAAAACGCTCACTAATCAACATAGAAAAACTGCAAAATGATTTGAAAAAAGAACCGGGTCCAAATAAAATACGAATAATTATCGATTGTAAGATTCCAAGAGGAGTCCAAGCCTAGCCCTAATTTGATGCGCGTCCCACAAAAACTGTTTTCTATTCCACATGACGTTTGCAAATTACATCAAAGAGCAAATAAAATATTAAATAAATCAAAAATAGTTGTTGTACCTTGTAAAATTTTTGAGTTAATTTTTCAATAATACCGAAAAATTTTAATTCCAGAAAACTCCATTAGGAAATGAAAGTCGTGCAATAACACTTAATTTTTCCTTGCGTTTGCAAAGAAGGTCAATAAGCAAATGAAATATTTCACAATCCAAAAATAAGTAATGCATTTTGTTTTATTATTGCCTTAATTTTTGGAAAAACAGAAAAAAATTAAATTGCAGAAGACTCCTATAGACAACCAAAGTACAAAAACAAATTTCAAATTTTCAAAAATTTTGGAAGCAAATGTTAGGTCTCTACTTCTGGCAATTTTAAACTATATCAAGAAAATAGTTTTTTGAGCCATTTTCGATTAAAAAACTGAATTTCGAAAAATTTTGCAACGTTTTAACCAAAAGACTAGTATAAGAGCAATATGTAAGTCTCTTTTAACGCTAACAATAAAATCAAAACCATTGATATTACCAATTTTAACAAATTTTTAAATCAAAATTGACAAAAACTTGGTAAACAAATTGGGAAAAACAAAAATAAAAACAACGGATTTCCGTCTCATATTCACCAATTTTTATAGACATCGACAACCCCTGTAAAAACCTAAAATCAAAAAAACTGTTTTCATTCCGTATTCAACGCTCGACGGTTTTTCTAATGATAAAACTCACAAGTCTCTACAGCGATTATATTGATAGTCCAAAATTGACAGAACAAAAAAACACATTTGAATATATAGTTCCTCCCCCTACTAAAGTGGTTCGGAACATTAATCCGCACAGCCGAACACGCGGCACAACTAATACCACTACCGCACATGCGAATAAGTAATTGGCTTGTATATATTAAAACGCACGTGCAATAGCAACGGATATTTTGTAGTCGGAGCATTGAACGAAAACTTCAAAGTGCATTGGGTATAGTGGCATTGGGTATAATTGTGTAAAAAATATCTTTTGTATGAAATATGCAACTTATTATAAATTTAGGCACCTACAAAACAGCATTGTCATAACAAAATTCACTGAAAAGATAATGAACAGACCATGCGCAACACCTGGATGATGAGAAAGGACCTTCTCAGAAAAATTGTCAGCGAACTCTATATATACATATATATATATATATATATATATATATATATATATTATATATATATATATATATATATATATATATATATGTATATATATGACTGAAGCGATGCAAGCTCGGATCAAAGATGGATAATAATTATAGATAACTCAAACCTCTATGCAAAATTATCTATAACTCTATCTTCTATAGGAGAAATTTTAGCTTCCTCTGGTTGGATAAAAAAAACTATAACCAAGAATTTATTTTTAAACCCCTTCAGGTTGTAGATATACAGTTTACTATAAGAATTGTCAAATTTACCTAGTGAAATGAAAATTGAAACAACTTGATAAGAAACACTTATTAAAACTTGACAAATCTTGATAAGATCTTGGTTAGATTCTTGGTAAGTACGGATATGCAAGATCGTTGCAAGAAATTCTAGAAATAAAATCTTGATAAGATAAACAAATAAACAAAAGATATGTGCGAACATGCAAGATCTTTGCGAGAATTTCAAGAAATAAGATCTTGATAAGATAAACAAGGTAGAATCTTTAAGATCTTAGCAAGTTTTACGGATTGGAAAACTAGAATTAATAAAATTAAAACATAAAAAACTACACAAACTGTTTTTTAACTTCAACTGAAATAATTTTTGCGCTGTATATATTGCGACTAAGCTCAATGTGGACAGATATAAAATGAAAATGGCAAATTTCAGAATTTAACAGACATTTTTTTCAAAGTCATAGGAAGCAATAGACACCAACTGAAATCTTTTTACGGTCTCACTCATAGCTCCAAATCAACGTAATGTCGTCTTTGAATAAAAAGACTAAAGTCACAAGGCAGCAAAAAGAATGACAAATGAAGAAAGATAAAACTGAAAAAATCAATAGGAGGTTACAAAAAGCACATTGTCAAAGCCATGAAATCTATGAGTTTTGCTCTGAAGATATAATATAACCTCAAATGCCCTCATTGTGATGTAATTAGCATCTGTCACTTTTTGGGCCCTGAATTGGAAAAAACGCTCACTGATCAACATAGAAAAACTGCAAAATGTTTTGAAAAAAGAACCGGGTCCAAAGAAAATACGAATAATTTTCGATTGTAAGATTCCAAGAGGAGTTCAAGCCTAGCCCTGATTTGATGCGCGTCCAACAAAAACTGTTTACTATTCCACATGACGTTTGCAAATTACATCAAAGAGCAAGTAAAATATTCAATAAATCAGAAATAGTTGTTGTACATTGTAAAATTTTTGAGTTAATTTTTCAAAAATCCCGAAAAATTTTAATTCCAGAAAACTCCATTAGGAAATGAAAGTCATACAATAACACTTGATTTTTCATTGCGTTTGCAAAGAAGGTCAATAAGCAAATGAAATAAATCAGAATCCAAAAATAAATAATGCATATTATTTTATTATTGCCTTAATTTTTGGAAAAACCCAAAAATATCAAATTGCAGAAGACTCCTATAGACAACCAAATTACAAGAACAAATTTCAAATTTTCAAACATTTTGGAAGCGAATGTTAGGTCTCTACTTCTGGCAAGTTTAAACTATATAAAGAAAATAGTTTTTTGAGCCATTTTCGATTAAAAAACTGAATTAGGAAAAGTTTTGCAACGTTTTAACCACAAGACTAGTATAAGACCAATATGTAAGTCTCTTTTAACGCTAACAATAAAATCAAAACCATTGATATTACCAATTTTAACAAATTTTTAAATCAAAATTGACAAAAACTTGGTAAAGAAATTGGAAAAAACAAAAATAAAAACAACGGATTTCCGTCTCATATTCACCAATTTTTATAAACATCGACAACCCCTGTAAAAGCCTAAAATCAAAAAAACTGTTTTCATTCCGTATTCAACGCTCGACGGGTTTTCTAATGATAACACTCACAAGTCTCTACAGCGATTATATTGATAGTCCAAAATTGACAGAACAAAAAAACACATTTGAATATATAGTTCCTCCCCCCACTAAAGTGATTCGGAACAATAAACCGCACAGCCGAACATGCAGCACAACTAATACCACTAGCGCACATGGGAATAAGTAATCGGCTTGTATATATTAAAACGCGCGTGCTATAGCGACGGATATTTTGTAGTCGGAACAATGAACGAAAACATCAAAATGCAATGGGTATTATGGCATTGGGTATAATTGTGTAAAAAATATCTTTTGTATGAAATATGCTACTTAATTATAAATTTAGGCACCTACAAAATCAGCATTGTCACAAAAGAATTCACTGAAAAGATAATGAACAGACCATGTGCAACACCTGGATGATGAGAAAGGACCTTCTCAGAAAAATTGTCAGCGAACTCTATATATACATACATATATATATATATAAATATACATATATAATATATATATTTATATTATATATATATATATATATATATATAATATATATACTATATATATATATATGACTGAAGCGATGCAAGCTCGGATCAAAGATGGATAATAATTATAGATAACTCAAACCTCTATGCAAAATTATTTATAACTCTATCTTCTATAGGAGAAATTTTAGCTTCCTCTGGTTGGATAAAAAAACTATAACCAAGAATTTATTTTTAAACCCCTTCAGGTTGTAGATATACAGTTTACTATAAGAATTGTCAAATTTACCTAGTGAAATGAAAATTGAAACAACTTGATAAGAAACACTTATTAAAACTTGACAAATCTTGATAAGATCTTGGTTAGATTCTTGGTAAGTACGGATATGCAAGATCGTTGCAAGAAATTCTAGAAATAAGATCTTGATAAGATAAACAAATAAACAAAAAGATATGTGCGAACATGCAAGATCTTTGCGAGAATTTCAAGAAGTAAGATCTTGATAAGATAAACAAGATAGAATCTTTAAGATCTTAGCAAGTTTTAGGGATTGGAAAACAAGAATTAAAAAAATTAAAACATAAAAAGCTACACAAACTGTTTTTTAACTTCAACTGAAACAAAATTTGCGCTGTATATTTTGAGACTAAGCTCAATGTGGCCAGATATAAAATAAAAAAATGGCAAATTTCAGAATTTAACTGACATTTTTTTCAAAGTCATAGGAAGCAATAGACACCAACTGAAATCTTTTTATGGTCTCACTCATAGCTCCAAATCAACGTAATTTCGTCTTTGAATAAAAAGACAAAATGACAAGGCAGCAAAAAGAATGACAAATGAAGAAAGATAAAACTGAAAAAATCAATAGGAGGTTACAAAAAGCACATTGTCAAAGCCATGAAATCTATGAGTTTTGCTCTGAAGATATAATATAACCTCAAATGCCCTCATTGTGATGTAATTAGCATCTGTCACTTTTTGGGCCCTGAATTGGAAAAAACGCTCACTGATCAACATAGAAAAACTGCAAAATGTTTTGAAAAAAGAACCGGGTCCAAATAAAATACGAATAATTATCGATTGTAAGTTTCCAAGATCAGTCCAAGCCTAGCCTTGATTTCATGAGCGTCCAACAAAAACTGTTTACTATTCCACGTGACGTTTGCAAATTACATCAAATAGCAAATAAAATATTCAATAAATCAAAAATAGTTTTTGTACTTTGTAAAATTTTTGAGTTAAATTTTTCAAAAATCCCGAAAATTTTTAATTCCAGAAAACTCCATTAGGAAATGAAAGTCATACAATAACACTTAATTTTTCCTTGCGTTTGCAAAGACGGTCAATAAGCAAATGAAATAATTCAAAATCCAAAAATAAATAATGCATTTTGTTTTATTATTACGTTAATTTTTCGAAAAACCGAAAAAAATTGAATTCGAGAAGACTCTTATAGACAACGAAAGTACAAGAACAAATTTCAAAATTTTCAAAGATTTTGGAAGCGAATGTTAGGTTTCTACTTCTAGCAAGTTTAAACTATTTAAAGAAAATAGTTTTTTGAGCCATTTTCGATTAAAAAGAATGAATTTCGAAAATTTTGCAATATTTTAACCAAAAGACTAGTATAAGACCAATATGTAAGTCTCTTTTAAAGCTAACAATAAAATCAAAACCCTTGATATTACCAATTTTAACAAATTTTTAAATCAAAATTGACAAAAATTTGGTCAAGAATTAGGGAAAAACAAAAATAAAAACAACGGATTTCCGTCTCATATTCACCAATTTTTATAAATATCGACAACCCCTGTAAAAAGCTAAAATCAAAAAAATTGTTTTCATTCCTTATTCAACGCTCGACGGATTTACTAATGATAACACTCACAAGTCTCTACAGCGATTATATTGATAGTCCAAAATTGACAGAACAAAAAAACCCATTTTAATATATAGTTCCTCCCCCCACTAAAGTGATTCGGAACAATAAACCGCACAGCCGAACATGCAGCACTAACGCATATGGGAAAGAAATAAGATCTTGATAAGATAAACAAGATAGAATCTTTAAGATCTTAGCAAGATTTGTCAAGTTTTAGGGATTTGAAAACTAGAAACAATGAGATTATGCAAATACTATCGTATACAGTCAAGGCATATCTGAATGAAGGTTATTGAATAATGAAATCTGGCCAGTATTCGAATTTATACATGCTTTCGATGTTCAAATTTTGTGATCTTTTTGTTTATTGGAGACCTTTACATGTCATAATTTTGAAGTGCTTGGAGTATTCGCCTGAGTATTGGAGTTTTGATCGGGTTTAGCCAGAAAATTTTTTAAAAAATTAAGGAACCACAAATTCTGATTTTGTCGAAAAAATTCCCCTTTCATCCAATATTTAATGTTGGTATGTGGTCGGTATTCATAAATTTTTCATCTCAGTTTTTCGTTGTCAGATAATCACTCCTCCTGCCAATTTTAGGGATTGTTCTTGGGTGCGTATGCCAACAAATAACCAAAATTTGAAACCAACAGTCCGTGCTCTTTTAAGTCCATATATGAACAGCAATCTTCCCAGAACAGTAATCTTTTCACGAAAAAAGTCCCTATTGCAGACAACGAGATTTTTTTTCCATGTTGCTGAAAATCAATAAGTATCAAATCCTTTAGCTTTTTTTCCAATTCCTAAGTTCTTACCAAAATAATTTAAAAAAGAGAGAATACAACCTTTTGTTTTACTCTTTTATCCAATAATACACATAATTGTGCATAACTAGCCCACCAAATATTTTTTTCACCCGACAATAGTCAGAAACTGTACACATAGTAGTACCAGAATAAATATAGGAATCGATTCAGTTATTTGAGACTAAATTTATTAAAATTTTGGGAAAGAAACGAACAAAACTCAGTTGGCCAGACAACCGTTTCGCAAATTAACCATTCATGTTTGCCAATTTTTCAAATCTGGCAAAATGAGAACTAATTTTTGCGCGATCTTAGCT